>NC_064265.1:37062986-37366647 GCF_003254725.2 Canis lupus dingo | reverse complement strand
GAGGGGACTCTGAAATCAGGACCCCTGGCAGACCTCAAGCATGGTGTTAACTCTCACTCCACCTCTCTACTTGCTTATCGTGGCTCCTCTGCTTCTTTGCTGGAGAGGGAACATAATTCATCTTGAAGCCAGAAGAAACCTCGGTCATCACTGAGCCATACCTTCCTTGGTCACAGATGAGGAAACCAAGCCAGCAAAGTTACATGACTTTCTTTCCCCAGGTCACACAGTGGGACACAGGGACAAGTCTCAGGCCTGCCGGTTGGTCTGGTTTCTCACACCATGGTGAGTGGTTTTTTTTTTTTTTTTTTTTTTTTAATCTCCTCCAACCTCCCTCTGCAGGGCTCTGGGCTCTTTCCCTCTCCCCATCATAAACTTCCTTAGGGCCTCAGAGGGTAATCAACAAACACTTGCTGAGCACCTCCGGCAATCCCCCAAGGAGCTGTTCTCCACTTTCAACTGGCATAGTGACTCTGGGAACATTTAGCGCTGCAAAGGACAGTAACAACTATAGCAAGACACAAATCGATGGTCTTATCAGTGTAGAAATCCACTGGTGTTTTCAGTTTAAAAGGAAAGCTTGCAGTAGCATATGGATGGTAGATAAGGACAGGTGGGGAAAACTAGGAGGCCCCATGAGCGTGGGGTCTTAATCTGGTACCTGGCACATAGTTGATATTTGTTCAACAATTTCAAGTTTGTGCATTAGCTGTGCTCCACTTGTTTCTTGTCAAAAGTTCTGAGGTTACAATAGTATCAGGGACAAAGGTCTCTAAGCTAAAATCAGAAAGAGTGATCTATTTCATATTATCTATCTGTGCCTGGGGAAACAATACGGTGTATGGAGAGAAGAGCCTGGGCTTTGGAGTCAGACCCTACGGTGTGAAAATCTCATCAACTGCATTACTGATCCTCTCTGCCTCGATTTCCGCCACACCAGGTTATTCTGATATTCTAATAAAGATGGCTGAAATAATGCATGGAAGGTATAGAACTCACTTCATGAAAGTTGCTCCATCTTTTCCCCTTAGGCACGATAGGAATAGAGAAAGAAACTCATTTCTAGGAAGGTTCCAGGCCACTGGCATCCTCCAACAGAAGCAAACCACCAACAGAATGCCAAGGGTATTACAAAAGGACCTGGTATCATTTTAATAAACATATTCACATTAAGTTATCGGATTTTTAAATTATGTACAGGGAGTATAAAGCTCAATTCAATATGAACAAGTCAAATAAGTCTTATATTCTCCACACTTAGCTTAAGTATCACGGATAGACATATGTCTCAATCCCTTCTTGTGAATAAGCAAGGAAGACAGCGAGCACTAGGAGGAAAAAGAGGATCAATTCTTCTCTCATCTATAAAATGAGGTTGGGATGGATGAGCAAAATGAACTAACCTAAAAATTCTATGATTCCTGGATGCAGACAGGCAGAGAAAGGAATCAAGTTAGCAGAGATGTTTACCAACCAGAGGACACTGAGTCAGACAGAAAAACGCATCAAAATATATTTTAATGGCATCACCAGGCAATGTTGCTGCCATTATATTTCCTGCAGGAAGAGAAGTTGATATGGAGGCTACACGTCACCCGGTACTGCTGTGGATGTGCTGCACACCAAGACGGTTGGGGGATGAGAATCCCAGCATGCCTTGACTATCTGGGACTCGTCTGTTTTTATCTTCTTACAAATATAATCCATTAATGTTAAGTCTCAAGTTTGCCCCTTTCTCTGCTTCCTAGAAACTGGCACTTGTTAATCCTCACCTTGTCCTGCTTGTCTAAAATGAAGATTCCTAGGCCCTCCCCCAAAATCTATATACTTAGAATCTCTGGATTGGGGGTGGGGGTGTCAAGGACCACATTTTAATGCATTCCCCAGGTGGATTCTGATCCATACTAAGTTGCCAGTCAGTTGAATTATCACGGGATAGATTAGCTATAATGGGAGGAATGCTTTTTCCTTGATAAAATCAACACATTAAAATGAGTCATAAAGATAATGCTTTGTATATAGATGCATATTATACAGAAATTTGCATATCTATACAAGGTTGTAAGGGGAAGGGAATCAACATTTATTAACTTCCTACTATGGTACAGATCCTGACCAAATTATGTATTACTCAATCTTCAAAATAATCTTATTTGAGTTATAGATGGAAAAAGTTAGGCCCTGGGAGTAACTTTTCTGAAGTCACAAGCCTGGAAAATGGCCCGGTGAGGTTGTGAAACTAGATTTATCTGACCCCAGTCTTCTCATTCCATTGTATTAAGCTCATATGCCCATGAAAACACACACACACAAACACGCGCATGCGCGCACACACTTTCTCTCTCACACATACATATAGCCATTTAGTAAAAGGCAAAGGAATTAAAATACTTTTAGCAAACCTCTTCCATCAACAGAAATGTAGTTTTCAACAAACTTATCCTACCAACAGCTATTCTTTGGTCTGTCTACTCACAACCATATTTAACAGTTGGAATTTTAGTAATCAGAAGTGTTTTGGGGGACTCACTAGGATCAAATTTAATGGTGATTCTTGATTAGTACAAGCTACAAATTCTTGTGAATGAAACCATTTAATATTCATTCTGCAAGTCATATTACCTCAAAGAGAAAAGTGTCAATAATGCGATGTAGCCTCTGTCAATCCAACAGCGTCCTGAGCCCAGCCCCCCCCTCCCCAGAGTCTGGTACTTCCGGCTCCCTCCACTAGGAAGCCTCTTCTGCTGGCTGGTGGAGTCTGTTCCCTTGTAATTCTTCCTTGCTCTCTTGCCAGACTTCTCACTAGGTCCGTCCCCTAGGTCCTTCTTTCTTTTCCAATAAGGCTCCATCCTCCATCTTTGCTTCCCTATATTCTCTCTCTAGATAATCTCCCATCTCTTGACTTTTTCTTAGATCTTAATGACTCCCAAGCTAGCTCTGGCCCTCCTCTGTGCACAAAGCCCCCCGTGAGCTGTCACCACCTCAAACTCAGCACCTCTCACATGGTGCTCCTTACCCACCTTTGACGTTTCCCTCACAGGCAGCACTACTCTGGGAAATTTCAGTGGCAGCTTTAGCTATTCCTTCTTTACGGAAATGTCACATTGCGTCTGTTCTCTCTTTCGCATCTGTTCTTTCCTGTTTCACTGCTATCACCCATTTCAGGCCTTCCCTTCCAACAGTCCTACCTTTCCTTGATGGGCTGTGGCAGCCTTCTAACTGGTCTCCCTGTCACCAGTTTCTGCCCTGCCTTTTCTCCTGCTCCATCTCCCCATGAGCTACTCACAAGAGCATGCCCTGGATGCATAGCTGTGACACTCCCCTGTTCAAACATATTCAATGACTCCTTTTGGTTTAATACATTCATATTTCCAAGCTTGACATTCAAGACCATTATTGTTCGCCACTGAATGTTCTGTTTTATTTCCCACTTGATGCCTGTATAGGCCAGTTCTACTCAACTGGACTCACTACCTTTCCCTGAATATGGTTCATGCTCTCTTGTTCTCCTGCTGTTCTTCCTATCTCAAATGCCTTCTCCCCATCTCTCTCTTTTAAAAAGACTTATTTTTTTAAAAAGATTTTTTATTTACTTGAAAGAGAAAGAGCATGTGCATGAGCAGGGGGATACAGATAGAGAGGGAGAAGCAGACTCCCCACTCACCAGGGAGCCAGATGTGGGCCTCAATCCCAGGACCCTGAGATCATGACTTGAGCCAGAGGCAGACACTTAACTTACTGAACCATTTAATATTCTGTATTAATAGAATAGTAACCTGCATCTATAATAATAGGGCACCTATAGGCCCTAGGTGCCCCTATTTATTTATTTTTAAGAGAGAGAGAAAGAGGAGTGGGGACAGAGGGAGAGAGAGAATCTCAAGCAGACTCTCTGCTGAGTGCAGAGCCCAACTCAGGCTCGATCTCACAACCCTGAGATCATGACCTGAGCTGAAATCAAGAATCGGACATTTATCTGACTGAGGCACCCAGGTGCCCCTTCTCCCCATCTCTTTTATGGAAATTCTACATCCTTCAAGGACTTGCTTAAATGCCTTTTCTCAAGAAAGAATCCCTTGATTCCTAGAAGTAAAAGAGCCTTTTCTTTTTCAAACTACCAAACTATCTTTTTTGGCATTTACCACACGGTGTTTCTGCATATTTTATTTCCTCACCTACATAATAGGCTCTGAAAGGGAAGGAATCAGATCTTTTTTGCTGCCGAATCCTCTGTTTTCTCTAGCACAGTGATGTACTCATGTAGACACTCAATAAATATTTGCTGTGTAACATTTGTAGAACTCCTAGAAATTTACAAAGCACATTCACATTCAACATCTCATTTGTTCTATCTGGAGTTAAGTTTGTTATAAGCAGCATTCAAGACTTACAAACTGATTTCTGTTGCTTAATGCAATTACTGGAGCTATCTCTAACTTTGTATTCTGTAAATCAGAGCATCTTAAATTGCTTTACCTTTGAACACTCCTAGTCCTGGGTAACCTACAAAGCTAGAAGAGAGAAGCATTTAAAGTTAAAGAAAGCTTCCTTGCCAAACTGCTTTCCTCTATATCTGTTAAGTCGACAAATAAAAGACCACTATAAGCAAGTGACAGTAATGGCAAAGTCAGAATTTAAAAGAGAAGAAATTCCTTTCTTTTTTGGGGGCAGGGAGGAGTAGAGGGAGAGAGAGAATCTTAAGAATTGACTCCAATGCTGGGGTCCACCTCACAACCCTGAGATCATGACCTGAGTGAAAATCAAGAGTTGGATGTTTAACCAACTGAGCCACCAAGTGCCCCAAGAAGAAATTCCTTTCAAGATTTTTTAAAAGATCTATATATCCTTAATGGGTCAATCTTGAACATCCTTGGAGCTAATATTCTAGTATGTTAGCAAAAGCAAATCTCTAACAGTTGGACAAATAATTCCTTCCTAAGAGATTGAACATAATTAATAATCATGATTGTAAAAATACAGCACATTTGGTCTTGAATACCCAAGTGCCTTATAGGAGCTTAATATACATTTGTTGAGTGAACACATCAATGAATTAATTCAGAGAAGATCTTACTATCGTTTCTAAGTTGAAAGTAAAAGTTTTAATAGTTGGATGGAAGTATAGGTTAAATTTGAAAAAAAGAGAAAAATTGCATCGAAAGGCAAGAACTATGACATGCCAGCGACTCAGGTCTCTTTCTGCAATACCTCCCACTCTGCCTGCTGGAGAGGCAGGTGAATGAGGGGTCAACGTCAGGCACAGCCCATCTGACTGTCTCTTTGAAGATTAGGCTACAAACTCTTGGAGGGGGCAAGCACTTTGCCTTGAACTTTGTGGTCCTAGCATTGTGCTTTGCATATAGAATGTGCACCATACATGCAGTATGAGCTATATAGCCCTCCAGGACCTGTCTGAATTTTTTCACATGTTAATCCTTCACATCTGTTCTTTACCTTGTAGAGGTATTGTGAGAAGTAAATAAATAAATAATCCAGCACTTTGCTAGCTGTCAGTTCTTGTCTACATAAAAACTGCAAGTGTCCTGGGGGTGGGCTCTTCATGTGTGCACTCTCCATGCCTAACGTGGTACTCACCCTACAGCAGGCCCTGAGCTGGCTACATGACTGACTGAGATCCAAGCTGTGGTCCCACCTCGGCCCAACCCACTGGGGTGCCCTAAAGAGTCATTTAAACTCTCTGGGCCTCAATGATGTCTGTGGGCCCTTCCAGTCTGGACAAATCTGAGATCTACAAAAAGACTTCTAGAAGCTCCCATGATAGTCATTGGCAGAATTGGAATGAGAAACCAGTCGTCCGGGAGCCCTGTTTCACTTAGCTCCTCCTTCATCACAGGGGCCTCCTGTCTCCTTAATAACAGTTCACTTAAATGTCATTGTCACTTTGTAATCCCCCAATCTGGTCAATTGCTGGCACAAATCAGATGCCCCTTGGGAGTCATTCAGTCCCTCAGAAAAATCCCTTTCTTATTTCATACGGACTAACATGAGACACAAATTCAGTTACCTCAGTGAGAACACACCAGCACTAACAGTTTCTTATGCTTTGGAAGAAATCACTTGGAAATTCTTGGTTCTGAGTCCTCCATCTCCTCCTCATCAAGACCTAAAAAAGAAAAAAAAAAAAAAAAAAAGAAAGAAAGAGCACAGTCCCGTGACTGGCTGCCAGGATTTGATGTTTCAGCAATGACAATAAGTGCAATTAGCATGTATGTGGAACACGTACTCTAAGTACTGAGCAAAATACCGCCATATGTGACCTTGTATAGTCTTGATAATACCCCTCAAATGTAGGAGACGTTCCCCATTTTACAGCTGCACAAAAAGAGGCTTTGAGAGGTCATGGAATCTATTCAAGGTCACACAGGTAGTTTATGTTAGAGCTGGGACTTAAACCCAGGTTCAGTTGATTCCAAAGCCTGGGCTATTAACCTGTAAACAAGTGTTTTAAAAAACTTTCTGTGACCCGCTGTTTTTAAAAATTACATTATATAAACAAACCCCAAAGTCTTAAAATAACACTTGGTTTTACTATATGCAATGTGCTCTGATATCTCTATTCTCTTCTTTTCTGTATTGGATTATATAGTCTATGTCTTTAAAAAAAAAAATCCTGAAGTAACCCACTAAACCGAGTCCACAATCTTCTAATGGGTCCCTACTCTTGTTGGAAAACCACGACACCGACGTATAGTAGTACCTCACCAGGAGTTTCTCTGAAGCCACGGCTCTGAATTCTCCTATGCTTTTTAGCCCTGCGAACCTGACCCGAGTCGTTGAGGTGGGCAATTGGGAGAAGTCTTCAACGGTTAAAATATGTATAAGGCACCATAACATACATCATCTATAATGGATCCTTCAAAGGAATATTCAATTAGGGCCGAAGTCCAGAATGGAATTAGTCACTTACCGACAGCAGAGGTGGACTTATAAAGTGGAGTCGTGGACAGACTAAAACCGCGGGTGCCTTTACGATGCACCCTGCAGGGCAGCGGCTTAGGCGGGCGGTTGTGTTGTACCAACAGAGGCGGCCCTAACTACTCGGAGGAGTGAGAGGCTGAGATTGCAACCCCTGGGGGCAGGGCCCTGCCTTTGCACGTCCCATTCAATTCCAGGGGCTCGGCGGTGAACCGAGAAAATCATCAGGTCCCCGCTGCGTCGGAACTGGGGTCCCCAGTCGCGGGCCGGGCGGGAGGAGCTGCGACCGCCTGCGCGGTTCCTGAGCCCGCGGGCCCCGGGCCCTCGGGTCCCCAAGCCCTCGGGGGCGCCCTCCGCCCCCGCCCCCGCCCCCGCCGCCCAGCGCAGCCGCGCAGTCGGGCCGTTAGACGCGGCGCCACCTGCCCGGCGCGGCTGCCGACCCTCGCCCGGGGCGCAGGCCCCGCTCCCGGCACCTGCGGCCGCCGCGCCCCCGCCGCGCCCCCGCCGCGTCCCCGCCGCGCAGGGGCTCCCTCCTGGGGAGGGGACGGGACGGGACGGGAGGGGGAGGGGGGAGGGGCCGGGCCGGCGGCACCCGCGCCCCAGGCCGCGCCCCAGGCCGCCCCCCGCCCGCCCTCCGGCCCTGCGGGCGGCACTTACGGGGCTCCCCTGCTCCGGCGCGCGCTGCCCGGGGGGCCATGGCTCTTCCGGACCCGCGAGCCCGGCCGCTGCGCCACTCAGCACCGCCCAGAAAATGGACGCCGGCGGCTCGGCTCCGGCGGCCCGGCCCGCCCCCGGCCGGCCCGACCGTCAGCCCGCGGCCCGGGGCGCCGGGGAGCGTCGCGCGGAGACCAGGCCCGGCGGCGGCGGCGGCGGCGGCGGGACCCGGGCGGGGCGGGGCGGGTTGGGGGCCGCACGCCGGGCCCGCGAGGCCCAGCCCGCACCTGGCGCGGCGGGGGGGGTCCTGGCGGGGCCCGGGCTCCGCCGCAGGGGCTGCGGGGGCTGCGGGGGCTGCGGGCTCCGCCCCCTCCCGGGGACGGCGACGGCCCTGCGCGGACCGCGGCCTCCCGCACTTCGGAGCAAGGCCCGGGGCCGCCGAAGGGACCCCGGGGGCCGGATCTCAGAGGGCGCCCGTACCCAGGACTCGGAGAAAGTCCAGGGCAGGAGTGGTGCGTCACCTGTGCCTTCCCGTGGCCGTCGGGGGAGGCCTGCATCCACGGCCCCAGCCGGCTATTAAAAAGCACTTCACGCAAAGACCCAGTCCTCTCCTCCACATAACGCGCCCTGACTGCCTGCTGGCATCTTTCTTCCAAGATTCAGGGGCTGCTCGTTGAAAAAGTATTTACTGAGGCCTGCCACAAGTTTGCCTTGTGGAGCTATGAGCCTCGTGCACTAACGCGCAGGTTTTGTTTGCTTTTTGTTTTTCAAAACCATCCATGTTCCCTGCGTTTTGGTAGTACGACTCTTATTTTAAAATTTTCTTGAGCAGGGAAGCCTGGGTGGCTCAGCGGTTAGGCCTCTGCCTTAGGCTCAGCGTGTGATCCTGGAGTTCCTGGATTGAGTCCCGCATAGGGCTCTCTGCATGGAGCCTGCTTCTCCCTCTGCCTCTCTCTGTCTCTCATGAATAAATGGATAAAACCTTAAAAAAATTTTTTTTTTCTTGAGCAAAGATTTACTCCCAGGTTGCAACTTAAAAGGATTAAAAAAAAAAAAAAAACCTGTTGTCCTGTTTTTAGTTTGGAATGCAATGTTTGCAATTCTGCATCTCAGTTCCTGACCATATTTTAAAGACCTGATCGTTTTGAAGAATAAAGTGGATTACAATATTAAATACACGTCTAGCAAAACATTTTAAATAATCAAGAAAAATAAATTGACTTATAGTCAAATTAAAGAATTATGTAATTTAAAAATAAAGGCCGGGTTTTAAAGGCTGGCGGTTTGGGCAACATGCACACACATGTACACTAGCAGTTCCCCAGCCTTCTCAAAGCCAAGCACCCTCTAGTCTTTCTCAGTAGGCCACATGTTTAGAAAGATCTATTCCACTAAATTGTGTTTATTAACTAATGATTCATCTTGCCACTTAAAAAACAACCCTGCAATGTTTTTGTGTAACTGCCAATCAGAGCTTCTACAACACCTGAGCCAATCCATTGTTAATGGTAGATTGCAACCTAAGGAAACTTGCGGTCTGATTGCAAGTTTATGCGTTCCCAATGAGGCTTTTGGAAACTGTGAAAATCATTTGGAGACCTCCAAGAAAACTGAGGCACCCAAATTAGGAATCGCAGGTTGGAAAGTGCCAGTATGAGGCATGACTGTGCTTCCCTGAGACTGGGAAGGCGGGAAGTGGAAGAGCAAGGGAGTTTGGCCTTTGGATTCTGTCCCGCTGGGTTGAAAGCCCAGCTTTGTCACTTACAAAGCCACTCACTGTATAATTTTAGGCAAGTTACTTAACCTCCCCACGCCTCAGCTTCCCCATCCATAAAATGAGGTTTATTTTAAGATTACACTTACTTGTAGGGCTTTTTAATAATAAGTGGGATAATACATATGAAGTCTCTACAGAAGTGCCTGGAACATAGTAAGTGCTCTATACGTGTAAACTGTTGTGGCTGCTAGTGCTAGAAGGCAATGATCCAGAGCTCTAAGTTCCTACCATCCAAGCAAGAAGAATCATACGTACGTAAAGCAACCTTTATACCCTATAAATTTTCCATGGGTGAGCTCCCAGGGTCACCAGGTGAGTGACATAAAAGGATTTAAACACAGGTCTGTCTCCACAGTCCACTTTCTATGCTGCTAACATGTTCCAGGTGGTACCTTGATCAGACGCTGTCAACAGCTTGTTAAGGGTGAAATCGGCTCTGGCTTTCCTAAGAGGCTTAGCAAGTGAATGGCTCCTTACATCCACTTGGGAATTTACAAACAGTGGCATTTCTTTCTCATTAGAGCCAAATGTTTCTCCAGAAGCGAGTAGATTTCCCCAAATTGTTATTAATAACTAACATATCATGGCAACAGTTTTAAACGCCACAGCCGAAAACTTACATAAGCAGGCTGTCCTTCAAAATTTTCCACCCTTCCTCATAACCAGTCTCAGATTCTCTCTCTTAATCATTCTTCTGAGTATGGGGAACTATCTGGAAAATTCCAGGAACATCCCAACTCGTCATGATTTTATTCTTTTCTGTAAAGGTTTATTCTTTCCAAACCAGCTCAATTTGTCTATATTTTTTTGTCTATATTTTCATAATACCTTTCAGTTCAATACATTTGCAAATCAGAAAAAAAACAAAAACAAAAAACCCTAAGACTTTTGGGATCTTCTTTTCTTAAATATCCACCAGTTCTTTGACATCTCCACAGCATGGCTCCTGGTCCTTGCCCCACCCCTTTCCCGGGAGGGTTTCCTCATTTTCTACCTTTAATCCTCACTTGACTTCTGCTAGGCTACAGCTACATTCTTGCACTTTTTGATTTAGGACTGTTGGCCAATGTAACGTTTACTGCCCACTTCTTTGCTCCTTCTCTCTCTAAGGTTTCAATATTATCATAATATATAAAAAGACTAGAGTTTGTCTCTTTTTAAAACCCACTTCCTTCCTTAGTTTCCCACCATGGGTTAGGAATCTATAACTCATTCTGTCTCTCATATTTGCGGCACTCTGTTAATTTATTGTTTTACTTCTCTTCTCTCTTGCCCTTATCTTGGGCTGAGGGAAATTTCTATCACTTGGCCTCCTTTTATGTGGCTGCTGATCTCTTTCCCTTCCAGCATTTTAAGAAAGTCCATGTCTGAATCGTCTTCCCTGCTTCCTGAAGGGCCTCTTGTGGTGGTGTGCTGAGAGGTGTACCAAAATCCCTGAAGAAGCAGTGTTTGGAACAGGGGCTCTAGGGCTCCAGGGAGCCAGGCAGAAAGGAGTGTGAACGGTGGCCCGCAGGATAATTCATATCCCACCTGAGTGGGGAATAGGTGTGGTCACTACCCAGTTCAAGGTTGGCCCTTGCTAGGAAGGGGGGGAAGGCCAGATCTGCAGAATTTTCCAATAAAGCCAAAATCAGAATTTTTATATAAAATCTATGGAATGTTGACTACTTAAAACAAACAAAGGAATCTGAATCTGAACAAGCCTCTAGCTGTAACTACCAATTTATAAGAAATTTCTGCAACAGAAACATGTAGAACAGCACCAAGGAGTGTAACCAATCAGATTTCAGATTGTAGGAAACTCTACAGGTCAAACACTGTCTTCAACAGACTTTTTTTTTTTTTTTTTTTTTTATGATAGTCACAGAGAGAGAGAGAGAGGCAGAGACACAGGCAGAGGGAGAAGTAGGCTCCATGCACCGGGAGCCTGATGTGGGATTCGATCCCGGGTCTCCAGGATCGTGCCCTGGGCCAAAGGCAGGCGCCAAACCGCTGCGCCACCCAGGGATCCCAACAGACTTTTTTTTATAGCAATAACAAGGATGAAATAAAGAGGTCAGGAAACCAATGAATTAAATGAAATTTAAGGGAATACCAATTTTACTGTACGGACCTTATTTGGAATTGTGCTTTGAACAATTTTTTTTTTAATGACATAATGGAACAAGTTAGGCCAAATTAGGAGAAATGCTAATTATGATATATGATGTTATTAAAGAATTATTATTTGCTGATAATAATAATGATACTGTGGTTATTTTTCCTAGAAAATCACATTTTTAAATGTATTTTTTATAACTCACATTTTAAAAACTATTTAGAATATTAAAAAGTTAGAAAAAAATTTCAAGAATAATGCAAAAAAACACCTACATTCTATTCACATCTACCTACCTATTTTTTTCCCGAACCATTTATTTATTTATTTTTTAATTTATTTTTATTTATTCATGATAGACATAGAGAGAGAGAGAGGCAGAGACACAGGCAGAGAGAGAAGCAGGCTCCATGCCGGGAGCCCGACGTGGGACTTGATCCCGGGACTCCAGGATCGCGCTCTGGGCCAAAGGCAGGCGCGAAACTGCTGAGCCACCCAGGGATCCCCTCCCGAACCATTTATAAGTTACAAACATCATTCTCTTTTACCCCTAAATACTTTGGCATTTATTTGCTAAGCAAAGGGGCTTTCACTTCTTATCCATGTCTTTTAGAGAATCACACTAAAATACTTAGAGGTAAAATGTTATGATATCTGGGATTTGCTTCAAAATAATATAGGAGAGAACTCACATAAAACACAGTTGGCCAGCCACTGAGAATTGGAGAAGTTGGGTGATGGCTATGCGGGAGTTCATTAAACTAGCCCTTCCATATTCTGTACAGGTTCAAGATTTTCATAACAAAGTTTTAAAAGATTATGTAATGAAAGGCTTTAAAATGATATATGAAATGAATAAAAGGAAGATACAAAATTGTCTACAAAATATTATCTCAAGTATTAAAAAGATCACCATGCATAGATAAAAGATTGAAAGGATACATGATCAAATAGTAATATTCCAAATTATTTCACAGCAGATATATATTACTTTTATAATTAGAGTTATAAGCATAACGAGAAGAATTTATAATTAGAATAAGTTAGAAAATGAGAAAACAAAAACATTGCAATGGATTAGATTAAAATTATTAACAAAACACAAATGTGCTCTGGACTGTCCAAGGGGCCCCAGTTTGCTGATTTTGGCTTAGAAAATGGGTCTACAGACTATAGCCTAGGCAAAAATTCAGCTTACCACCTGTTTTTGTATAGCCTGTAAGCTAAGAATGGTTCTTACAATTTTAATTACTTTATCTTTTTTAAAGATTTTATTTATTTGTTCATAAGAGACAGAGAGAGAGAGAGGCAGAGACATAGGCAGAGGGAGAAGCAGACTTCATGCAGGAAGCCTGATTCAGGACCTGATCCCAGGACTCCAGGATCACGCCCTGAACAAAAGGCAGACGCCCAAACGCCCAGCCACCCAGGCGTCCCTGTTTTCTCTGTTGTTATATAAATACCTACATAGTATCCCCAATTGTGCTTCAATCCACAAAACCTAAAATATTGGTAATTTACCATCTTACCCTTTACAGAAAGAGTGTGCAAACTCCTGGTTTAGGACTGGGCTTCCCCTGTGACCTAAAAGCAGCTTATTGTAGAAAGCGCACTGGACAAGGAGTCAAGGATGGTCTCTTAACTGTCCAAGTGACCTGGAGAAGTCAAGACTTCTTTGGGCCACAGTTCCCTCAGTGACAAAATAAAGTATGTCTAAGGTCCACGCAGCAACTGAAAAGTCTGTGATTCACATTCCTCTAAGAGCTAAACAAGCAGTACAGGGATGATGACAACACTAAGTGCTGGCATGCCAGCCGGTGTGGTCCTCCTAAAGATCAAGGAATTCAATGAGAATAACTATTGGCCCTCCAACCAGGGTCTGGAGAGGCCAGAGAAGAGCAATAAACCGACTTTGGGCATTCTAAGAGCAGAGCAGCATTCCCACATTGGGCAACAGGACTTTGGGAGAGAGGTCCTAAAATCTGCAGCTTAAATCAGGTGTTTTGGGTCTATTTCTAGTCTTTGCTTTGTAGAGGACCACAGCACATGTAAAAAATTTGCTCATTTAAAGTTTAATCCAGATCTAGCAGAGCGATGGGGGCCGGGTGGGGCTCTCTGGCATCCTCAGATATAGGAGAGGAGCCTTGGGATGGAGCCTTCCTAAGATTCTGGGATAAATTACCCTTAAAGATGTCAATCTGTAGGCTCTTTGTAAGAGCTTACATGGGACAATTAAGCAGCAAGGCCAACATGACCACGGAAGCCAGACAGCACATCATGGCGCCAGCCCCAAGGCCCCAGGCCCATGGCCTGCATTTTAGGGGCTTTCCCAAGACTTCTTTTTTTCTGAGTTGCACCCCTTCCCGACTCTTTCTCTTCTCTCTTATACCCTGTACCCCTCCTCCCTTCAGGATATGCACAGCAGCACCTCCTTTTGTTCACCAGTGGCCTCCTGACTGCTCCCTTTGTTTCCTCTTATTTTTTGCACCCCCACCAGCTCCCCAAAACCCTCTCAATCTGCAGTCACCTCCCTCTCCCCATTTTGTCTTCTAGATGACCACCCATTCTCTGCCACATTTCCTCAATAGCCCGCAGTTCCTAGAGAATCTTCTAGTGGTGTAGCTCCACTCTTTCCCTCCTAAAGGTTCCCTTCTTTCCTTCCACAGCTCAAGAAACAAGAGAAAAGGGGAAAAAAATTACAAGGGCACTGCCCTTCTGGGATTTAACCACATTCTCAGCTGGTGGCTTTTGTTTTCTCGTCTCACTGGCTTGTAAGGCCCTCGGGGCAGGCACTCCGCAGTCATGCTCTGTGCAGGGAAGATGGGCAGGACTGTTAGGCCTTAATTAGAGCAAGGCCTCAGACAGGGTAGAGGATTTTAGCAGGCAAAATGAAAAAGGAATTTCAAAATGTCCATTTGGCAGCAATTACCACAGGGGAAGGAAGAGGTTTATTGTATTTTATAAAGAAAATCATGAAAGCTCTCACGGCTTTTCGCGAACACAGAAATAATATTTACACTGGCTTTTTTAAAAACAACACAGAACCGGAAAGCAAACTCCCTCTGCAGGCCAAATGTAGTGAGCATAGACCCAAGTGCTAGTCTTGAAACCACCCCCAAGCAGGACTAGCTGCAGAAGCAAGGAAAGAATTAAGGGAAAAGATGCAAAATGAGTTACAAGATCAAAAGAACAATTTTCTGGTCGATGAGACTTTTAGGCCACAGCAGAGCTACACCAGGATCATCTACTGAAGAAATGAGCTTTGGCGACTGGTGTTTGATACACCTGCTACCCACCCACCAAGCCTTCTGCAGGAGAGCCAGCCAGGAGACCCTCACTGTCAGCCAAAAAGGCACCAGCATCTTGCCTGCATCACAAATTCAAATCTTAGCACTCAAGGGTTTCTCAACTTAACATCTGCTCATGAATGCAAAAGGGCAGCAGCCCTTATGGAAGTCACCTGGCACACGCAGGCAGGCCAGCTTGGAGTAGGGCAGCCAGACATACGGGGGCTTATTAGGAGCCAAGAAGTCTTGGGAAGGTGATGAGCATGAGAGATGGAGTCCCAGGAAGAACCGCCCTTGCCATCAGCTGAAATGCCCCCAAACTGAAGGCTGGCCTCCAAGGGAACAGTGTAAAAGGCCACTAAGAAAACAGCATGCCAGCCATTTCTGTCTGGAACAGAGAGGACCCACAACTGTGCCTGTCAGTATGACACTCTGGCCTTGGGTGGGAACCTGGATGGAAGTTCCACAGGGTATCTCATGTCATCTTCCATTTTGCCAGGGATAGAGTGGTTACTGTCACACAATAGGTGCTCAACAGGCGATGCTCAAGGAAGTGAACTGAATTATTGAGGTCCACTCCCCCTTTGGTGGGCAAGACTGCTACAGAGGCCTAGAACATTCTTCAGGCAGTGGAACGTTTCATAAGTTAGCAGTGGAACATTTCATAAGTTAGTTAAAACCGAAGTGGAGGAGTCAACGAGGCCATCCCTGACTTGTGATGAGCAAAATCCACTAAATTATGAATTGATTTTAGAAGGTGCTTCTGATACATTCTGAAGGCTTCATATGGTCTTACTGCTTTTCTTTTTCCTTTCTTTTCTTTCTTTCTTTCTTTCTTTCTTTCTTTCTTTCTTTCTTTCTTTCTTTCTTTCTATATTTATTTGAGAGAGAAAGAAGGGGAAAAGGGCAGATGGAGAGAGAATCTTAAGCAGACTACACATTGAGGGGCCGATCTCATGACCCTGAGATCATGACCTGAGCTGAATCCAAGAGCCAGATGCTTAACCGACTGAGCCACCAGGAGCCTCATAGTTTCTAACTTAAATAGCAAACCTATCCCTTTGTTCTCAGAGCTTTATCAGCAGACTAACCTAAAAGGCCTAAAAGAGTTCTGATTCTTAAAAAGAATTTCTTTGGTATTACTTGCTCAAATAGAGAAATACCACTCCAAGAAGTAAGGCCTTTAGAAAGCTTCTATCAGGCAATGAGATCTGTAGAACCGAAGAGTTTTAGGCACGAAAGTACAAAGACAATTTATTGGCAAGATGGGACAGATCCTTCTACCACTTTTGAAAAAAATTAAAGGAAATGGGCATCTCAATGTGTTGCCATGAGTTTATTTCTGAAGTTCTTACCAAAAAAGTCTCTGAGGAGCCTTTCTTCTGTGGATTTCTGGAGTTAGTGCTAAATCTATGCTGGCATTTCATCATGACCACTGCACCTTCTTAGGTTGTTTCAGGGTGGGACTGGGTCAGAGGCAGTGACTTCACGGGCACTGTGTCCTGGGAATTTGACCAAAACCAGCCATGGGCCTGGCCCACCCTCTCAGTGCAGCAGGGGAAGCTGACCCTAGGAGAGGCTTAACCCGCGAAGTCATCAGATCTGGCTTTGTTATAGTGGCAGTTACACAAAGAAAGGAGTTTGCAGTCTGAGCATGAGCACTCCTCTGCCTCGTGATGATCCCTGCAGAACTTCACTTGGTTGGGTCCATGCAGGTCTCCACTTAAATGCCACCTCCTCAGGAAGGCTTTCCCTGGCCAATCATTCTATGGTTGCTCTCCTCCCAACATGTCGTTCTTGCCTTTTAAATTTTTATTTTTCTTCTTTGCACTGTCTTCTTTAATCATTTACACATTTATTTTTGAGCTTCCCCAACCCCACCACTCTACTTCACTAGACACAGTTCCTTAAGAAGCAGGCCCTGATCTCTCTTGTTCATTACTCTACTTCCAGCCTTTGGAATACGCTTGGCATATAGTAGGTGCTCAATACATGTGTCGAATGTTTAATTACCAACAAAGCTGTTAAGAATAGCATTTCCTCTAGAAGGGAGCTGTTAGAATGAACCACAGAGTTCCAGGAACTCAAAGGCTTAGAAGGATTTAGTGCTAAAGATAAAGGTGCTAGATCTTTTTCTTGATCCTTCTTCCCCTACTAACAGCTCTAAAACGGGGTCTGGCTACCAGTCTCTCTATGGGGGATCCATGGAAATGGTTGAAGTAGATCAATATAACTCTGAGTGGCAAGAAATGCAATATTGGTAGTCTCACTGAGTTAAGGCTCAGAAAAACATTTCCTATTCACCGCCATCCCCCCGCCCCCCAAAAAAGAAATAAAAGAAGATAAGAATTGTAGACTATAAATCATTCAGGTAGAAAACCACAGATTTGCTCATTTTGTTTTGGTGAGAACAAAGCAGTTGTTTGCACATTCTTTCTCTCGCACCTGCTCTGGCCTGCCCAGTATAAGCACCTTAGCCAAAAAGTGTAAATGGGTTAAGCACAGCCTCTTAAACAATGAGAAGGGGTAGGTGCCATCTCTGCGATCATCAGGAAGTGTTTTTTGGCTAGACTAGGAAATCCAATAATAATTGTAAATGGGTAAGTTTAGAAAAGCTTTGTGCCTTGTAAATATTTCTGTGAAATATGAAGGCTAAGCATTAAAGCGAAACACGACAAAGTAATAAATAATAATTATTTTCTTCCATTCACTGGTCTATTTATTAGAGTGACAATGGTACAATATACTTCCCAACGGTCTCATTTGGCTTTCAACCTCCTTGAATTGTGTTTAAAATTCTTTTAGGCAAGACCGAGAGCAACATAAATGAATAATGCCACACAAAAAAAAATCATTAGGTATGAAAGTCTACAAGATGACGCAACCATGCTTGAGTTAACAATAAAAGGATCAACATTTTATAAAGAAGAAATACACTGTTGAATCTATTGGGCATTCATTTTTGTGGTAAAACAATCCCATTGCATCCATCTAATCTTGTGATTAAGATTCAAATAGGTTCAAAATGATTGATTTGTACTGGCCTATCAAAACAGAAGACATTGTACTTGTAATCTTTCTGAATAGCAATAGTGTTTTAATCACAAATGCCCGGCTCATTATTTGCTCAAGAGTGAATGACAATTAGCTTGATCCTCCTGCAACTGTTAATGCTACCGGTACCGAAATAAACAGGCAAGACTGAATCAGGTTTCCGACATTTCCCCTCGGTTTACGATCTTCTGATTGATGCTACATTCAAAATGTACTTAGTCACTTTTAGTCACAAACGAGAAGGAAAATGGCCCCTGAACAGCCCCCCCCCCCCAAAAAAAAAAAAAAGGTGTTGCAGGAGGGATATTTCATGGCAAGCCCCAAGAACGAAATCACCATGAGATGAATCATGTTCTAATATCATTGAGCCAGAGAAAGACGCCAAGCAAAATATTCAAGTTGGCCTCAAAACAGCACAACAACAACAGCAGCAACAAACCTTTAGCCCATAAGAGCTTTGTACTGTACACACGGTGCTTTGGAATATTAGACCAACTGCTAGAATAAAGCAGCCATCTACACAGATGGTTCTGAGTCTCAATGTTCTTCACATCGGAGCAAACCTCAGAGGGGTTTCAGGTTTGCCAGTATCTTCCTCCTAACACATCTACAAAGACATTTCCACAAAGGCTCCAGGTGCACTTCTCGTTTGGGGGGGTGGGCTTGGGTTTGGGTCCTTCTCTACCCAGAGCTCTGAAGTTACCAGTGGAGGGAATCAGGGAAAACAAGAGCACAGGCATTTTCTGATTCTCAGAATTTCTGAGATGCCTTTTGTTTCAGTGGCGCCGGTGAACCAGTGATAATGAAACTACAACTACACCTCTGTACACAAACCTTGACCGGCATTCTGGGGCATGTTACAAAGAAAACCTTAATTTTGAAAGTACTGAGCACAAAGGAGGAAGAAAAAAGCCCTCCCTGTGCATGCTTTCTCTCTAAGTGTAGAAATATGGCTTAATGTTTAAGGCTCGAAGACCGCATTTAAAAACGTCTAAAGCCAGTCCAGACTATATGAGAGGGAAAAGGACTGTACAATTTTCCTTAACCATTTGTTTCTTGTTTTAAGACAATCTTTTGCATATCTGTTATTGCATTTTTAAACAAGACTTGGTTACCAAGGAAACAGGTTCTGGCCCAGTGTTAATTTGAAACTAAAATACATTTCGGAAGTTAAGCTTAAAGGAAAGAGCCCATGAAATTATTTTGAAAAGTGCCAGAATTTGGTACTTACAGAACCACAGCTGTATGGTCTGCAATGAACCATTCTAGGGACTCTTTCATTCAGTGAAGCTCTTTTTCTTCTAACAGGGCCATCTACATTCAATATTCCCCCCCCCCTTCAAAAATTCTAACTCCTCATCTCTCCAAATAATAGATATACAAATAGCATATTTATTCTTGTAGATTTTCTAAAATTTATTTAGGAAGCATGTAAGTTTTCATTTTCATCTTTCACATAACACGTTTACAGACCGCTTCTTAAAATTTAAATATTTTAAATGTTTCTTATTAAGCTTGTTTGCGCTCTTTGAAATTATCTCAAGAAACCCATTTATTTTTAGTTTCAAGCTAAAATGGAGCTGAAGCAACACACTTTTCAAAAAATTCTTTTGTTGTCTAATGGCGCCACACCTATCATATATATGATTTTTTTAAAAGGAATCATCTCACTTTTAGAGCAGAATCATTTTGTGAGCTTAATCAAAGCTATATATTGATATAGTATCTGAATAAGAAAGCCTATCCAATTTAATACCCTCCCTCCAAAAAATTACAACTGTCTTATTTAATGTTTGTTCCAAAAGTAATATTTTAATCCATCTAAAATTCTTGCTTCATGGCTCAAAAAAAATCTATAAAACATGCAAATTTCGACCTACCTGTATGTATCACTTAATGCAGTGCTAGCCATGACAAGACACTCAGCCATTTTTATGTAAAGCGATGGAGACCAACTGATTTCTCCGTCTTCTTGCTCACAAGTTTTAGATGCAATTGTCACACACACAAAAAATCATACGCAGAACAGCTTGAATGTACTGTGATCACGAGAACTGAATTTATCAACAGGAAAACAGGATTGAAAAAAAGAAGTTTCTCATCCAAGGTTTCTCTGAGGCTGCAACCAAGGAGGTGGTGTGTTGAATTTTTTTCCCTTCCTCCTCTGAGAGTTCAAAGCCCGGAGCTGACCACTGCAAAGGCCACTGTCACATTTGCTGAAAATCAAACCACTGATACCAGCACTGAAAATACAAATTTGAGAACCAAGTTGTTTGCACACCATGGAGTGCATAAGAGTTAAAAATAGATTCCACCTTGCCTCCTACCTGCATAATAAATATGTAAGTTTCAAGTGTTTAATTTGATATTCACATTAATTAACAATACAACATACATTATTTAAAAGACAGCAAATGCAAGAAGAAAGGAGAGACACCATCTGGTAGCAGAGTTTTGTTGTTGTTGTTTTTGTTTTTAGGGGCTGGGTTTTTTTTTGTTTTTGTTTTTGTTTTTGGCTTTGTTAAATAAAAAAAAAAGGTAAAATCCTATTTTGAACGTGATGAAAAGCAAACATCCAGAGGCAAATGAATCGGAACTGAAAGGTGATGTTGAAATATCTGAGGCTGTAATGAGGCAAAAACAAGTCTTCGCTACCAGATGATATGGCATACCGAGCATTTACATACTCACATCTGAAATACTAGGCAACGTGTAATGAATTCTATACACAGCATGCACACACAGCAAAAGCACGGCTAATCCTGCCTGCCATCTTAGGCTCACAGAAGCAAGATACGCACTGCATGCAGCACACCGGCACTGGGGAAGGAGGAGGCAAGGGGGCAGCTCACCTTAAATGCAGTATCTGATTAATGTTGTAAGTGACATTGCATATCAGCCTCAGAGTCTTGGTTCAACTGGGTAGGAGGGAACAAAGAAAAATGTCATCAACTGGTGATGCAAGATGAGCCCAATCACTAAACACTGTTTAGCAAACTCCAAATTCTGCAACCAGACAGTAGAAGGCATTTCATACATTTAAGCAGAGCTGCTGCACAATGAATGTGTCCTTTTGCTTCTGAGGATCAAACAATCCTTTTGCTAACGAAGAAAATAAGCTGGAATGAATACTGTCATATCTTCTTCTTGAAGCAAGCTTTCAATACAGTATGTATCTGGTTTGGGATGCATTTTATAGACTGTTAATTTCATAGAATTGCTAACAACAACAGCAAAAAAAAAAAAAAGAAACCCAAAACTGTTATGCTTTTGCAAAGTAAAAAATAATATTATGTAGGGTATAGCTTTTCTAGATTATTTTTCAGATCCTAAGTGATGCCGGCAGGCTTGTAGAAGAATGCATGATCGGGCTGTCTGTATCCGTGCTATAACCTCTAACCACAAGCTGTGTAAATGTATCCTGCTAAATGTATCTGCAGTACAGAATGGCAGATACCTCCTCAGTTGGAATTGTATTCAAACGTGAATGAATTTGCTTAAACTTAGAAGCAAATAAAATCAGTACAGAAAAATAAATTGATGCTGAATTCCTTTGGATGTACAGTTGACCGTCATGAACGATAAAAGCTATCCTTAGGATGCTGACCTAAATAATGTTAAGGCTTGCAGCAGCATACTTACCGCGCCTGCTCAGAACATAGAACATGCAAAATGATTTTTCTCCTCCCTCCCTCTCCAAAAGCTAAATTGTAAAGTAACAAGGCATTAACAGGAATATCAAAAGGCTATATGTATATACATAGTACATACTGTAAGAGAAGAAATGGTGTTGTGCTGAAATGCAATGTTTCTTTGTTTTACTTCGAGGCTTATCTTAGCTATGCTTGTACGATGACATTGACATCATGGAGGTCAGGGCTGACACTGGGGTGCCATCCGTTTTATGAGTGAAATGTTTTCCGAAAATTAAATCTCATCTACTCAAACACCAAATTTCATGTCTTCTTCAATACCACCTCCCTACCCCCGCTGCTTAAGATTGATGGGATCTAGTTTGGCTCTGTGTAATAAATTGGAATTGCCTTCTGTAGAGAGTCCAATACATAATTGTAGGAATTAATTTTTTAAACAAAAAACCTTCAAGAATTCTTATGCATTCCCTTTCAATCCTTCCTATCAACACACACACACACGCACGCATGCACACACACACACACAATTGAAGCTCAAATTGCAATGAAACGTTTAACATGTGGAACAAAAAATGTGGAAAGAGCTGCTTATTCAGGATTTTGAAGAAATGCCTAATAAGCAAATACTGTTTTGCTACAAAACCAGTGTCACCATGTCCCCGAAGAGAGGAAAACAGCATAGCTTGCTAGAAAAATTTCCTCCAGAAACTGCCGGCAGGTAAAAAACAGAAAAGCATTTCATTTACCATGCTGTATAAAGCAAGAAGTCTTTTATTTTTTAGGAAATAGAACAGATTCTTTTCCACTTTCTTCAGCTACAAAGAAACCATACCCACCCCCACCCTTAGATCCTGGATGTAAGCCAACATTTTTATAAAACGCTATGAGCCTGATTTTGAATATATATTTACGTTTTTCTTCTTATCTCTCCAAAAGTCTTTAATTGCCTTGTTGTATCACTGAATATACTAATGTTAATTAATTTTAACACATGCAAAAATGAATTAATATTTTCTGGGGTTGCTAGTTTCCCAGCGCCTCGATCTTCTATAAGGACTTGCTAAAAATAGGTTAGCAAAATATTCAAGTTCCCCAGAATTTTTTTTAAAGGAGAAAATGTATTCAAATATCTTAACTTAGGTACTAGGTTTCACAACCGGATCTTTTGTTTCTAGCTTTCATTCTATCTCCTTCCCCAGAACCCAAGTGATTTTCAGCTCAATGCGTGGAAAGCACCAGCCCACCTCTAACCCATATACTTAGTCTCTGGGTTGGGTCGTCCAGATGGTCAGTTCATACCTGAACCACATCGAATCCTCTTCTCTTTGGAGCACATCTCTTCCCCACAACTACTCCAGAAATAAATGTGGCTCTAACGGAAACAGTAGCTCCTGGTCTAACACCAATGGTGGAACCATCTTCCCCACCCCCACAACATGCTCTATGAGCTCTGGTTAGCATTGACAGCGACAGAAAATTAGAATGGAGTGTCCTTAGGCTAATTCCTCCTTTACTATGGGGGTCAAAAATTAGAGAGACTATCAGGCTGAGTTACAAGGTACCAATTTAATATATGGTCATCTATAAAGCGGGGTCCTTAGAGTGGGGTCAGAGGAGGTTGAAGCGAACATCTAGGCATTTGATGCTATTGGTGTCTGTTCAGATATTCCCCAGTAACAACATCTGAAAGTTAGACAATCAAGTTTAAATACTCACAAATTATTATCATGTAGGCAAAATATATACGACACGGAAGCAACTCTGACCACATAGAACTAAGTTGCTGCCTCCTCTGCATGGGCTAATAAATGACAGTAACAAGGACAGTAATCCATATCAAGCTCTCATGAGATGAGTGAATAGTGTTATGTCCTCACAGGGACAGGGTGGCAAATGTGGCCAGGCCCCCTACTAATACTCTTAAACCTGATGCCAGGGCAAGAGATTTCCAAACCTCCTAGTGGGTTCTCCGTTCACCCTCTGTCAAAATGAACCTAAAAGCCACGTATTTGTTTATTTTGTGATGTTCTAAAAATACTCAATGAGCAAACCTGGCCTATTTACCAAATCTGCTTGTGTTAAATTTGAACTGTAGTTGAAAGCATTCGGATAGATGAGCTTGTTTAGGCAGACATTCTCGACTAGTAAATCCTGTTTTGCACTTAAAAAAAAAAAACAAAAAAACAAAAAAACAAAAAAAACAAAAAAAACCACCATGCTCATGCCTGAATTATTTAGGCTTTGTCATGATTACAAGTGGCAAGGGTAGGCATTCCCTTATGATTTTTAAAAATTGCATGATACTCATCAATCTCCTCAGGGCACGTACACAAACATTAATTTTAAAAGACAAATCCCTTCCCATGATAAAAAATTTTAACCTGTTTCTGCCACTTTGAGGAGCCAAGTATAAGGAACCCTAACTAATCTGGCAGGAGCAGGCTAGAGGACGGGGCCAGTGGTGAGGGGTGCGTCTTTCACTTTGATTAACGCTTTTCCTTGCTCACAGTCTTGTTGTTCTGCAGTCTGAGCTCATTTTATTTTCAGTCCTGTGGGTTAAAGTTAAATTGCATGGCTTATGCAAAGTACATAATTCGAGTATGAACAAAGCTTGACTCTGTATGTTTAAAAAAAGAGTAAAGTCAGGGCACTGAGTCCCAGAGGAATCCTTGGTTTATAAACATTTGGATTGGTTTGCACATTTCTTTACTCCATTCACTGCATTAAAAATTACAGCTGGTTTCCATTTACACCTCATATGGGCATTCAACAATTGTGGGTAAATTTGTTATTGGGTTTGGCCATTCTAATCTAAATTTTTACAAATAAAATGTTCAGCAAATATAACATTTCTGTTTAAATTCTTAGAATGGAGATGTTTAGAAAATTTTATGAGGTTATTACATCTGTCTATAATGAATGTATTTAGCCCTGGAAACAACATCGTGACTTAATTTATCAATGATTAAAAATGGCTTTGGATGATATATTTTAACTTAAATTTTTTTGGAAAGCCCAAGGCCATTTTGAACATCTACATCTTGCCTAGAGAGCTGGGCAGGAACTTCTGCTTTCTACTTTGACCAGAGCTAAGTCTACATAGCTACCATTTATTGAGAACCTACTACATACTCAAGATTTTGGCTATATTATTTAATTCTAACCCAGTAGTCCTTTAAGGTGAGCATTAGCTATCACCAACTTTGGGTGAATAACTAATTGGGATTTCTAGTCACATAGTAAATAGCAGGGTTAGGATTCAAACCTAAGTCTGACCAATTCCAAAGTCTAGATCTTTCCACCAGTCCTCAGAGGATAAAACCTCCTCCATCCACATTCTGTCCTGATGTAGGAATCTTCTTCTTGTGGAGACCCCTGGTAGAAGGGATCCCCACACCCTGAAGCGAAGATTAATTCTGTTCACATGAGCCAGCCTTCACCTCCCAGGCCCCAGGCATTGTGGGTACCTAGGATGCCACCAACTGGAGACAGGCTGGACCAGCAGGTGAAAAGATAAAATAAAAAAGGAGTAATCAATTAGACCACATTGAAAAATTAAGAGTAGAAAGCAGATTAATAACTTGGGGCAGAGGTTTGTTGTAATTTGGAAATATTTTATGAGGCAAAAGAAGTGGAAAAGCTTATATTTCCATCTGAGCAAAATGGAAAAGCACCACATTCTACCAGGTGTCTTTTTCTATTATGGATGAGGAAGCCAGGGCTGAGAGGGATCTGGTCATCTGCCCAAGATCACACATTTAATAAGTGAGTTTGCCCATTTGCTGTATTAAATGTATATCTTATTCCCTTTTATACTGAATATATTCTGCATGTGTGAGTAAATTTCCTATCAAGCCATTAGATTGTTCTAATCTAAATCATCAGTTAAAGAAAAATCAGTGTAACATTCAGGACTGACATGGTTTCCATTCACAAATAACGTTTTTGTCCTGAACAGATAAACTAAGTTGATATTATGAGTTCCTTCCCCAAGATATATTAAAAACGGATTTTTCAAAAGCCTAATTTTTTAGTAAGAGATTTTTCTTCAACCACGGTTAGTGTTTCAAATGTATCATTTTAGTGATTAACTCTCTTTTAGCATCTATCCATTTTGCCCCTAAGATCCCTTCCAGCTCTGAATGTTTATGATTGTAAACAAATCCAGCCTAGGTTGCTTTTTAGGTTGGGTAGGCCAAGAGCTGGACTCCAAGTCTCCTGCCTCCTGGTTATGTGGCCAGCTGACTACCTTGCTCGTTGGCAGTAATCTTATATGCCAACCAGATGGCTCTCAAACGGGGCTTTCTAATCAGCTCCACTCTGCCTGGGAATATGAGAGGACGATTATGTTGCTCAGTGTTCATGAAGCAGTAGAGTGAATGCTTGATGGTCGAACAGAACTGAGGAATCTGAACTCCGGGAAGCCTCTGATTCTTACACATGAGCTTTCTCCCTTCTATCCATCAGCATCTATGTAAGATATGGGAAAGGACTATATACTTGATGGCACGTAAACTTTGGGGTTACCCCAAAAAGACGTGGAGGCAGAAGGGAAATGTGAACCATGTGGTTTTCAACAGAGAAAAGGTGGTAAGTGACTTAGGGCTTCGAGGGAGGCTCCGGTGGACCACATTCTGCCCCACTGTAATCCAATTCAGACTCTCCCACAGGAATATCAACACGTCTCACCATCGTTTTGATGTCACTACCTCTGACTTTAGCAACAGAATCGTGCCTGCTTTTATTTCTCAGTGTATCTATAATATGGCACTAATAAAGACCTTGTGAGCACATGGAGACCAAGAGCATTCCTGCATCCCTAGTCACACATTCATTTGTGGCCAGGACTGCTTGCCACTTCCCAAATGGAGAGCAAGTACAACAACAAGGTTTTACTAGATCCCGCACTGGCAAAACACATATGTGGCAAGATGGTGGAGTTTCTTCTTTCTAGAGAGACCGGCAAGTAGGGTGAAGAGGGAGGGTAGGGATGCAAATAAAAGGGAAAGAGGAAGAATTCCTACTGATTGGTAAAAGCTACCCTGTGTGAGAATCCTCTCCTGGTAGGAGAGTCCTCTCCTCTCCAAGACTCAACCCGGGGAACAAAGTCATTTGCTTTTTCTTCTCTTAGATAAATGACGCAGCTCAGGGAGGCCATAACGGTGCACCTCATCTCACCAGAGCAGCTTAACAAACCGGCGAATCTGCATTTCCTTTGGACTGAAGATAAAAACAGAATGTGTTTATTGTATTGAATTATCTATCTTTATTCCTATCTCTGGCTTGCTTCCTGCAAGATTTGTGTATCTCCCATGGCACCTAGAGCATTGTCTGGTGCAGTGGAGAGGCCTCCTGTGGGTATGCTCTTCACTGACCAACACCAAATTGAGAGACCTTTCTCTGCTCCCACAACTACCAGTGGAACTTTAGCTTTGTCTCATGAAGCTACTTCCTAAAATAGAACTTGCTCCATGAACTAAGGAGTGGACCTGGAGGCTGAAAATACCTATAGAAGTCTTTCAAGTACTTAATCACTTATTTACCAAGGGGAGCCACAAGTTGTCTGGCAATCAGACCACAGGCTTTGTTTAAATCAGTCCCTCCTAGAACAGGGAAAGGGGAGACAGAAATAAGAGTGGTCTGACAGTAACCCAACTGTCTCCAAAATGTGCCTCAGTGTTTCCTCGGCCCCCTGTGTTGGAGCACGTTTCATAGAACTATACGATGGGCAAGGCACTTTGCAGGATGCCATCTCAACCCTTTTTTGAGGTGAAGAAAATCAGGTTCAAAGACAGTATTATGTCTGAAGACTCCAAGCAACTAGGATAAAAGCCCTATTCCTTACTTTCTAGAATTCTGCTCTTTGTAATGCAACAGACTGGCTCAATTAATAAAAAAAATTCCAAGCTCTCATGCAAATAGGTACTTAATAAATGGTTATAGAATAAGCGAATTAATGAATAGATTCTAGAAAGAGGGCTTACCACTTTTTTCTTAATTCCTCTTGGAAGAGAATGTTACAGTATACTTGTTTAAATTTGTTTAAGCTCAACTAAATATAATTTTAAGCAAAATAGTACATGTTGGCCAAAATATCACCTGAGACCAAGTGCCACTTTGTGTATCAGAGTAGTTGTCTTGATTGCTATTTAAGTCAATCAGATTAAGTTTAACCAGCCAAAGTCGCCTTTATCTTACTTGGTTTGCAAAAGAAATCTCATGAGTTAGCATGAACAGCTAAAAATAAGTTGCAGGTTTCATTTTCCGTTGTTCAGTATGGTTTTGAAACCAAAAGGTGCAAAGCTAGGAGATTCATCAACGCCTACTGAAGATCAACAATTCAAACTGTCACCTCTCTAGCCCACTGCCCTGATCTACAGTCCACGGCCAGGCCCAGGAAAGGTGCACCAGTGTCCTTCTCACCGTGGTCCCTTGACATTAGTCACCCTAATAACACATGGCAGGAAATTGGGGGCTGAGGCCAGTCCTGAGGGACAGTGGCTTATGTGCAAGTGTCTTGTCATATCCGGACAGGATGCCACGTAATCAGCCCCATACGCTCAACTTCAGTCTTCAGTGATGCTACGGGCCTCTCTGTAAAGCAAGAGAGTAAATAATGCTGGGCTTTCAGTAAAGAGGGGTCCCTCAAGGTAGTGACACAGCAAGGAACCCTTGACCTAAGTGCCCATGGCCTTGTGCAATTCCATACCATAAACCAAGGCGGCTCAAGTTCGGTTTAATTTCAAAACTCTTTCCGTGGCCCAATCTGGCAAAACGGTGTTTGACAGAGGCATAAATGCTTCAAAGAGAAGGCAGCCATCTCCTGCTGCAGCATTCAGCTGTGGCACAAGGCTCCAGAGAGCAGTGTGGCTGCAAGCAAGCCCTCAGCTGAATGAGATTGAAAGGGGGCAAGGAAGGGTTAATCTCCTTCCATTAGAGGGGGGGCCATTTGGTGAAGGTGAAGAGAATAAACTGTATGAAGAGCAGAGAAGACAAAGAGCCATTCCAGAAAAGAAATCACGGTGCAGGGGTGAGAAGGATGATTTGTCCTAGATTTTCACCGGGAGACCATTTCTTAGATCTCTGAGTCTTTACCTTGCTTTGAAGTTACAAGTCTCAGGGAGGGGGAAGGGGACATATTCACACTCAGCGCTGGAATACTTGAGCTTTGATTCCATCTGAGATGGGCTGTCTCTGAAAAGCAGAGGTCGAGGCCACAGAATCCTACTCATAAATTAGGAAGTGGCAAAATAAACAATAGGAGTTGCTCATAAAAGAGAGGCCGGCGGCTGAAGCCCCCTTTCTTGGGGTGGGGAACACCCCCCCATTTTTTCGACCTTAAAGTTTTTAGAAGTTGCTTTTAATGACATTTTTGGAAATAGTTTAAGAGTCACAAAAAGTTGCAAAAATAGGACAGTAACTATGTAACTTCATCCAGCTTCCCCCAAGGATAGTACCTCACACTAGTATAGCACCTTGTCAAAACAGAGAACTGACATTGGTGTAATACTATTAACTCAGGTGTGGACCTTACTTGGGTTTCACCAGTTTTTGCCTGCTCTGTGTGTGGGTGTGTGTAGTTCTATGTAATCTTATCATACATATAGATTGGAGTAGCCATCACCACAACTAAAAGAACTATTCCATCACCACAAAGAAATCCTATGCTAACCCTCTCAGGATCACACCTTCCTCCAGCAGTAACCTCTGGCACTGGTCTATTCTCAATCAGTATAATCAGTATGTAACCCTCTGAGATTGGCTTTCTTTCACCCAGCATAATGCCCTTAGATCCATTCAAGTTGTAGGTAAAGAGTGTGTGCCTTTCTCTTGCTGCGTAGAATTCCATGGTATAGATGTACCACAGTTTTGTTATCCATTCTCTCCTTGAGGGACATCTGGCTGGTTTCCTGGTTTAAGGTATTCGAAATAAAACTGCTATGAGTATTGATATATGGCCTTTTGCGTGAGCATAAGTTTTCATTTCTCCTGTGTAAACACCCAGGGGTGGGACCGTATGGCAAATGTACGTTTAACTTTATAAGGAACTGTCAAACTCTTCCAGAGCAGCTGCACCATTTATATTCCCACCAGCAGCACATAAGCAGTCCAGTCCCATATGCTGGCAAGCAAATCCTTGCCAGCATATGGGAACATCAGTATTTGTCATTTTAGCCATTCTGATAGATGTGTATGGGATTCCTTTTGCTGATCCAGTCAAGATGGCAGTCAAGTGGGGGAGGCCTTCAGAGCTTAGGTGGGTGGCTTCAGATATCTCTCACTGTTCCAGCTATCCTAATGCTTATCTATACAGCAGTTTGAGCTGTCTGGCATTTCAATGATGGAAAACAGGGCTCTTCATACTGGGTGAGTCTTTAGATTTGACAAGTTGCTCCTGACTACATTAGTGGGACATCACCAACTGGGGATGCTGGGCTTCTCTGAGGCAGTACATCTTGGCCCAACAGGCAGACTTGATACTAGTGGCACTCTCCCAAGAGGTAATATGAAAGCCATGATATGACGGCCATGGAGCAGAGACAAAATTTGCCTGGGTCAGGGTTGTTCAGCAACTTTGGCCAGAGACTGTGTGAATGCTTTTTATTCTGAAAGTTAGCTACTTATTAACAAAGTGTGCAGGGAATGGACATGGAGTCAGCATAGACAGGGAAAAGTGGGATTACCAGTGGCGCCTTGTCAGATCACAGGCTCCACTGAACACTTTCTGCTCTTGGGCTTCCTACCCTGTTTATCATCTACGATTCACCAGCAGCAATGTGGACACCTTGTTTGGATGTCACAGAACTCCAGCGTGTACTCCTGGGGGTTAGATCTGGACGCACTGCTTTCACCACCACATGGACCTTCTTGGCCTAGGGATCCAGGTCTTGTCAGTAATTAGAACTCTATCTAAATATTGGGAGGTGCCTCCCAATCCCAAGTTGTAAAGGATGCCAGGGAGATGGGCTTTGCATAGAGCCAACATCATAGCGATGGCCTGAACTGCCTCAGCCATGTCTGGAAAGTCACTCTCCATCTCCTGTGCCCCTGACTGAAGGGAGGTTGTGGACCTTCCCAGAATCCATACTCATCATGTCCCTGGATCTATGAGTTTGGACCAGAAGGCCAAGAATCAGGAGAGCAGTGATCCTACGTGGGAACAGCCAAGAGATAATGAAGACTGCACAGAGGCAGTGAAGCTTAGTGATTATAGGCAAATTCCCTGGTGCTAAGCATATATAATGGGTGCAGCAGAGGTACACCGTTGGGTTCTGGCTCTTGTGCTTCACCTGGTGCAGTCACAAGAAAAAGATGTGGGCTTCGGCATGGAGGAACCTAAGTGGTCATTTATAGAACCTGAAATGAACAAGAACTAGGGACCATCAGGATCAGGAGCTGAGCAGTACGTGAGGGCTGAACTTGAAAGCAGATGATATAAGGGAGGCCCTCTAGAAGTTGGGGTGCTAGAATGAGGAAGGGCAGCCATATGCCATCAGGTGGCCAACAGGTATATAGTCTGATGGGCTTGAATAGAGTTATGCCAACAAAATGGCTGGTCACACTTCCTCTTAAAAGGTAGTAAAAAAAAAAATTTAAATTTGGTTGTTATTTGTTTACTATGTTCTCTGTTATAACACAATGCTCCCAATTTACCAGTTTCAGAGGCCTCTTCTCTGTTCCACTGCCCCTTCTTTGGCCAGGTGCTCCTATTTCCCTGCTGTCGGAAGGCAGTCTGGTGGACAGCACCTCTCAGATTTAAAGAGGCAGGTGCAGCTGGGGCAGGTACCTCCCCAGACTATGAAGTTATGCAATGGGACTCCATCTTTGAGGGTGAATCATACAGGTTCCCTCTAGTTCTGGCTTTGTCTTTTTTTCAGCTAATGCCTACTCTGACTTAAATCTGATCCCAATATGAGTCTCTGCTCTCTTGCCTTCTGACTCTGGACCCCCGCTCCTACTCTGCTCTTGTTCATGGATCTGCGTGACTGCTCCATGTCCTCCTTGGTCCTGCTTCAGTGGTACCACCTCAGGGCTTAGGGCACATGGTGATCTGGGTTCATTAGGTGACCAAAATGGGCACGTGGGCCCCTCATGGGGTCTGGGCTGCCCACACACATCCTGAGATATAGCCCTGCCCATCAGAAGGCAGACAGAAGTTTCCTGGCTGAGGCAGAGTCTCACCTGAGGGGTCTGTCTTCCCATTGGTGCCTTGCCTCTGCTACCTCAAGGTTGGATGGGTCTGGGCCCTTTGTCTACTCGAGTTGTAGCTTTACCTCTGCCACTAAATCTCTCTGGATAACCACCTGGAAATAAATGAACCATTCTCGGTCTCTGTTATCTCATATTTACAGTTAAGGTTTCCTGATTCCCATCTGACAATCTTTTAACTATCTCATACCATGATTAAGGAAAAATCTAAAATTCAGAGGCCAAAAAAGAGCTTTTATATTAAATTCTGGTTTAGATATACTATCTCAGGGTTCCCTGTTTTCTGCCTAATAAGTGTTTGCTGAAATGAATGTTTATTGCATTGAATGCAGCATATTGACAGTTCTCAGGTTTTAATGTGCATAAGGAATAGGAATGTGTATATATTTTTTAATATTTTATTTATTTATTCATGAAAGACACACACACACAGAGAGAGAGAGAGAGAGAGGCAGAGACACAGGCAGAGGGAGAAGCAGGCTCCACGCAGGGAGCCCAATGTGGGACTCGATTCCAGGACCCCAGGATCACTCCCTACGCTGAAGGCAGGCGCTCAACTGCTGAGCCACCCAGGTGTCCTTAGGAAGGTATATTAAAAAGCATATTCTTAGGCCCCCTGATCAGCACTTCTGATGCCACTGGAGCCTAGGAGCATGTGTTTAAACATAAGAAACTGAAGGGAATTTAGGTTTTTATTTTTTATTTATTTTTATTTTTTTTTAATTTTTATTATTCATGATAGTCACACAGAGAGAGAGAGAGAGAGAGAGAGAGGCAGAGACATAGGCAGAGGGAGAAGCAGGCTCCATGCACCTGGAGCCTGACATGGGATTCGATCCCGGGTTTCCAGGATCGCGCCCTGGGCCAGAGGCAGGCGCTAAACCGCTGCGCCACCCAGGGATCCCGGGAATTTAGGTTTTTAAATTGACAGTGGTGCCTTTCTGGAGGCTAATTTACCATTGTGCATTAGAAACTTTAAAAACAGGTCATTTGACCTACTAATTCAATTCTAGGAATTTTCCCTAAGATGTCCACAAAGATTTATCAACAAGAATGTTGACAGATTGGTAACAGCAGAGCACTACAGGCAATCAAAATGCCCATAAAAAAAAAAAAAAAGAATGGATAAATTAAGACATATCAGTGCAATGAAAATACAGCCGTTAAAAATCAAATTTTCATAGGCCATTTAGTGACTTGGAAAAATGTTGACAACATAATGTTAAGTGGGGTGAGAAAAAGCATATAAAATTATTACAAGTAATTTGTGTGTGTGTGTGTGTGTGTATGTATATATATATATATATATATGAAAAATTGGAAAGAAATGCGTCAAAATGTTAATACAGAATTGTTGTTTGGTTGTTGGATTATTGGAGACTGTTGTTTTCTCCTTGATATTTTTCTGTATTCTCTAGATTTTGTATAGTAGCTAGTTATGACCCTTTATATTTAAAAACAATGATAGAAATATTTTAAAAGACACACAAAGGAATTTGCCACATGTAGAGTGAAAACAGAGGGCAGAGAGGTCTCTTAGGAGTCCAGGCCAGTTGTGGCCTGGCTGCTGTAGTATGATTCAGACTCACTCTGGTGCCCAGGGTGAATTTCAAGCTACATTCTCTTTTGTGAAGTACCTTGGTGTAGAGTTGACGCCAAGGAATTTGGGTCAGTGAGAAAGTCCTTTCACTAGATACTACTTTCCTGCTATATTCAAAGATAACAGACTATAGGATCTGGTACATGGAGGAGAGCTCATAGTTTAAATGATACCTTCTTTACTACTGTTGGGCTGAACTCATGCTTGTTGACTCTGTATAATCCCCTACCCCATAACACCAAGTAGATTGACTGCACTCAGGATTAGGGGCTTTTGGACAGGTGATGGGACTCCATTCTCATTTGGGAGACACTACCCGAGGTCAGTGCTTCTGTGACGTGGTTTCAAAGCCTCCTTTACCCAATGCACTGGGAGCCCCCTAGAATGCCAGGAAATAGCATTTTTGGTTTTGTTTTGTTTTGTTTTGGTGTTTTTTTTGGCAGAGAGATGGCTCAAATCCATCCTCTCTCACAGATTTCAGTGACCCCCAGGTCAAACCTCTCAGAATATTAGAAGACCCTCGGTTAGGCCTATGGCCTACAGTCAAACCTTTCCAAATGACCTTGGAAATTTTACAAGACATGTTGTGTCTAGTTAAGGAGCAGTACTAAGGAACTCAGATGAAAGTCAATTTAGAAAGACAAAAAAATTGGGGTGCCTAGGTGGCTCAGTTAGTTAAGCAGCTGCCTTCAGCTCGGGTCATGATCCCCAGTGGGGATTGAGCCCCGCTTCCGGCTCTCTGCTCAGCAGGGAGCTTGTGTTCTCTTTCTCAAATAAATAAATAAAATCCTTTTTAAAAAAGACAAAAAATTTTTAAATGATGATACTTACAATAGCAATACCACTACCAAAAGCTAAAACACCAATAATGACCATAATTATAATTCTTTTCATCAGTACCTTGACTTGCCATACATTGTTCTAAGTGGCCCAAACCATTTCACATATATTACTTTATTTATCCTGATAGAACCTCAGTTTTACATCCTTTAAAAATACCATTTTGGAGGAGGGAGGAAGCTTTCAAGTTCTGATGAAAAGCAGAGGCTTCTTGAGTTAAAAACAAAACCGTGAAGTCTTCAAGTATGGTGTTTTCCAACTTTGTTCTTGACAAGAAATCGGGGGATTTCAGCATGAGAAATTACAAAGCCCTATTACCGTGAATTCTTAGCTTTGGTGAATATGACGTGGCCTTATTGCAAAATCCTCTAAAGGGAGTAAAAGAACATTCATAAATGCTGACCCAGAGTAAGAAGGGGGCTTGCACTTCCGTGCTATGAAAACAATAAAACCCCTGGGATTAAAAATAACCAACTGGTCTAGGCACTGCCAATGTCAGCCTGCTGTGCTCAGTTCATGTCTGCACATCACAGATCAATGGGTCCAGGCCAAGCTCTTTAGGTGACCTAAGCTTCGAAAAGACTGTGGTGCCCCCAATGTTAACTATACCCCTCACAAGGAATTAAAATGTTTTTAAATAATAAAAGATTAAAGTTAAGGAAGCTCAAGAAAGGTCAAATTTTTCCCATGATGTCTACTTTGACACTTTTTTGATAATGTTGAAGATTAAAATATTTACAAAGTGTATACTTGGTGTATCTGTGATGTCACCCAGCATGCTGTACCGCTGTACCAACGTGTGGAGGAATTGTGCTGACAGAATCGAAATTCTGATTTGGTGATTCCACACCCCTCCTTGCCACGCTATCAACATAGCCAGACATTGGAAATCAGGAGGTTCACCCTAGCCTACTGCTCCACACACATCCTCATACGTCAGTTCCTAAATACTTAGTGCCTTGAGGAGTCGTTATCACATGGGAATTGAAATTAACAAACTGTGTCTACCAAGTCTCCCAAGTGAATGGACCCTGACGCCTTTCCTCCTCGACAGTGGGCTTTAGCCTTGCCCATCCTCGCAGACTCCATTAGACTGGGAATTCTGGCAACATATCATCCCTGCTTGGCTCTAGCCTTTGAAAACTAGCACTTGTTGTCAATTCACTCCTTTGGGTGCACTCTCCTAAGCAGACTCTGTATTCCTCCATTCAGTTTGGTCCTGTCTTTAGCTTCCTCTTACAAGCTCTCAGTTCTGGAGACACTTCCAGGACCAACCAAGGCACAGCAAATGAACTTTTAGAGGTTAAAGCATTTTTGCAACCAATCAACTTATTCTAGTCCACGTCCATTCCTGAGGGAGGTAGGCAGAGGCAAGGCAGCAGTAATAGGAGGCTAGGCCAGGCACCAGGTTCCGTAAGGACCCAAGAGGCTGTGTCAAATTGGCCGTAGCTGGCCTTGCCACACAATGGACAATGTGTGTTCTTCAGGATGTGGGTGGGGGTGCCATAAATGTCAAGTCCAGGGGTAAAATTCAATCAGAAACCAGAGCGTCTAGCCAGATATTGACAACAAAACTAGAGAACTAGCTTGGGCAAAGACTGTAGCCCATTTTTAGCATATGTGCTACTGAAGCAAGCACATGTGGTCCATTTTTTTATTGGAGGTCCATTTTTTTAAAATTATGATGCCTTAGGGGCATCATAATGCACCCACCATATGGTTTCTGATATTTATCAGCAGGGGAATTCTGCACTAAGACCAACAATGGTGAAAAGGCTACATAAAATATAAAAGTAGTTCAGAGTTCTCCAAACAGGGGTTACGGCCTTACCACTCATTATTTCAGCACATGTTTTGAAACTTTTCCTGAAAAGAAAAGGCTAGAACTATGTATCAAATCCTTAGGGTTGCACTAATCTCTCCAGCTGAGCCTTTTTAATCTACTTTTAAATGTTTCTCTAATAACTTGGTTTGAAGATGTTATTTTAGGGATTCTACTCCCACCCCCTGCCCCGAAAACACACAAGATTAAAAAGGTGACAAGATCTGGAGTAGATCAGACAGGGTAGCTTCTCAAAGCTTCCAGCAACAGACAGAACCATGAGCTAAAGAAACCACAAGCTTTCCAAGAGACTACTGGGGCTCAGAGTTGGGGGAAGAGAATTCTACTGGACAATTCCAACTAGTATGACTAGACTCAAAACCAGGAAACATGTATCCCTGGGTGGCTCAGCGGTTTAGCGTCTCCTTCAGCCCAGGGCGTGATCCTGGAGCCCCGGGATCGGTACCACGTCAGGCTCCCTGCATGGAGCCTGCTTCTCCCTCTGCTTCTCTCTCTGCCTGTGTCTCTGCCCCCGCTCCTCTCTCTGTGTGTCTCTCATGAATAAAAACAAAAACAAAAAACCAGAAAACAAAGCCAAAATGGTCCTAGACCAAAAGACCCTGGAGAGGAAAATAAGGGGAAGAATATCCTTCCCTCTGTACTGGCCCTTGGCCGCATGGTAGTGTTCACACAAAAGCTCAAGTTTGCAGGGCACCTGAGTGGCTCAGTGGTTGAGCCTTTGGCTTGGGTCATGATCCCGGGGTCCCAAGATCGAGTCCCCCATCAGGCTCCCTGGATGAAGCCTGCATCTCTCTCTGCGTATGTCTCTGCCTCTCTCTGTGTGTGTCTCATGAATAAATAAACAAAATCTAAAAAAAAAAAAAAAAAAAAAAAAAAAAGCTCAAGGTTGGAAAGAACAGAGGCATCTTGAAAGAATCTCACCTACTGTTCATTGCCCATCTGGCTAGATGTTACCTAAGACAGTTGGTCAGGGAATACTAAATATCTGGTAAGTTTTTGCTTCTCCCACCGATTCATTCTGCTCTCTTATCCTTAAGCAACTCTAAGTGCTTTATTATGCTGTGCCAGAAAGGACTACCTCATACCCAGCAACTCTCCAGAGCCGTCGCTGGAGAAGTGGCTGCCTCCCCAGGGACTACATTTCCCAGACTCCTTTGCAGTTAGATGTGACCGATCATGTGACTGAGTTTTAGTCAACAGAATGTGAATATAAGTGTTGTACATCCCTTCTAGGGATGGCCTGTGAAAACATCCCATGTGTATTTTTTAACACTCTTTTTCTCTTCCAGTGGGGAGTGGAGACAGTCCAGGTGACCTTGAAAACCACATGCTGTAGAAGGTGGCGACTCTTTCAATCTATAGCTCTGAATGAATGTTGAAAGAGAGTTTTGCCCCACTACACTCTGTTACATGAGCAAGAAATAAATTTCTGTTGTGTTTGAGCCATTATGCATTTTTCAGTCCATTACAGCCATTAGCTTATCCTAACTCTTACATGTTCTTTTGGAGATAGCTGGGATTTTTTGTGTGTGTGGAAGTTCCATGCCTTCTCCCCTTTCCTTAAATTTTACTATAAACCAAGAGAGTAGAATTAGCAAATTTAAATTTAAGCAGCCATCAGGGGCAAATGACACTCACCAGATTAGTGGTCACAGCATTCAGATCTTACAGCCAGAAGAGTAGTTTAGCAGTGTCTCACTTCAAGACAACCTGATAGGTTAAAATAGAACAAAAAGTAAATGTGAGATGTACAAAACAAATACATTAGAACTACAAAACAAATCTATAGTTACTTTCTAAAGGGTATTGTCGGATTATGAAGGAATTTGCCACTGTTTTCCAGTATATGACAAACTTCCCTATTGCCTTGAAAAAAAAAGATTTATTTTTTTAATACATTCCCCCTCCAAATATTATAAAATATAATGAACAATTCTACTCTGCTAAGTGAGCTACAGAAAGACTCGGTGCCGACTCAGGGGATGACACTGGAGGCTAGGAACACTGGGTATGATTTCTATTCTATGTACTCTGCCGTTGTTATTATGTATTATGTATTAAACTTTTCTCTCGGGAACTTAGCTTTCTTGGTCAGGAACCTTCAGAGCTTGTAAAATTATAGGCTATGCAAAGACTTAAGTTTTTTAGGTGGTGTTAAAACAGACATCAGAGATACGTTATATCAGTCTTTGTGTTTAATATCATTCCAGATGCAATGGCCCAAGTAGGAATTAAAGTAAGCTCTCTATAAACACAGTGATGAAACAATGGAGGTGCGCGCACCAGAATAATCAGAGGCAACCAGAAACATGCTCTGTAAAGGTGGCAGGTTGTGGATGTTTTCTTACCAGAGCTGCCATCTTTTACCAGGTTAAGTGCAAAAATACTATTTGACGGCATAGGGAACATGTTTGCCTAGAACAGCGTTTTTTTGTGTGTCTGATTACTCGATTTAAGATCCAGGAAGCAAACAGTTCAGAACTCTGAACAAACATTCTGGCAGTCCAAAACAGAGCACTAGGGCGGGAGGAGGAAGAGGAGACAAAACAAGAGGGTTGACAGGGGAAGGCAGGACTTGCGCCATCTTCCATAGAGTTTCAGCCTATATATGTGTGTACATATATGCATACACACACACATATATATACTCTTTTTTTTTTTTTTTTTTTTTTGAGAGGAAATGCACTCTTGTCTGGTCCCGTGAGAAGAGAGAGATCAGATAAAATCCCTTTGGTACTAAATTTGAAAGGTCTCCCAAATGCATCCCCACTCCCTCCCTCTGGGCTGGGGCCTGCCAAGCCACAGGTGTCAGGAAACAAGATGGCGCCCCACAGTGTAGGGCGCTGAGTGAGGGGGGCCAGGGGTGGGCCTTCACTTACTCGGAGATGCTGGCTCCTCTGAAACCCAGACGCTGCCAACTCCCTGGGCTCAAGAGTTATAACCGCTTTCTTGCTCTGGGTTCTTCACTTCTTGTTGAGATCAGCTCCACATATTTTTCTGATGATGTCACTCATTCTGACTTCCTACATTTTGAAAGTTGATCTACAAGCGAAACCTTCTATGAGGCTAAAAAAAAAAAAAAAAAAAAAAAAAAAAGAAGAAGAAAAGAAAGGTGTGCGGTGAGGAGATGGAGAGGAGGAGGAGGAGAGGCAGTTGCCTCCCTATTTTGAGATTTGCTGCAGCTGCGAGTGCCACTCCCCAGCCAGTTTCCTGGCTGCAGAGGGAGGCCAGTGGCCCGGCGTGGGTGACGTCAGGGCCAGGCCTGAGTCATCGCCAGCGGCCTGGCTGCCCTGCCACTCGGAAGGGGACAAAAGGAACCTTTGATGTCCAGAGGCCCTCCTCTCAGCACACTCGCCTGTACTGAACAGCAAGCCAGGAGAACATTCCTGCTGTCTCCCCACCCCCAGCCGCCCTTCCTACTTCCGGAACAGTCCCAGGCAGATTCAGCAAGGCCTCCCCCAGGGACGTCACCCTCCTGCATGGCAGAGGCCTGGTCACTCTCTGTCAAAGAGAGAAGCAGAGAGGGTGTTTCTCTGGGGATTTCTCACCTCTCCCTCTGGCATCCCCCTATCTCCTTGTGGTGCTGCCTTACCCAGGGAGTCAAGTGGTACTAAAAGTCGTGTGCAAAGATGGAAGTGTTCTCATCACATCCTGGGGCAGTACTCAGTGGTCAGTGCCTTTGTGCAATGGCCCTGGGCCTCAGCTCCTTGCTCCACGAGTCCCAGTGTGTGACCTTGCACCTCCTAGATTTAAGAGGGCACTGTTCTTTAAGAGCGGTATTTATATCCCAGTGCCGGTATGGGACTCAGTAAATACATGATGAATGTATTTTGATATATTTAGATGATCATTTTAAAATAAAATAATAAAAAATATACGCTAAATACTTGCAGTGTATGGTTGAGCCTCTGTGCTACGTGCTTTACAAAGATTATTTATTACTATCGTGACAAAGCTATGAGGTGAGGTACCGTTATTATTCCCAAATCTATAGATGAGAAAATGGATGCTCAGGGATTAGGACTCTAAAGTCTCACAGCTAGTTCATGGCAGAAATTGGATCATTTGATCTCAAATCCTGTGTTCTGAACCACCATGGTGAGTGGCTGAGGTGAACGTGTGAATAATGACCAAGGGCAGCCTATTCAAGTGAGCAAAGATAAGGGTAATGATGGGGCCTGAAACCAATTGGACAAGGAAGTAATGGAGCAATTAGGGATGATGTGTCTAGAGTAGTGGGCTTCATGTCCTTTTGATGGGTCAACACAAAGTCTAAGTCTTGGTGGGACACCCAGAGTGGTCAGGAGGGCATGTTCGTTGTCAGGTCCAAGTGGGGACGAGAAGCTGGGATGGGAAGACAAAACCAGGGAGGTCTGGTGGTGTGTGGTGGATGCAGGATGTGAGAGAACACTGGATTGAGTACCTCAGAGAGACCATTGCTCCCTGGACTCATGGGCGAACATGTGGGGTCAGTGCAGCTAATGGCCCAAGTCTGGGACAGGCAAGAAGACCAAAGGGAAGAAAGATAAAATAGCTCTCAGAGACTCCAAGAGCTAGAGTAGGAGTTAGAACAATGGTGTGTTTCAAGTATGAGGAGGGACTGGAGGTGACAGGAACAGAGCTGGACCTGACAGTGGTGGTCACTGCCCTCAGCACTGCCTTATCAGGCAGCAGCTGCCTTTCTGAGACAGAGGAGAGTCTTGTCAGTGGCTGTGTTTGAGCCAAGATGAGGAGGGCTGGCAAGAAGAAGAACATCTGCTTATGGGGGTATCTGGGCCCAGGATAAAGATGATCTTGGAGGTACCTCCTCCTCGTAGGGTTTATGATCCGTGGCTTGTACTTTTCCATGATTCTCCTAGAGTCAATATCTCATTCCAAGAAGGAGACAAATGCCAGGAATTTCCAGCTCCTTGCGGGACGGAAGAGGGAGTCATCACTGGCCTCCACAATCATGCCACTCCACAGTTTGCTTTCCCACCTGGTCATGAGACCCTTCTCCTGGGCTCAGGAGATCAATGCCTCTGATAGCTGGGGACATTGTGTCATTGCCTTGTTCTTGGGAGCTCTGCCAGTTGCCACTCTGAGGAATGACATTTGTGTTCTAAGGTCTGACTCCCCAGGAAGGTGGAATTAGCGAGGGTGAATTTCAGGAGAGAGAAAGCCACATGCTTTTCATTGCAGAAACAACTGATCAGGGTCACTGTCAATGTCCACACAGAGCCTGACCTTGAGCTGAGTAAAGCGCTTTAAGTTCCAGGCATTTTTGGCAGAAGGCTTGTTTATTCTTTCCTTGTCTCTGTGCAGAAAACGCCTCTGGGCACCTCCCTACTCTGCTTCCCCAAAGGCCTGGCGGCCTTGCTTGCTTCACGCACACAGGTAGTTATGTCTCTAATAAGACGAAGAGAGGTTGATTATTTTTGCATCCACCTTGTGGGACCAAGATAACAAAGAGAAAAGGAAAGGAAAGAAGGCGAAATGTTGAGTAAGCTTGCGTGGGATGAAGAGCCTTGTACTATGTGTTCTGAGGTTGCTTCTAAGGGTGAGGATCAAATCAGCATTGGACAAAACATCTACTGGGGACACAGAGAAGTAAGTACAGTGACACCCTCTAAACTCTACCCCACCTGGAGAACCCTTTGTTACAACAAATGTGGTTATACGTTGGTAATTAAAAAATAAATAATAAAAAATAAATTAATTAAACCTTTGTGGGTTCAAGGAATTCCTTGGAAGACTGGTCTATACTTGCTGCCTCCAATTTCTCTCCTCTCATTCACTTTTTAGAAACACAATTTATTAAGATACGATTTACATACCATAAGGTTAACTCACTTAAAGTGTACATGTCAATGGATTTTAGTATATTTACAGAATTGTGGGACCTGTAATCTCATTTTAGAAGCTTTTTATCACCCCAAAAAGAAACTATGTGCCTATTAGTAGTCACTCCTCACTTGTGCACCACCCCTCCCTCCCGTCCTAGGCAAACATTAATCTTCTGTATCTCTAGATTGGCATCTTCTGGCCATTCTCTCTGTCTCTTTATATTTGCATCTTCTGGCCATTTCATATAAATTGATCACATATTATGTGGCCTTTGTGTCTGGCTTCTTTCACATAGCATAATATTTTCAAAGTTTATCTATGTTGTGGAATGTATCCGTACTTAATTTTTTAAGTTTATTTATTTTATTATTTAAAAATTTTTAAGAAGTTCTCTGCCCATCATGGGGCTTGAATCCACCGTTCTGAGATCAAGCGTTGCATGTTCCACCAACTGAGCCAGCAAGGCACCCCTGTACTTCATTCCTTTTTAAGCCCAAGTATTATTCTATTGTGTGGATGTACCACATTTTGTTTATATCAGTTGATGAACATTTGAGTTGTCTCCATTTTTGACTGCTATGAGTCATGTTGCCATGAACATTCGAGTACAAATTTTTCTGTGGACATATATTTTCATGTCTCTTGGGTAGATACCAAGGAGTGGAACTGCTGGATTGGGTCATTAGGTGATTCTATGTTTACCATTTTGGTGTATGTGCTGCCAAAGCAAGTACTCTATGTTTAATGTTTTGAGGAGCTGTTAAACTGTTTTCCAAAGTACACCATTTTACATTCCCACCAGTGATGTGTGAGAGTTCCGATTTCTCCACATCCTCACAACACTCTTGTCTATCTTTTTGTTTCTAGCTATCCCAGTAGGTGTCATGTGCTATCTCATTTTGCTTTTGATTTGCATCTCCCTAGTAACTAATGATGTTGAGCATCTTTTCATGAACTTCCTAGTCATTTGTATGTCTTCTTTGGGTAACTGTTTGTTCAAATCCTTTGTCCATTTTTAAATTGGATTATTTTTCTTTTTATTGTTGAGTCTTTATACATTCTGGATACAAATCCCTTATCAGATATATGTCTCACAAATATTATCGCCGTCTGTGCATTGTCATTTCACTTTCTTTATGATATTCTTTGAAGGAGAAAGGCTTTTAATGTTGATAAAGTCCAAGTTATCAATCTTCTCTTATATTACTTGTGCTTTTGGTATCATATCTGAGAAATTATTGCCTAACCCAAGGTCATAAAGATTTATACCTAAGTTTTCTTCTAATAGATTTATAGTTTCAGTTCTTACATTTAGGCCTATGATCCACTTTAAGTTAATTGTTATGGTATAAGGTAGGGTTCCACAGTCATTCTTTTCATATGGATATCCAGAACCATTTGTTGGAAAGACTATCATAAGAACTCTGGACATCTAAAACTATTCTAAAATTAAAAACAAACAAACAAAAAACAAAACAAAAAAACACCTTCTTTTCCAAAACAGTCCATTCTTTCCCCCCATGGAATTATCTTGACTCCTTTGTTAAAAATCAACTGACTATAAATATTTATTTCTCGACTCTTAATTCTATTCCATGGATCTAGATGTTTGTTCTTGTGCCAGCGCCACACTGTTTTGATTACTACAGCTTCGATCTTGTGCTTTTTCAAGATTATTTTGGCCATTCTGAATCCTTTGCAATTTCTATTTGATTTATAGGATTATCTTCTCAATTCCTGCAGAAAATCCAGCTGGGATTTTGACAGAGATTGTGTTCTACCTGTAGACAAGTTTGGGGGGTATTCATATTTCAACAATAGTAAGTCTTGTGATCCATGAACCTGGGAAAGCCTTTCCATATATTTAGATCTATAATTTCTTTCAACAATATTTTATTGTTTTTGGTGTACAAGTCTTACATTCCTTTTGTTAAATCTTATTCTATTTTATTCTTAATTGATATTACCTGTATTGGAAATAATCTTTACTCACGGACTTGTTAAGAGCTTGTACTTTGGGGGTTGAAAGACCTAAGTTTCAGTGCTGGCTCTGCATTTAACTGTATGACTTAAAAGTTACTTAAAGTCAACCTCCTTTTTTTAAAAAAAATCTGAAAAATAATTAATAACACCTGCTGGGTTTGTTATGCAGATTAAGTAAGATAATGCTTATGTAACCTTATGGTTTTTTAAAGATTTTATTTATTTATTCATGAGAGACACAGAGAGAGAGGAAGAGACATAGGTAGGCTCCCTGCAAGGACTTAACCCCTGGACCCTGGGATCAGGCCTTGAGCCAAAAGCAGATGCTCAACCCTGCTTAAGTAACCCTATTGAGACCATGACCCACATGGGCCAGTCTCAGGGTCATATTACAATCTAAGAAATCCAGTCCAGTCACCAAAAGTAATTTCAAATTAACTCATATTTAATACTTGAATTTCTCAAGCACCATAGAGAGTTCCCTGCAATCCTTCTTAACATCCTTTTTCCTATCCTATCCAAACCCCTTATGCTCCATAGTTGTCCAAACTCCCTAGAAAGCTTTTTCTCCCACTCTAACCAATGTTCCTCTAATTCTTCTGCATCTGTCCTGTTCTTCTGATAGGCGAGGAGAAGAAACTGGACAGGCAAAGCCAGCATTCTTTTTCAGTGTGCAGGAAGAAAACAAAACCAGGGAACTCTCAAACTTCATGTACATCACCACTCATATAAAGTGCTCACTGTAATGTCTAATATATAATAAGGGCTGAATAAACACTGGGTTTTTGTTTTTTAAAGATTTTATTTATTTATTTATGTATTTATTTATGAGAGAGAGTGAGTGAGAGAGAACATGACCAGGGAGAAATAGAGGGAGAGAGAGAAGCAGACTCCCCCTGAGCAGGGAGCCCCAACATGGGCACAATCCCAGGAACCCAGGGTTAGGACCTGAGTTGAAGGCAGATGCTTAATCGACCCAGGTACCCCTGGGTTTTTATTTTTGTTATGGTGGTGGCTAAATTGTGTCCATCCGTACTTTATGTTAATATTGTGGAGTTTAAATCGTGACCTCTGAGAATCCAGCGGGGATGCTACTGCTCAGTAGCCCATCCTTATTCATTTAGATGAATTTGTTATTATTGCTTTTTCTTCCCTCTTCCTAAGTCATTCCTCAAAGAACCAGCCCCTATAAAATTGTAAAAAATTCATCGTTGAGGCTCCCTGCATAATGTTTGGAGGTCTTATCTCCTGTTTCCTCAGCCCAGCTCTAGGATGCTATCCTCCCATAAAAACCTCTAGAATGGTGTTCTTAAAACTGCAGTTCAGTACCCACTATTTATTGGGTCAGATGCAGCAGTAGTTTCAAGTAACAAAATAAAACAGAACAGAAAAATTAAAGTATGTTGCAAGACTTTTGTTTCAATTTTATAATAGTGTGTGAGCTGTGTCTCTATGTGAAATACATTTGTTACCATTTGTTACCATGGTTCAGAGTTAAAAAAAAGTTTTAAAAACTATGTTGGAATAGATGTTTCGTTTTCATTAGGGTGTTTAAGCAACTCATAAGAGCATAAAGTAACACTCCTCCAAGGGGTCTGTCCATTTGGATGAGGATAGAACACCTAAGTCCCAGGGATGAAGCTCCACTGGTAATGAAAGACTTGGGGGCATTGAGATCTCTTTTCTATAATTTATAACACTTGATGGAGGATTATTTCTGTTACCTCCATGGAGTTACCCTTGCGCCATTCCCCCATGCACCACCCCTCATGCTACCTGTAGTCATCACCTCTTGCTCTCCTAATACCTGCAAATCCACACCCTGAACTTGTACAGGGTTTTCTATTCTTCGAAACTCGTTCACATACACCATCTCCTTTGGTTTGCACAACTATCCCACGAAGTTGACAGGTCAGATCCAAACCCTTGCTTGACCATTTAACTCCATGTGTGACCTTAACCTCTCAGCTTATCTCCTCAGCTGCTATACAGAACCAGAAAGGTTAAGAGACTCAGCCAACATCACACAGACTGGATGTGGCAGGACCAGGAAGAGAACTGAATCTTTCCCCTCCTAGCCTGGTCGTCCCACGGGCTTTCCTCATGGAGACAAATAACTTCTTTTTAGTACTATTATTCACCTGACTGCCTGAATGTTTAAAAAGCAAAGAACACTTTGCTCTCTGCTACCATATCTAAAAATGCCGACTTTTATGGCACGGAGCACAAGACAAACAGCTCAACATGCCTTGTGGGTAAGGGTTATCACTCTCGACATCAAAGCCGATGTATTAAAGGCCAGGCCCTTCGAATCAGAGACAACAAAGTCCACAAGGAGAAGAAAACAAAGTTGCCCAAGTGCTCTGTTCTATCCTTACTGTTGCAGAGTGTCCCCTCTAGTGGCTCTAGAGGAAAACGGCTTCTGGAAACCATGGTAGATTCAAAGTTGATGAAGTCAAACAATGTCAGAGCTTCGAGGGAACTCAGAGAACACTTGGTTCAAAGCGTATCTCATTACTAATGAGAAACTGAGAACTAGAGCAGGGGTTCTCAACCAGGGGTGACTCTGCCTCCAGGCAACATGTGGCAACTTCTGTGGACATTTCTGGCTTTCATTTGACTAGGGGTGGGCGATGCTCCTGTCATCACTAGGTAGAAGCCAGGGACGCTGCCAAACATCCTACAATACACAAGACTACCCCTCACAACTGAGGAAAAGGCCTCAATGCCCCCAAGTCCTTAACTACTGATGGAACTTTATCCGTGGGATGAAAGTGTTCCATCCTTGTCCAAATGGACAGACCACCTGGAGGGCTGTTACTGCTCTGTTCTTACGAGTTACTTAAACACCTTAATTATTTGAACCCAAATGTCAATAGCACTGAGGTGGATTGGAGAAATGGTGCGTGATTACCCAAGGACTTGTAGCTTTTCCCCTCTACTCCCTGCCCCCCACTTTATTGAGATATAACTGACATATAACCAAGGATTTGCAGCTTATTCACAGCTTTTGGTGGCTCGGACCACATGGTCTCTTTCTTTTCATTTCTTTTAGAATGCTTTTATTAGAATTGTGAAAAAGTCAAAAGTAATACAAGTCCAAAATTAAAAGCAATATAGTAAAAGACTTAAAAGACTTTCCATCATTCTTTCTCCTAATCAATGTTAACAGCCTTGGTGGTTTATTAGGTGGGACTATATTAAAATCCAAATTTAGATCATTTTTGACTTATTTCCTATGGTTATGTATTTATTTATTTATTTTTAATTTATTCACGAGAGAGAGAGAGAGAGAGAGAGAGAGGCAGAGACACAGGCAGAGGGAGAAGCAGGCTCCACGCAGGGAGCCCAACGCAGGACTTGATCCCAGGTCTCCAGGATCACACCCTGGGCCTAAGGTAGCGCTAAACTGCCAAGCCACCTGGGCTGCCCTTTTTCTAAAATGTTCATCCACTTCTCCACACGCACACCAAAACAAGCAGCAATCAGCATGCAAAAGTTTCTTTTGACTTTGCTTATTATACAAAAGTTGGACTAACACACATTACAACTTGCTTTTTAAAAAATTTAATAAATTGTGACTATCTCTTCAGATTCAATAAAAATCTCCTATATGTTTACAGAAATTTGGAACAATTAGTACTGTGGGCTCCAAGGAGCTGATAGGACATTAAATGACACTGACTCATGTGGTGTGTGTCTTTAATATTTCTCTGACACTTGATATTCCACTCTTTTGTAGAGAGCTGAGCTCAGGATTAGAATCTTTGGTAGGCCATACTATATAACTAGGAATGAATAACATCCTTTTGTTGTCTTTGTATTTATTACAGATATTTCTAGGCATAGCAAGTAATACTGATTTTCTGTCAACTGTGGTGCTATAAAACTTCATTTTATAACAAATACACGTGTACTAATTGATTTTATGTGTCAACTTGACCGGATCATGGAGTACCTGGATATTTGGTTAAATGTTAATTTTTGGGTATATCTGTGAGAATATTTCTGGATGAGATTAGCATTTGAATCTTTAGATTGAGTAAAGCAGATGCCTTCTCCAGTGTGGGTGAACATCATACAATCTGTTGAGGGCATAGATAGAACAAAAAGGCAGAGGCAGGGGGCATTTGGCCTCACTCCTCAGGTGGGTCACTGGCATTCTCCTGCCTTGAGACTGAGACACCATAATCTCTCCTCATTCTCAGGACTATACCACAGGCTTTCCTGGGTCTAGTGCTTGCAGATGATAGGGCATGTGACTGCACAGCCTCCATAATCATGTAAGCCAATTCCTCATAATGAATATTCTCTTTCTGTGTATATCCTATTCATCTATGATATATTTGTGTCCTATTAATATATATGTGTGTGTGTGTGTATATATACATATGGTATAATCCTATTAATTCTATTACATATATATATTAAATATCCTATTAATTCTGTTTTCCTGTAGAACCCTAGAGTCAACTCAAATAAAAATGCTTTAATGGTATAATATTGATTGAAGTTTGGGTGAGGGTAATGTAACTCATTCTTGGTATGGCCAATCATATGTTGTTCAATCATTCCCTTCTGATGGACAAAGTTTTTCCAGGTGTTTGTTCTGTCATTAGTTAATGTTGTGATAAATATCCTTATTCTTATCCATTCATACTTTTATTTCTATGAAATAAATTGTCCAAAGTGAAATTATGGTTTCCATTTTTGTTTCTTTTAAATTTTAATGGATATTTTCAGATCATTTTCAAAAATAAGGTGAAGCCAGTCATACTCCAACCATTAATATCTGAGACTAAACATTATCTCACAGCTTTATCCTCATGGGATATTAAAACTTTTGTGGGTTTTTATATTTTACTAATCTGGTGGGTAAAAATTGGCATTTCACTTTTGGTTTTTTTTTGTTGTTGTTGTTGTTTTGTTTTTTTTTGTTTTTTTGTTTTTTTGGAAGAGAAGTAGAGTATATATCATATCATTTTTTTTGTTTAGTTTTTATTTAAATTCCAGTAAGTTAACATACAGTATAATATTGATTTCAGGTATACAATTTAGTGATTCAACACTTACATACCACACCTGGCGCTTATCATATCACTTTTGCTTTAATTTGGATTTCCCTGAGTCTAAGAATAGTGGTTAAGAGCATAAATGAATGAATTATATGGTGTGTAAATTATATCCCAACAAAACTATTATTAAAAAGTTAATAGGGGATCTCTGGGTGGCTCAGTGGTTTCGTGCCTGCCTTTGGCCCAGGGCGCGATCCTGGGGTCCCGGGATCGAGTCCCGCATCGGGCTCCCGGCATGGAGCCTGCTTCTCCCTCTGCCTGTGTCTCTGCCTGTCTCTCTCTCTCTCTATGTCTATCATAAATAAATAAAAATAAATCTTTAAAAAAAGTTAATATGTAGTAACATATTTTAAATAATTAGCAAAATGATTTTTAAAATGAATAGTAATCCATGCCCTGAACATCTTCATAACCTTTATTTCTACTCATCTTACAAAGCCTAAGTCAACCTCCTGAATTTCTCTACAAAGGAATTTGTAGGGTTTACTGCTGAAGTTAATTCTAGACTGTGGCTCATGCAGGTGAAAATAAAAATCATTTATTCTAGAAAGAAGAAACCAAATTCTCTACTGGAGAGGGAAGAAAGACCTCAGAAATAAATCAACCAATCACATTAAATAGAAAAAGGACATGAGAAAGGTAGATAAATTATAAAACAAACTGTGGCCTTGGCCAAGCCATGTTAACTTCTCTGAGCCCAGTTGCTGCCTCTGTTAATGAGAATAATAACACCGTACACAGATTTCACATCAGGCTGCCATAGGGCTGTTGAGAAGGTCAGAGGACTGTCTGCCAATAACGGTGACTTACTGCCCCAGTTGGCCAAGTTTCTCAGTTTTGAAACCAAAGTAGTCCCCAGAAAACCTAGATGAGTTGGGTATCATACTACCAATTGAGTTTTTAATGTCCAGAGTAGATTTTGGAGTACAGAAAGAAATTCACACATTAACATGTATCTGAATCAATATTCAGTCCATTTAAGTTTAAGTTAGAAAACTTAAAGTCATCTATAAACATAGTTTTTATTAATAAGTATATAAGTTCAAAAGTATGAAAATAAGAATAATTATTTTCTCTCATCCTTGAACTAATGTTCCATTAGGTTAAAAATTTAAAAGATTATATTCCCCTAAAAACAACAACAAAGAATCTATTCCTCTAACAAATAACCACTTACATAAGTTGAACTAAGTAAATACCCTTAAATATTTAAAACAAACAACGCTTACAACTTTAATGTCAAACCCTCTTGTGCATTTAAGTTACCTCATAAAACAGTTATAAATTTAACAAACAAAATCTTGCTAAATCCAAATACTCAACAAACCTAAAAGGCAAAGGGTTAAATACCCAAAATAGGGATCCCTGGGTGGCTCAGTGGTTTAGTGTCTGCCTTTGGCCCAGGGCATGATCCTGGAGTCCCGGGATCAAGACCCACATCAGGCTCCCTGCATGGAGCCTGCTTCTCTCTCTGCCTCTCTCCCTCTGTGTCTTTCATGAATAAATAAATAAAAATCTTTTTAAAAATACCCAAAATATATAAAGAACTTATACAATGCAACTCCCCCAAAACAAATAATCCAATTTAAAAATGGCAGAAGACACAAACAGACAATTCCTCCAAAGACAAACAGATGGCCAAAAGACACATGAAAATATGTTCCTCATCACTTACCATCAGGGAAATGCAAATCAAACCTACAATGAGATATCAACTCACACCTGTTAGAATGGCTAACAACACAAGAAATAACAGGTGCTGGGGGGGATTAGAGAAAAAGGAACTCTCTTACACTGTTGGTGGGAATACAAACTGGTGCAGCCAGTGTGGAAAACAGTATGGAGGTTCCTCAAGAAGTCAAAGATAGAACTATGCCATGAACCAGCAATTGCACTACTGGGTATTTACTGAAAGAATACAAAAATACTAATTCAATGGGATATATGCACCCCTTTGTTTATAGCAGCATTATTTATAATAGCAAAGATATGGAAACATTCCAAGTGCCTATCAACTGATGACTGGAAAAAGATGATGTGGTAGATATATACAGTGGAATATTATTCAGCATAAAAAAGAATGAAATCTTGCTGTTTGCAACAACACAGATAGAGCTAAAGAGTATTATGCTAAGCAAAATAAGTCAGAGAAAGACAAATACCGTATGATTTTACTCAAATGTGGAATTTAAGAAACAAAACAAATAAGCAAAGGGGAAAAGAGGAGAGAGAGAGAGAGAAAAAAAAAGACTTAATTACAGAGAACAAACTGATGGTTACCAGAGGAAAGGGAGGTGATGGGATAAATAAAATGGGTGTTAGGGCGTATCTCACAGGTTTGTGTTTAATTTTCCCATTCAAGTGGATGGTCATTGTTGGACACAGACTGGTATTATGCATCCTTTCCTCCTTCACAGAGTTTTTACCACTGTCCTTCAGATGAATAAAAGAACTTAGCCTCCCTTTTTCTCTAGGATGCATGGAAAATGAAGTTAGGTGATTTTAATAAATGGTCTTATCCCTATAGTATATGCCAAATAAATAAAAGTGAGGGGATCCCTGGGTGGTTCAGCGGTTTAGCGCCTGCCTTTGGCCCAGGGCACGATCCTGGAGTCCCGGGATCGAGTCCCGGGATTGAGTCCCACGTCGGGCTCCTGGCATGGAGCCTGCTTCTCCCTCCTCCTGTTTCTCTGCCTCTCTCTCTCTATGTCTATCATAAATAAATAAATAAATCTTTAAAAAAAAAGTGAGACTGGTGATATAAACATTTTAAAGGCTTTAAAAGGACCAGAAGAAAATAAAATATAATATTTTTATAATCTTGTGATAGAGGAGACTTTCCTAAATAAATCACAAAATCCAAGACGCCATCAAGAAAATCAATAATGACTTTCCCTACATAAAAACCCAAGCCTTCCATATGGCAAAAGACACCATAAACAAAGTTAAAGGACAAATAACAGTCTTTGAGAAAATATTTTTAAGAGACGTAATAGTTAAAAGGTAAGTAACACCACTAACTGAAAAAACAACACATCAAAGAATATGAACAAGTGATATATACAAAAAAGGCTGAAATGAGAGCATATGAAAGATGTTCAACACCACTAGCATCAGGGAAATGGAGAATAATAAAACAAAGGTCATTTGCCTCTCTGATGGGCAAACATGGAAAAGATTGAGGCTATCCATAATTGTCAAGTATACGGGGGAAGATCAAATATGAATACTAGTGTTGCACACATATCATAATATACATGATTTTGAGAGAGCAATTTGATAGGCTCTAATTATTTTCTGCAACAAGTATTACATTCATAACTCCCAAGTAAACTTCTAAGAAGCCACTCTTGATAAGTAATGAAGGCAATTTCAAATTCTTTCTCTCCCAGTTTACTCATTTTTTATGAGGTTTATATAGAACACACTTTTAAAGATAGTTTTTGGGTTGCTTTCAATACTAAATAAGGAAGCCTGGAAGCACTGATCATCTTTAAAAACACTACTCTAGCTCTTTAAGTGAGAGTTTATTTAAAAAATTTTCCATAGTTGTCTGAACTGATATTAGCCATGTTATCTGGCTACTTCTTACTGTGATTAACCAACTGACTGGCTCTATGGTCGGGGGCTACTTTGTCCTGCTTTCCCCTCCCTGGTTTCCCTTGACCAACACTCAGTTGTATGTATGCTTTTTGCTTTACTGCTATTTGGTTAAGCTTTAATATAAAGCTGAGTCTTGGTGTAAAGTTTTATCAATCTGGGATGCCTGGGTGGCTCAGTGGTTGTGTGTCTGCCTTCGGCTCAGGTTGTGATCCCAGGGTTCTGGGATGGAGTCCTGCATCAGGCTTCCTGAAGGGAGCCTCCTTCTTCCTCTGCCTATATCTCTGCCTCTCTCTGTATGTCTTTCATGAATAAATAAATAAAAATCTTTAAAAATAAATAAATAAAGTTTTATCAATCTTTATAGTCATCCAAACAACTCACATTTTTCCAGAGCCTGGCATATTCCCTTACCCCACTGTCTTTCCTAAACAGGGCCACAACAGGCCTGTGATGCCCTTGTTTGACTTAGGAATACACGTCCCCTCAAGTGTACTTCCACGCCAGGTCGCACAGCTCTATGAGTGGAGCGCAGGTGTTCTTCAGCCCCCTGGGCCACAGTACTAGTTGTCCTACTCCTCACACCAGTCCTCATTCAACTGATGCACAGGAAATCTTTGCAAATTGCCATTTCCTCATTTCAAATGGTCACAGAATACAGTGGCACCTACTACAGTTAATGCTGCAGATATGTGGCTCAGGTTTCTTTCCTTGGCTTCTCCTAAGCTGCCTTTGAGATTTCATCAGGTGTCCAAATCTCCTTTGTTAATGCTTTTAGCCACCCCACCCCCACCAACATCACACACACCCTATAGGCTCAGTGTTTGCCCAGGGAACAGAGAGTGACGGAGAAGTTAATTGGTGTCTTATCCTTTTTACTGCTGTGGTCTTATCAGCAAAAAAGAATGATAAGGTGATTTTTCTTCTTGGCCTTCAGTTTAAGTTCTGAGCTTCCTTTCCTCAGAGGAAAAGAAACAGCCCTTTGTGCTTCACAGCCTAAAACAGAGAGGCCCTAGAATAAAGCCTTCTCATGCAGATCTTTGTTTGGAAGCCAGACTTATGAATTATGCAGGATCAAAGGAGGGAAGTGTGGCTCAGCTCCACTCAGGGTGGCTCCCCAGGAGGGGGAAGTGTGTGCAAGCATGTGTGTATTTGTGTTTGTGTGTGTGTGTGTGCATGTGTAAGGGTAGTGAGTTTCCAGGGGCCCACCACTCCTGTTGGAACTCAGGTGTGAAGCTACTTGAAAGCCTATGAAGGTTGGATACAATACATTCTTGCTTTGAGAGCCTGGGTTTGGGCCTCCATGGATAACCTGTAGCCATCGGAGAGAGATGCAGCACGAAGAAGCCTTTCTATGGTCTTCCCAGTGTCCTCCTGGACTAGCACATGGGATAGCGGAAGGGGCAGTAGAAACCAAGGCACCCATCATGGTCTACAAATCGGGATATCCCTACTTCCCTGGGCCTATGAAAGCCTGGGGGACAGAAACAGAGACCCAGTGATAATATTGGACTTTTCCCCAGCTCTAAAGAGTGAGGAACTTGCAGCCAAGTTTAATTTGATTTTAGAGAAATATAGGAATGTGGCATTCCTTGCAGTTGAGTATTATGCAGTAATTCTTACTATTGCCAACATTTTCTTCAATAATGTAATTTATAGAAATCCCCTCTGGAAAGAAAAGGGTTCCTGCATTTTGAGCAGAGTTTCCTTAACTCTTTCCTATTACAAATTCTCTCTTGTTTAAACAACACATATAGTTTAGTTCATAACATGAATTTATTTAGTGGAAACATAAGTTGTTAGGATCTTCCTAAGTGCTCTACTCCTCATTTTAAAAAAGACAGAAACAGAATCTTCAAGAAGAGTCATGAAAATGAGGCCTGGAATTGGGACCTACCAACCTAGATGTGGATCTTGGTTACTCTAAAATTCTGGTGCCCAAGAGGAATCAATTGGGGAACAATTGGGTGAATAGCAAGTAGATAAAAGGATTTAGTCCCTTTGACTCAAGAGTTTTCAAGTAACACTCACTGTGCAAAAATGCAATGTGTGTTTGGCACTGGAAATACAGAGCAATAAATGATATGGGTCCTTTCAAGAGGAAGGCTCCACTAGCTCACTGGAGAGATAAGACAATGGGCCATGAAATATACGATGAGCTGGGTACACAGGAGCCCAAAGAGACAAAAGGACTAATGAGTCAGGGAAGTCTCCCTGGAGGAGGGACACTGGGAGGACACTGTTGCCCATCCAATTTCCTGATTTTGCTGTCTGGAAGAGAAAGGTGGAATGGAAGGAACAGAAGTTTCCAGAGCCTTGACAAAGGGACAGAGGTAAAATGGTCAAAAATGGTCAATACCCGGCTGTGAGGTCAGTGAGGCATGTTGGGGTGGGAAATACATGGAGTTATATCTAGAGAGGAGGATCAGATTGTAGATGGTTTTCAGTGCTGGGGAGACGAGTTCAGACATGAGGCAGTTGCATTTCCAGCACAGAAATTACATGATGAGAGCAAGGTTTAAGGAGGATTAGCAGGCAGCTCCCATAGGAGATACCAAGAATTAAAGACTCTTTGGGTTAGTAATGACTTCTTTGTAATAATGCTTATGGTATGAAAAAAAAAAGTTGACTTTGAGATGCAAGCACTGTGTGTTGTGCATAATGCTTCCAAAGGGTTTATACCTTGATACGACTTAATCTGCACTATAAGTACTGGAGTGAAGGGATTAGTGACTTAGGAAATCAACAATCAGGAGGGTCTGGGTTGAAGAAATTTGGGAGCTGGTGTAACACGAGATGTCCAAGTGTTGACTTCATGAGGTGGTATGAGAAATTGCAAAAGTTGGCTAAGGACCGTGCTCTGTAAGAGCACACTCACAGGAGGAATAACTGGAGTATCCCCAGAAACAAGTGCTGGAGTCCAGGAGAGCCTCCAGGAAACTGTCCCAGACATGGTGAGTAATGTGACACCTGCGAGCAACCTCACTGCACTCACTGCCTGATTTTGCCCATGTTCACTCATTCCTTCACGTATTCACTCAAATTCTTTCATTTTTTCAAGTATTTACATCCGCTAAGGTGCTATGGAAGGTAAAGATTTCAACAACGCATGGCATGCTCTCTATAATCCAGTGAGAGAGAAGAAAACTCACATGAATGATGGCAGTTCAGAGCTGCTGTTCTCTTCTTCCTCTCTCACTCCTCCCCAACATCCCCTCTTTCTGAAAAACTAAAATATCTGTTGTGTTGGTAGCTGACTAACTCTCACTTTTCCTTCATGAGCTTCAATGTCAACATTTGTTTTTTTGTTTAATAACAAGAGTGAAGATACTCGGTAAGAAGTTTCTAGAGTTCCTTAATTTTCCCTTCTTTCTAAGGGGTATGAATTGGAGGAAGTTTCTTTGGTTTGTCTGAGCTGAGGTACGGAGGCATATGGAACAGTCTGGAGAAAGGGGGTCACCCTTAGGGGGAAGGGGCCAGGCTTCCTGAAAAAAGGGAGAATGAGAGTTGGATTGCGGGGTGAGAGATTGCTCCAGAGAGAAAGAGAAGGGGAGGCAGGCTGGAGGAACAGAGACTGTTACGACAGAGATTGGTGGGGACAGAAGAGAGAGAGGGTCTGGGCACCCATGTGCACAGAGGGATATGAGAGGAAGAGACTGTTGCCTATCGGAGGGAAGTTTTGCTGTGTGTTACGCAGTGAAACACTTGGACCATGGCCTGCACTAGGACTATTTTTAAGGGTCCTGGGTGGGGGTGGAGATGTTGAGATGTTAATAGTGCAAACCGGTGCTAAGACTGAAGGCAGCTTGGTCTTATTTAGGGGTGTTCCTGCTACCTTCAGCTTTGCAGTCAGGTTTCCTCATACTTCTCTATCTGTGCATATTTGATATCTGAGCCTATTGGCCTATGAGCCTATAATGGTTATAGATAGGACGTTTTATGGCTGCTGCTTGGCCTTATGTTCTCTACTCTCCCTCTCGAACATACTGCCAATTCCACCATTTTCTTGGCTACTCCTTTGGCCCCACCTAGCTAGCCCTCCCCTGATGGAATGCTTCTTCCACATTTCTCTTTAAACTTGGAGGTCTTCCACTGATCATCTCAACTACGTATCTTCACTTTCAACATACTCTGAATGCTAGGCTTTTATGAAATTTTGATTCTGACAGTTCAAATTATCACCTGGTTCATTCATAGTCTATATACATCCTAAAGTCAGAAATATAGATATTTGGGGATCCCTGGGTGGCTCAGCGGTTTGGTGCCTGCCTTTGACCCAGGGCAAGATCCTGGAGTCCCTCTGCCTGTATCTCTGCCTCTCTCTCTCTCTATATATATCTATCTATCTATCGTGAATAAATAAATAAAATCTTTAAAAAAATTAAAAAAAAAGAAATATAAATATTTGTATTCCTCCAAAGGACACATGGTGCTCGGATTATAGTTCCTTTAGATAACCACACAGCTCCCTCCCTCATTTCATTCAGATCTTGCATAGAATAGCAACACTTCTGCTCACTCTCTAACTTCTCTTCTTGCTTTATTTTTCTTTATCACCTGATATATTGTGTATTTATTTATTAAATTTGTGGATAACTGTCCTCTCTGCTCTCCTAGAATGTAAGCTCTACAAGGGCAAGGACCTTGCCTGCATTTCTAGGCCTGATACTGTGGCTTGCATAAATACTCATTTGGTAAATGGATTCCAGATAGATATCAGGTACTTAGGCAATGTGGAACTGAATTATAGAACTGGAAGTGCATGTCTAAATATAACCTCATAAAACAAGGATTTAACTTTGTTCGGATTGAAATTTTTGAGTAACTGGAAGTTCAATCTTTTCTTTCTCTTCCATGGGAATTTAAAAAACGTTCAAAAAACATAAGCTTAGGGGTGCCTAGGTGGTTCAGTCAGTTAAGTATATGCCCTTGGCTCAGGATATGAACTCAGGGTCCTGGGATCAAACCATGAGTTGGGATCCCTGCTTGGTGGGGAGTCTGCTTCTCCCTCTTCCTCTCCCTTTGTGCATTCTCTCTCTCTACCTCTCTCACTCCCTCAAATAAATTAATAAAATATTTTTTAAAACCCTAAAACATAATCTTAACTCAGATAAAACAATAAATAATTAAATGGATAATATTATACTTAATATTTTCAATTTATAATATTTAATCTAAGAAAAGCAAAAAGGTAAAAATTCATGACATTCTGATATATTAATGATAAATGGAGGTTACACTTAATATTTTCAGTTTATAATATTCAATCTAAGAGAAGCAAAAGGGAAAAATTCATGACATTCTGATATACTAATAAGAAATATTTATAATTTTTTTGTAAGGCAATTTTTCTTTTGCTATGCTAGACTTGGACTACATATTTAAACTGGCACTTGAATGTACGTCATATGCCTTCTAAAAAATATTATGAGTTATATATCAGAAGAATTCATGGAACATGTAAGCAAAGGCTTTCTACTTATAAAAGGTAAGTATAAGCAACTGGTTAATTGCCTCCCAAATCAAATAATGGTGAGGCTACCTCTCTGGGAGCCCCCAGTATCCCTTCTTGGAATCCTAAGCACAGCCTCTCCGACTCAGAAGTAACATAACCCTGACTTGTATGATCATCTTTCACCTGCTTTTAAAAATAATTTTGCAAACCACGTTTATAATTTTTAAAGCTTTGTCAAAATAATCATGTACAGTGTTAAGGAAAAAATAAGTAAAATGATGGTTTCCTGTCTTCTCCAGTACCGCTCTGCAGAGGCAACTGTTTCTCATTTTTCATGACATTTCTTCTGGTAGGTATCTCCACGTCTTTGAATAATAATGCTCATATTGTGATTGCATGATATAACTATTTTTTAAACAAGGTTTATTTATTTATTTTTAGAGAGAGTGTGCACATGAGTAAGAGGAGGGGCAGAGGGAAAGAATCTCGGGATGCCTAGATGGCTCAGCAGTTAAGGGTCTGCCTTCAGCTCAGGGTGTGATCCTGGGGCCCCGGGATCAAGTACCGCATCGGGCTCTTGGGCTCCCTGCATGGAGCCTGCTTCTCCCTCTGCCTATGTCTCTGCCTCTCTCTCTCTCTCTCTCTTCTCTGTCTCTCTCTCTTTCTCTATGAATAAACAAATAAAAAGTCTTAAAAAAAAAAAGAGGGAAAGAATCTCAAGCTGACTCCCTGCTGAGCGGGGAACCTGATGCAGGACTCAGTGTCACAACTCTGGGATCATGACCTGAGCTGAAATCAAGAGTTGGATTGGATGCTCAGCCAACTGAGCCACGCAGGCACTCCATGATGTATCCATTTGAAGAGGGTGGGAGAAGAACAGAGAAATGAGTTTGCCAACAGAACAAAAATCTGAATTATATCTGACTTGTCATTAGCAACATTGGAGGCTAAAAAAGCACTGGAGTAATTTTTCAACATTCTAAGAAAAAAATGATGCTTAATATAAAAATCTACTGCTAGCTAAGGTATCAATGAAACATGAAAATTAAAGACAAGGATGAAGAAGATTTATTACCCACATATCCTTTCTAAAATGTTACCTGAGGATGTACCTCAGTAAACTAAGGGAGTAAGACCATAAAAGAAGGAAATGTGGGATCCAGGCAGGAATTTAAGCCAGTGAAGAGACAGAGTAATTTCTGTGCAAGAGTCATGATGGTCTCAGGGATCTCAGGGACAAAAAAGGGGATATGATAGAATACTTGATTAGATAAAGAGATCAGATAGGCTTGAGAATAATATAATGGCAAAGATTCTCAGAAACACAAATACAAACTTGAGAGGGGGAAAAATCAAAAAAGCCATACAAGAAAAGAAATGCAATCAGAGTGATTAATAGCCCTACAGCAAACAATATTTTTATAGTCACAATAATGTAAACCCTGTTGCTCATTTTCAATGTCTTAGACAAAAACTGTCGAGAGAGCATGAAAAGACTTAGTTTGGCCACGGAACAGATTATAAATGTCATAGAGAAATTTTTCTGTGTCCTCAATGTATACATTTAATGATTATATGTCTAGGAGACTCGTGTCCTTCACCTTAGGGAAATGTCTTATCGTTCCCATTATCTATTTCTCCTTTTGGTAACTTAAACTAATCAGATGTGGGATATCCTAATTAGCCCTCTGTGATTCTTTTTTTTTTCTTATGATTTCTAAGAAAATCTTTGTCCTTTCTTTGAGATATGTCTTTGAATTTATATTGCAATATTTCTGTTGAATTTTTTTAGTTTTTACAAATTTATTTTTAAAAAGAGTTTTAAAATTTATTTGAGATAGAGAGGGAGAGAGCACAGTGGGGGTGGGGGTGGGAGAGGGATAAGGAGAGAGGGAGAGGGGAGGAGTAGAGGGAGAAGGAGACTCCCTGGTGAGTAGGGAGCCCCACGTGGGGCCAAACCCAAGACCCTGGGGTCAAAACCTGAGCTGAAGGCAGACGTTTAACTGACTAAGCCAGCCAGGCATCCCTTACAAATGTATTTTTAATTTCCAAAGGCTATTCATACTTCTCTGATATTCCTCTTTCATCGTATCCTGTTCTCTTATGATGCAATATCTTCTCAAATACCTCTGAGAATACTAATTGGAGGTTTCTTTCTTCCCTTCTTGTTTCCTATCTTTACTCTTTCTTCTGGTCATTCTTGTGTTTATTTGTATTTATCTTTAATGTTGTGGCGTTTCTTCAAATATTTGGTCATCCTCAGCTGTCTTTACTTCAGAATGAGGCCATAAGATGTTACTTGATACTTTTTTTTTTTTTTTTTTTTTTGCACCTGGATAGGGCTTATTAATTGAATCTTCACCTTGTGGTGATCTAGTTTTGCCAGTTACTTGCTGTGTGATCTTAGGCAAGTTATCTGACCACTCTGTGCTTGCGTTTCTTCCTAGAGCTGTTATGAACATTAAATAAATTAATATATAACATAGTCATTATAGTGCTATATAACTTTTTGCTATTTGTATTATTTCTACTGTGACTACTCGGCGGAAACCCAGATATCTGGCTAAGGAACTCCTAAATACCAACAAGCCAAGGAGCTTATCTGTGAGGCCGTTACATTTTGTAGAGAAGAGAATATGGTTGTTTTTTATTAGGAGTGAGGTGATGCAGTGGGGAGAGCCTATCTGGCTGCTACGCACAGAGAGTGAGAGTCCAACTGCTCCTTTGCACTATTTTATTCATCACCACAATTTCACCTCATCAATCACTCAGCTGACGTTTATGAGTTGCCTAGTGCCCTAAGTTCTGCTCTACAAAAGATTTCTTTCTTGGTTCTATCCTCCTCCAACCTCCTACTTATGCAGTATGAGTTTAGCTTCCTCTGTTCTCTTTCTTCTGCCACCACTCTTCCAACCACCGTTTACCCTCCAGAGAAATCTTTGAAATGTTATCTGCTGAGAGTCCCTCTGCCATTACTAATTATCACATTTTAAATACCTTTATTTTCATTTTAGTGGCAATAAAATGAAGCATGCCTAATCCACCATCTTTAAATCAGACATGCATAAATTCTCTTGACAGAGTACCAGGTTCCATGTATGAAATCCTGGATCTTTTATGTACTTTTCTTACACTTGTAGGGTCCTTTAAGCTTAAGCAAGATGAGGAAGAAAGGGAAGAAAGGAAGTGGTCGCCAAAGTGACTTGATTTAGTTGTGGTCCCTCAGAAGACCTCTACTTCTACTAACGCATTCCATTCCTGGAATGATCCAGTTGATCTGAATTTGCAGTCAGCAGGAGAGAGGGTTTTAGGCAAAGTTTCAGGAAAGATATTACAAGTAATAATAAAAATAAATCACTAAAAGAGTGAGATATAAATTACTTCTAAGTTCTGAAGTTATTATGAGCATTTCTTTTACCATAACCACCACCAGATCATTCCTTCATGATGCTACTGCTGGAAGTCTGTACGTATATCAGCTCAAGAAGATTTTGGGCTATTTCTGCAAAATGCAGTAGTAATTTTATTATGAATAACATAATAATGGCATATGATTCACTATTTTCATTACATTTATTGTATGTAGATATTGAGTAAACTTAGGCCATCGCTTTGAAGCTCAAGTTGGGGGAATTCACAATCATTTGTGAAATCTAAATATCTTAAAATTTTTCTTTTAAGCAATAGTAACTTCAATAGATTATGAACTACCCTTCAAACAAATAATTATGGAAATAATAGATTGGTGATCACAACCATAATTAAGGAATTTACTAATAGCTAATCCATGTTAAAGGAAAATGTGTTCCAAAAAAAAAAAAAAAAAAAAGGAAAATGTGTTTTAACCATGACATACATTATTAATTAGGGACTAACTAGAACAACAGAAACCATTATACAGATTTGTAACAGAGAAAGTTTAATGCAGAGAATTGATTATGTAAGTTGATGGGTGACTGAGAAGTTGAAGTTAGTGACAGTGGGAAGTCATCTACAATGCTGAGCTGAGGGACAATCAGAAAGGGATGATATTACCAGAGCCCAGGGGTTGGGATCACCAATAGCAGCAGGAAATACAGCAGGCCCTTCTGGCAGGGGCTGGAGCCTTGTTATAACTACTGTCAGAGATACCACCCAAGGGCAGGAAGCTTGGGAGAAATACCCTGGTCCCTTCCTTCTGCCCCATTGCTTCTCTCTAGCTGAGTGCATCTGGAACCCAAGTGACCAGGCAGTCTCGGAAACCTGTCTGCTGTGGTCAGTCCCCTGAGACACAGAGCAGAGCAGGTGAAGGGAAGGAATGGGTCTGAAAGCAAATGGGCGCATGAACTATATAACATATACATAATATTATAGATCATATGGACGTTCCTTCAGCTAAATATATGACAAGTACTGGTGTACAATATATGTACGTATAACTCTGTAGTTATGTCTGTACTCAGATTAAATTGGAACCATAGTCTTGGCCAGATGAGCAAGGAATATCTTAATGGATTAAAATCAGGTTCTGACCAGCCATAAACAATTGCAAACAGAGCTATCAATTAAATGAGGTTTCTTGGGGTGCCTGGTTGTCTCAGTGGGTAAAGCACATGATTCTTGATCTTGGGGTTGTGAGTTTGAGCCCCACCTCTTGTTGAGAGATTACTTAAAAAAAAAAAAAAAAAAAAAAGGAGGGCAGTCCGGGTGGCTCAGCGGTTTAGCTTACGGCCTTCAGCCCAGGGCGTGATCCTGAAGACTTGGGATCCAGTCCCACATCGGGCTCCCTGCATGGAGCCTGCTTCTCCCTCTACCTGTGTCTCTGTCTCTCTCTGTGTCTCTCATGAATAAATAAATAAAATCTTAAAAAAATAAATAAATACTGGAGGGTATTATGCTGAGTGAAGTAAGTCAGTCGGAGAAGGACAAACATTATATGTTCTCATTCATTTGGGGAATATAAATAATAGTGAAAGGGAATATAAGGGAAGGGAGAAGAAATGTGTGGGAAATATCAGAAAGGGAGACAGAACGTAAAGACTGCTAACTCTGAGAAACGAACTAGGGGTGGTAGAAGGGGAGGAGGGCGGGGGGTGGGAGTGAATGGGTGATGGGCACTGGGGGTTATTCTGTATGTTGGTAAATTGAACACCAATAAAAAATAAATTTAAAAAAAATAAAAAATAAAATAAATAAATAAATAAATAAAAAGGAAGAGTAAATGATACTCTTTTATTTTTTAAATTAGGAAACACATCAACACATTTTGGACATGCAAACCATTTCCCTCCTTTCATTTTACATCTAATACTAACACTATGAGCATGCAATCTACAACTCCCATGATGGCACGAATGATCTGCCCACGCAGAACTCACAGACTGTGTGGTTTTTTAAACCAAGGACACCTAAGTTTAAGATTCTTTGGTAAATTTCATGGGACTATCAAAGAGTAATATTCTGAAACCTAGGCTTTACAAATAATGAAGAACAGAACAGTTCTGCGATTCTTCCTTCATAAGAGCTAGTAGTGGAAGTGCTGCGCTGGCTGTTTTCCCACACTAATTTCTTCCTGGCAGAGGGCAGAATAAAACATTCACAATAGACAGTGCCTTCTTTCAGAGACTCAAATCCACAGGGTATGTGGAGAGAAGAGGGCTTGAGTCTTGGTCTCCTTCCGACGTGAACATTAAGCTATAAAGAAAACTCCGGAGGGTTTGAGAGATGCCTTGGGCTTGTACTGATGCCTGGCTCCATGGACTGGGCTGGCTGAGCCCGGCTGGACACTGACTCACTTGCCATTTACCCTGAATGTCAGTGTCTCTTCCCAGCCCTCCTCTGCTCCCTCAGCCAGAATGTAAGCCAAGAGGAAATAAAAACATTAAGAAGCTATAGACTGTGCTGCCTTTTCCATTCTTACCTTTTGTTGCAATGGAAGAATAGCTTGGATGAACGAAAGAGAACTGCACAATTAATTCTAATAATTATAATGAAAATGGGTAGAAGGGAGAAGAGGAGAAAGAGCAGAATAAAGGGGGAGGAGCTAAGGAAAACACTTCCCCAGTTAACGGAAAGCGCTGCCCCCTCACACCCCACCCCCAGCTTCAAGGTTATTCACAAAGAAAGTCTCCTGGTATCTGGTTATGGGGGTTGGCTAATTACTGGGGGCATTAAAATAGTTGGACCCCGAGGCCAGCTAAATCAGATCCCTGAGCTCCAGGTGTGCGCTCGCTCGAGGACTCTGGGGAACAGGCTTTAGCGAGAAGTGGGGAAAAGGATGCTTAGCAGTGGCTGCTGCCCCAGGAACAGGAGATGGGCCAGCGTGTAGCCAGGGCCTGTGTGGAAGCCTCTGGAGCCTGCCATCTGGGGAGAAGACAGGGGCCCACGTGGGGCCTTCCCCTTGTGGGTATGGTGTTTCTTTTTCTTCCTTTCTTTTCTTTCTTTCTTTCTTCTTCTTTTTTTTAAAGATAAAACGTAAAAAAAAAAAAAAAAAAAAAAGATAAAACATTCAGAGCCACACACACATAAAAAAGGTCTTACCTGGGTGAGACCCAGGTGTCAGTATTTTTGAGATCTCTTTGATTCCAATGTGCAGCCAGAATGGAGAACCTCAGAAGTGTGCCCCACCTTGAGGATAACATGGCCAAAGGTGAAAAGCAGGAGTTCTGGAGGTGACCGGAAAGGAACCACAGTCACTATTTAGAGGTAGTAGCTCCCAGTTGGGGGCTGTACCAGGAAATTTCTTCTCACTGGAAAGCTCAGTAATCTGGAAACTGCCACGCCCAGCCCCTCCTAAGGACTGACATTGCCTTCTACTCACATGCTCTGAGCAGAAATTCCCAGTGGGGGTGATCTTGTCTACTGGGTGGCCTTTGGGAAGTCCACGGGGGTGTTTTCAGATGCTATAGTGATGAATAGGTTAGGGCTTGGCCAGGAATGAGGAGGCCAGGAGGCCGTTAGAATGGATGAGGGAGGGATAGGGAAGGAAACTAGCACTGGAAACCTCTCAGATGCCAGGCACTCTGATGGGCCCTTGTGAGAGGTGCGAACCCTCACCTTGCCACTTTTCCACCCCCAACACACGCCTGTGCACATGCCTACTGAGGCACTATAGCCTTATACAGCTTTTCTGAGTGTAGGGAGAAGAAATGTACCAATGCAAGGAAGCTAAGAGATGGAACCCAGGGATGAGACTGGAGAATACTCTCTCTGCATAAGGCCAGAATAATTAGCTCACACTGAATAGGGTCAAAGTTGAGTTAACAGAAGCACTATGAATCTCCAATGCAGACAGATGGGATTGGGAAAAGAACAAACTTATCCTCACAGCATGAGGTCTGCTTGGCCTTAGATATCTTAGGACAGAAAGAGCAGCACCCTCAGCAAAACTCCACCATTCTTTAAAGCTCATCTCCCTGTGTCCCCTGTGGGACAGAGTTCACCTTTTCCCAACACAACAAGCCCGATATCAGCCATCCAGGCCCACAGGTTCATCTGCAAGGGCAGCCCTGTGGCCATTCCATATCTATGTCCCGAGGATTGACCCTGGCCAACCCTCACCATCCCTCCCAAAGCCTTTTTTTTTTTTTTTTTTAATGTTGTGTCATCCCAGGAACACTGCATCTCCTTTTCCCACAGAAACAACCAGAGCTTCTTCCCAGGCCAGACATCTATCCAGAAGAAGTGCCACATCTTTTCAACCCACTCAAACACAATCTTACCCAGCTTCCTTCTTTCGCCCACTTCCCACCCTCACCTCCCACAATCTGGATATTATGCCCACTTCTCAACCACAGCTATTTTTCCAGAGGTCACCAGGGCTCTCCTAACTACCTACTCCAGTCGCCTCTTCTCAGGTTTTTGTTTGTTGAGTAAATTTTAGATTTTCTGAAGTTTTCGGGCAGATAGAGAAGTAAAATAGTATAATAAACATATACACCTATTTCTTAGATTTAACCATTGTCAACATTTTGCCATAATTGTTTCCTTCCTTTTGTTGAATATTAAATAACAAATTAAACATTCTGACATTTCACCTTAAAATAATTCAGTATGCATTTCTAAAAAAAGAACATTTTCCCATACAACCACAGGATCGTATCACACCTAATAAACAATAGTTCTATAATACAAATTTTCCACACTCCAATTTCCTCATCTGTTCTAGAAGTGTTTTAATGGCTAGTGCATTCAGACCAAGTTGCAATCATGAATATCTAACTGTGTATGGTGGTTATGTCTTGGTTTTTACCAGTCACTGCACTGTGGCATCTGCTTCCACTAGGCAGTTACTTCTTGGAGGTCCTCCTTTGGCTTTTATAACATCAGTTCTCTCCTCTTCATTGCCTACTTCATTTCCTACACTTGACTATCTGTTTTCATCATAGAGCCTTCCTTTGCCACTTGTTTTTTCTGGGTGCTTCATGGAATTCTGTCCGTGGCTGTCCATTCTCACCTGAAACTTACTTCCTAGGCAATTCTGAACCATATTGCACTGTATACCACATTTTGTTTATTTATTTCTTAATTTATAGACATCAGGGTTGTTTCTATTTTTTGGTTATTATGAATAATGCTGCTATGAATAGAATTTGTATATAATCAATTGTATTTGAACACAAGTTTTTGTGTGGATAAATGTTTTAATTTCTCTTGGGAAATATACCTGGGTGATAGATTGCTGGGTCATATGGTAATCTTACATTTAACAGCTTGGGAAACTGCCAAATGTTTTCCAAAGTGCCTTTACTGTTTTACAATCCCACTAACAATATATAAGGGTTCCAATTTCTCCTCATCCTTGTCAACACTTGTTATTGTCTTTTTTTTAAAAGACAATATTTATTTATTTATTTATTTATTTATTTATTTATTTATTTATTTATGGGAGAAAGAGAGCACACGCTAGTGATGGGCAGAGACAGAGACAGAGGGGTCAGCAGACTTCCTGCTAAGCAGGGAGCCCGAAGCAGAGTTTGAGCCCAGGATCCCAAGATCATGATCTGAGCTAAAGGCAGCTGCTTAACTGACTGAGCCACCCAGGTGCTCCTATTGCCTGTCTTTTTTATTATAGTCATTCTAGAAGGTGCAAAGTGATAGCTCATTGTGGTTTTGAGTTGCATTTCTCTAATGGTTACTGATTTGAGCATCTTTTAATGGGCTAATAGGCCATTTGTACTTTTTTTTATTTTTTGAGAAATGTCTATTGAGATTTTTGTGCAATTTTTAAATTGGGTTGTCTTTTTACTATGGAGTTACAAGAGTTTTTATATATTCTAGAGACGAGTCCCTTAGCAGAGATATGATTTGCAAACATTCTGTGGGTTGTCCTAGGATGCTTTTGCATATGTGTGTGTGTGTGTGTGTGTGTGTGTGTGTTTGTGTGTGTGTATGTGTGTTTCTTGAAGTTGAGGGCAGTGCTTAGTCTCCAGCACAGTACGTATTCAATAAAGACTTACTGAATTCAGTTGAATTCTTCATAGGTTTTTCTGGCAAAGTCTTTGACCATCTGTTTTACTCTCCACTCAACTTTAACTTTCTTTCCTAGAGTGTAAGAAAATACAAATAAAAATGAAGGATATGCGCAATTTGGACTGGACATACACATTTAAAAAAAATCTAAAATGCAAATGGTTTTCAAACAATAGATTTTTAACAAATCATTCAATCTGTTTCCTTAGCTGCAAATTGGATGATTATATGATTGTCTCAATCCTTGCTTCTACTCTAACATTGAATATGTTTAATAATAATAAGTCAAGGCTATTCCTAGTGGCATGCTGAGCTCAGAACAAGTCACTTGGAATAATCACCATGGCTGTCTTGCTCTCTGCTATATTACAAGCACAGAGCACTGTGACCTACACATAGCAGGTAATAAACTGAGTGAATAATAATCAGTAAGCTCATACCTCCAAATACACTGGTGACTCCCACATTTTATCTCTAGCCTGGATTCTTTTCCTGATGGATCCCTTTGCTGATTCGACACTTCCAACTGCAGGGCTAGCAGGCATCACAATTGTGTCAAAAATAGAACTCATGATTCTCCACACCTCCTCAGACTTGCTCCCTGACTCCTTACCCAACATCAGGGTTTTTTTTTTTTTCTCTCCCCACCTTCTCTTTTTTCAAGGAGGCTCTACACCCAGCATGGAGCCCAGTGCAGGGCTTGAACTCAAGACCCTGAGATCAAGACCTGAGCTGAGATTAGGAGTTGGATGCTTCACAGACTGACCCACCCAGGCACCCCACTGGGGTTTCTAATTTCAGTAAATGGCACTACCTCCAAAGACATGCTCCAGCATAACTATTAGTAGTCATTCTTAACTCTTCCTCTTCCTTGAAAGTTATTCAATATGTCAAAAAGCCTTATCACTTCTACCTTCAAAACATATTCCAAATCTAATGTCTTCTTACCCTCTCCATAGTTTACCACTCGGATTCGAACCACTATCTTCTCTCCCCAGGATTCCTACAGCAGCCTCCTAACTGCTGTCCCTGAATCTGTTCTCTATCTACACTACACTGTTTTCTTCACATAAGGGCCGGGATGAATCTCTAAAAACTTAAGTTAGATCTTACCACTCTCCTGTTCAAAACTCTCCAAGGACCTCTAAACATATTCAGAATCAATCCAAAGTCCCACCAGTGGCCTGCTCAGGTGATCAGGCCTGGCTTCCTCTCTAATCTTACCACCTCTTTCTCTCTCTGCCTTGCTAACTCCAGTCTGATCATATATTCCTTGAGGATGGTCAGCAGGCTCTACCTCAGGGCCTTTGCACATACTGCTTTTAGCCTGCAACACTGGTTCACCTGAGGTTTCAGCATGGCTGACTCTCTTGCTTCATTCATGTCTCTGCTTGAATGTTACCACTTCAGGGAGGCCTAACCCAACCATCTTTCTAAAGAAGCCTCCTTTCAACTTACTATCCCTTTGTTCTGCTTTATTTTCATTCATGGTGTTTAGCATTCCCTAAATTAGAGTCTGTATTTATTTAGTTCTTGTTTCCCCCCACTAGAATGCAAGCTCTAAGAGGACAGAGATCTCGCCTTTGTTTATTGCTTGTTTCCTGCTACATCCCTAGTGCTAGGTACCATTTCCAGCACATTATAAACATTCAGTAGATATCACTGAATGAATAAATAAGCTGGTGATATCATAATCTGTCATCTGAGAGCAAGCCCTGGATTTGTGCTTTGGCTCTGCCATTACTAACTGAACAGCCTTGGGCAAATCATCAAATCTCTCTAGGTCTCGGTTTCCTCATTTATAAAAATGAGCTATTAATACCTACTGTGAAGGATGCTTAGAGATAAGAGATGAAAGCACCTGATATCAGGTGCTCACTTCATAGACCTGTAATTAGCCATAAAAACAAATACCCTTCCTCATGCATGACTTGGTTGAGGGACAAGCAATCATCAAACCTGTTCTCTTAAAACCAGAGCTCTTTTTTTTTTTTTTTAATTTTTTTTTTTTTTTTTTATGATAGTCACACAGTGAGAGAGAGAGAGGCAGAGACACAGGCAGAGGGAGAAGCAGGCTCCATGCACCGGGAGCCCGACGTGGGATTCGATCCCGGGTCTCCAGGATCGCGCCCTGGGCCAAAGGCAGGCGCTAAACCGCTGCGCCACCCAGGGATCCCAAAACCAGAGCTTTTTGACAGAAAGTGGCACTAGATGCTAAGGAAGAAAATGAATCCATTTCAGCGCAGAAGACTCAGTGAGCTGGGTTTATATACCAGCCAGAAAAACTGGGCTCAGAGATACTACTTCCAAATTCAAGTCAAGGCACTGCTTTGTTCTACGGACAGCAGCAGGGTTGGAGGCAATGATTCAAAATGACCTCAGCTTTTGTCTAATCTGGTCCTGTGACCAGACCACAGGCAACGCCTCATCTAGGGTAGTAATTTCCTTTACAGCTCTCTGCTCAGAGGCCCTTCGACACGGTAAAGTGCGTGCAGCCGCTGCAAAAGATGAGGCGTTGCTGCGTGTTCAGACATGCAGGGGTCTTTAACACGTATTGCTGAGTGAAAATCTCCAGTTGCAGATGAAATATCCAGCACAAACACACTCCCAACGACACTCCACTATATGTGGATACAGGTTTCTCTAAAAATACGGAAACATATAGAAATGGGTCTGGAAGGATGGAAACCATATCGGTTGTGCGTGTTTCCTCTGAGAGGTGGGGCAGTGACTCAAACTGGAAGTGGGCGTCAAAGGAGACCAGCTTGATCTAGAATCTATTTTTACAAAGAGAATGAATGTATTACTTCTGTAATTGAAAATTACTTTTTAAAGCTGCCCGAACAAGATGATGCTAAAACGCCCATTTAAGTAAAATGAAGCAATTTACTGTCCTCTAACTAGCAGTTTTCCAATGGGGCAGTCACCCCCAGGGGATGCTTGACGGCATTTTGTTTTTGGTTGTCAAAATTTAGTTCCCCAGGGACAAGGGATTTAACTGTCTGCCTGTGTGAGACAGTCCCACCACACAACCTGTATCCCAGCTCAGATGCCAACTAGGGTCCTAGTGAGAAACACTGCCCAAAAGCTGGGGTTCACTGTACTTATGAGTTCATCTGTGACCCTCCCCGCCCCCAATTAAGAATTTTCTCTCTGATCTGAGCTACTGAGATGCTCAGCCCATGTTCCAACTCATTATATAAGACAGTAAATTTTATAATCAATAGTCAAGAGAAGTAAGTTGAAAAGCATGCCAGTTGCTCTGTCAGGGAAGCACAAGTGGCTTGGGTTTTGTGCCTCCCATCTAGAGTATGTGAGTATTTCTAAGAATAAGGGTTGTCCAGGCACCAGCTACCTTATACTTTGCACTAAGACTTCTAATTTGTTTTTTTTAAAGATTTTTTATTTGTTTATTCTGAGAGATACAGAGAGAGAGGCAGAGACATAGGCAGAGGAAGAAGCAGGCTCCCTATGGGGGATCCTGATGTGGGACTCAATCCCAGGACCCCAGGATCATGACCTGAGCCAAAGGCAGATGCTCAACCACTGAGATACCCAGGCGTCCCTGTATTTTTTTATTTTATTTATTTATTTATTTTGCGTCCCTGTATTAAGACTTTTAGACAAATGTCCCATTGGAAGGCAGTCAGGCAAGGGCTGAGAGGCAAGATGGGAAGGCCCCTTTCCCACGGTTCCCACCCAGGACAATCTGCCTTCAGACCCTCTGCTTTTGGGAAGCAGCTTCCAGCCTACAGAAATGATAGAATAGTGATGATAAGCAAAACAAAGTATTATAGTTTCCCCCTTTGATTCCACACTCTTGGTCACTATCATGGTGCATGCATTCAACAAATATTTATGGAGCGACTGCTATGTCAAACACTGTGCTTGGTGCTGGAACGTACAGAGAATGAGATGGGGACATTTACATTCTAGTGGGGAAGACATAACAAATAGATCCGCATCAATCAGATCATCTCAAATAGTGATACCTGTTGTGATGGAACACGAGTAATGTGGTCTATAGTGACTAGGAGCAGGTTCAATGTACAACAGAGCTTAGCAGAGGCCTATCCTGGGGCAAAGAATAGTGATGGTCCTGGGGGCCCATCATGGGAGGCTTATGCTTGTGCATTTGTTCCTGTCTCTTCCAGCCCAGCCAAGGCAACATGCCCTCTGGGACAACAGATGTGGTTCAGATCCCGTGGGCTGTCTGTGCTCCTGAGCAGGTAAAGTTATCACGAGTAACATTCATGCTGCTTCTTATTTTGTTTTCCAGCTGTCACCACCCAAGATTCCACCTGCATCTGAGGAAGCTGATTTCATGTTTTCAGAGGTGTAGGAGTATACTAGTGGATAACTGGCATGTGCTTTCAAAAGTACTGTTACTTAAAAACAGTTGCATGGCATTCACTTTGTGTCAGGCATTGCTCTAAACACTCTGCAAATGTTAAGTCATTTTGCCTGTACAAGAAACCTACATGCCAAGTGCTGAGGAGTCTTGCAATCCTTTGTTCATTCACAAGGACATGGGACTGTTCCTCCAATCACAGCCCTTCCCCATGATGTACAGTGTGGTCTTGCCCACTGGAAACATCAACACTGGTTGGGGATGAGGCAGCAGCAGCAGCCATGGTGCTAGAAATGCAGATTTGTGACCTGCTCACCAGCTACCGAATCAGAATCTGTTCTCTCCAGGTGATTCTTATGGATGGCCAAGTTCAAAACCACTGATCCAATCCATTTTTTCATTTTTAGGGAGATGATCTGAAGGATGAGCCTTCCATAATTAGCTAATCCCTCACAATCAGAGAAGTGTTGTTTTTATGCACCCTTTTTCCTCCTTGGTTAAGGTTCATTTCTCAGGTAGGGGAACCAAGCATAGCAGGGTTCAAATCAACCAGTAAGCAAACAACATGAAAGCAGGACACAGTATGTACAAAGGGCTGCATTTGGTGGAGCCAGGGTTGGGGAAGGTAAAGGGGAAAAGCTGCAAACTACAAGACATTGTCCCTGCCTGGAAGAGTGCCTTATCCCCAGAGAGAAAAGATACATAAATGCCAAATGGGCAAACAGAAGTACTGTACTTTTTTTTTTTTTGAAGTACTGTACTTTTACAGTGACATCTTATCCTGCAAACAACTAAAGAGTCATCAATTTAACTATATATCCATGAAAGAAAGTAAAGAAAGCAATCAAGAGAGAGGGAGGGAAGGAAGGGGAGGGATGGAGAGTAAGATAGAGGGAAGGAAGGAAGGAAGGAAGGAAGGAAGGAAGGAAGGAAGGAAGGAAGGAAAGAAGGAGAGGGGAGGGGTAGAAAGAGGCAGGGCAGGGAGAAGATTAAATGTTATGGGGTATTCCACTACTACGTTCTTCTGATGAGGTGTCTCAGGGGGAACTTGCATTTCTCTAGGGGTCCTCAGCTATCATGGTCCTCTTTAGCATACAGCTCTCTCTAGCTGAGAATGGATCTAACATTTACAGATTTTTCATAAAGCACAGCCCCCGAATGCCAGCCAACCACACTGCCTGGTTGTCAGCCAAAAAAAAAAAAAAAAAAAGGACTGCTCTGGTGCTAGAGGAAAAACTGGCTGTGTAGGGCATACTGAGAAATGTATGTGTCCCATACTTTATTGGGTGATTTAGAGGATTTTCAAGAGACATTTTGATTAAATATGCTTTCATCTTACGTGCTGACTTCAAACATTACCCTTTACTTAAAATGTGACTATACTGTGTGAAGTCCTCATATTTTTTTTTACTTTCTCTGTTGCTAAAACTGAGAAACTGGCCAACCGGACCCCATCCTATGCTGCAAAGTCCACACCAAAGGAAGGAGTTGAGATTGCCACCTCCAGATGAAGGAAGAACATTACAATTATTGATGGAATCTGTCAGTGAAAATACCTGCCTGCACCATTGCTGTGCTTGCACAGTAGACATGTGTGCCGAAACCTCCTGCAAAGTACAGTGTCAGGTGTCTCTGTGTCCATGAGAGAGTGCTAGGCATGGGGTGACTGCAACACCAGTTACCTTTTCCCCACCCACACTCTGCTTGTCCCCGAAAGCTGAGACTCCCATACTTCATGTCCTGCAGCCAGCCAGCACTGTTGGGGCTTCTTAATCTCATTGTGACCCTGCCACCATCACTGATTAGGCAGGGAATGGACCACTTAGCATGGGCTGGACTCAGTCAACTCCAGGGTCTCCCCCTCTTATAAATGGAATCTGAGGGGTGGCCAGTCTGCCATCAGATGGTAACGGTCTCTGGTACCAGAAGGACCTGTAGATTTGGGGCTAGTAGCCATCTTGAGCACACAGAGACAGGCAAGAGAAACAGGGATGAGGTAGCCTGAAGTGAGCAACCAACCAGGTGAGCAATCTTCTGAGGTTTTCTGCACTGGCTGCACCTGACTTTGCCTATGCCTTTATGCCACCCCATCCCTTTTTTATTGAGCTGGGCGGCCTTGGTTCTGTCTTTTGCGTAAAAACAAACCTTCACTGGCCTGGGCTTTACATTGTCTTCTTGGGGGCTTGCCCAGAGCAGATAGTCTTAACTGCTTAGACACCTTAATATAGAGCTTTAATCACTTGAGATGTTTTGTGACCCAAAATGCAAACTTCCTCTCTCTCTATGTCTATCATAAATAAATAAATAAATATTTTTTAAAAATGCAAACTTCTAGAAGTCAGATGGTCTTGGCAAGTTCAGTTGTCTAATTAAATCCCTTTTTGTAGGACAGACATTTTTTTTCTTGGTACTATGTAAAGTGCCCATTCTTTGGGCCAAATTCTTCCTTTCCTGGCGGTTCCTCAGTGCTACCAGCACTCCTTTCACCGGTGAGCATGAATTTCCCCTACTGTTCATTTACCACATTAAGCATGGACATAACAGTGAGACTAATGGTTTTCAAATATTTAGCAATAATTTTTTTTTCAAATTAGTGTTATTCGAAGCAACAAAGAAGAGATATATAACCCCAACCGCCTCTGGATTTCTTCTCTCTAAACCCTTCCCTCAACTCTAAGCTGCAGGCTCCTTTAGAACCCAAGGGCTCTGGGAACAAGCATTCAGTGCACTGCTCAGGGCGGCAGATTGTTTCATCCTTATCTTGGGCAAACATCAAGGAGCACCCATTATATAGCCCATCCCAAGCTCTGGAAATACTCTGGAAATACAGTGGAGTGAAAGACACATAACACAAAGGAGAAACCGGGCAGATAAGATGCTAACAGTCATCAAACAGTGTGTGCCAAGTGCAAGGGTGTCACAAATACAGTTACGACTATGGGCTCAGAGATTGAAGAAGTGGCCAGGGCTGGGGCTGGAACAGCTGGGGCAGGCTCCACAGAGCAGCAGGAGGGGCATCAGCAGTATTGGACCAGATTTACATAAGAAGAGAAAGTAAAATGTAAGGAGTGGGGGTGGCAGGGTACATCCAGACCAAGGGAGAAGCACAAACAAGGGTGAAGGCGTCTGTGATAGGAAATAGTTAGCTAATGAATTCAGTTACACGACAGGGCGAGTTCCAAATGGGAGAATGGGAAGGGGCCAGAATTTGAATAACTGGCTAGGAAAATTCAACTAATTTTGGAGACCATCAAGAGCCCTGAGTGATTCAATTTAGAATCTAAAAAAAAAAAAAAACATTAGGAAAAAGAAAAACAAGATAAGAGCAGAAACCAGACGTCAAGCTGCTCAGAGGCGGTGTTTGACATGGGTCTGCAGGAAAGACAAGGGTCAGCAAAGGGAAATGTTGATGACACATTTCCCTACCGCTGACCGCCCCCTACAAAGGGTCAGAAGCCTTTGAGACTAGGGAAGGCAAGCTGCATTATCTTCCACTTATTCATCAGGCATCAAGAAAAGCACTTGACTCATTTGAAGTCATCCAGCTGAGGACTCTGGGGGTCCTGCCTGACTCACAGGACTTCCCAGAAGAATCCTCTCCAGCAAGGACACATGATCATGAGATACTTGTTCAGTGGCCAGTGAGAGCAGTCTGCAACTAGCTCAGTGCTTCTTAGACCTTTCTCCTGCCTGAATCTAGGGAAGGCAAAAACCCAGTCACTCCCAGCCTCAGCCTTGGTTTACCACAACACTTTTACCAAAGGAATTCAAAGAAGAGTGGCCTGAGAGTGAAACCTCTCCCAAATCTTTACAGGGTAACATACACACACGCTCGCAGGCACACAGTCACACTTGGAGAAGAGGTGAACACCAAAGCTGAGCTGGGTAAAGGTGAGGTCTACACTTAGTCTGACCCAAACAAGGCCCATTGCTGCCAACTTCCAGAGGGAAGGTGCTATAAAGAAGGTCCCTCACCAGACATCAACTGATGGTGACACAGCTGGGCTAGCCAGGTGTCTCTGTCTCCTACACAATAAAGAATCCACAGACATGGGGAGGGCATATTATGGGAGGGTAGGAGGGAAACAGGGCATAAAAGGTCTGAGTGCCCTGCATGAGGTCCCCCTGGACAAGACAGTATGTGGCTACCCTCTCATCCTGGTCCTTTAGTTCCAGAGGCTGTGTTCTGTCCTCCAACAGCTCCATGGAACGGATGAGAATGACATCATCAGAAAAGGGGACAAAGAGAAAGCAGGACAGCCACCACATGTTCCCTGGAGGTGGAGGAAGGCTTTCCAGGAGGTTGTGCTGGACTTGTCAGCACCTCCGCTGGATTCCCAGGGGGCTGTTCCTGAGGTCTGAGGCTGAGCGGAGGGGGCACCTGTGGTGCCTTATAGTCAGGAGAGCGTGTCAGCTGCTGTTCAGCCAGTGACTCAGCACTGACGGGAAGGCCAGACCTCCTTGAGGTCACTGGCTGCAGTCAACACTGGACACGTTCACCTCTGGGCACATCCCCATACACAAAGAGGGGACTCAAACCAACTTCCTGGTGACATTACAGCCCCTCTTCTACAATAAACGGGCAATCTCCCCTTTACAGATTTTCTATTCAAACCAGTTTTCTAAAATTTTTAAATATGATAACATGTACCTGGTTTTTAAAAATTTAAACAGTTGCAAAAGCTGTCCAATCAAAAGGAAAGCAACAGAAGTTTAAGTATAATTTTCTAGTTCTTGACCTATCAGTGTAAAGTGGCTTCGTGTGGCTTCCTTTCTCATAGACAAGGAAATTAAGCCACTTTGTATGTCCTTCTTCTTCTGCTCTCCTCTGCCCCATCCCTAATGCTTGGCCCCCTTCCTGTCACTGTTACATGGCACCGAGGTTTATAATTTTTATGGTTTGTTCTAGAAATAGAATTGTTTGTGCTTCATCTAGAGCTTGGTTCTTAAAATTAAAAACAAACAACCAGCATGGATCATATTCTGATTGTATGATTACTGCTCTCTCCCAGGCAAGTAGAGACCCAAGGAGAACATACGGACATGTCACTAAACTGGTGCTGCTGAACTCAGTTTGAGAGGCGAACTTGGGGAGGGGATGGGGTGAGCTTTTAAAGTTATTTCTGCTCACCATGTTTTGTTTTGTTTTTACATTTTTATTTTTTTTAAAGATTTTATTTATTTATTCATGAGAGACACAGAGAGAGGCAGAGACACAGGCAGAGGGAGAAGCAGGGTCCATGCAGGAAGCCCGATGTGGAACTCGATCTCAGGAATCCGGGATCACACACTGGGCCGAAGGCAGATGCTCAACTGCTGAGCCCCAAAAGCACAAACTAATTCTGGATGTGCTTATAAAGTTTCCCTAGGATTTTCAGGAAATATTGGGAGCCACAGAGAGTCTCAGTAGTTTTCCAGAGTGGTTTCTCTGGAAGTTAGCTTTATTTCTTCTTTTTAAATTTAAATTCAGTTAGCCAACATATAGTACTCCATTCGTTTCAGATGTAGAGCTCACTAATTCATCAGTAGCATATAACAGCTTTTTTAAAATAAACTTTTCATTTTAGTTTTAGGTTTAGAGGAAAGTTGAGAAGATTGTAGAGAGAATCCTCATATACCCAACACTCAACTTTCCTCTACTGGTAACACCTTACATTAGTGTGGTAAGCTTGCCATCACTATTGAATCAATAGTGATACATCATTTTTAACTAAAGTCCATAGTCACATTTCCTTGGTTTTTAAGTAATGTCTCTTTGTTGTTGTTCTTGGAAAGCATTCAGGATGAGCACATTACACTCAGTTGTCATGTCTCCTTAGGCTCCCCTGGGCTGCGATAGATAGCTTCTTATACTTTCCTCGTTTTTGAAGACTCTGATAGTTTTGAGGAATATTGGGTCAATTATTTATACAATTTCCTTCAATTTGGGTTTGTCTGATGTTTTTCTCACTATTAAACTGGAATTACTTAGAGATGTCTGGGTGCTCAGTAGTTGAGTGTCTGCCTTTGGCTCAGGTAGTGATCCTGGGGTCCTGGATTGAGTCCTGCATCAGGCTCTCTGCAGGGAGCCTGCTTCTCCCTCTGTCTATGTCTCTGCCTCTCTCTTTCTGTGTCTCTCATGAATAAATAAAATCTTTAAAAAATAAAAAATGAACACATAGACCTGTCAAACTATGGAGCCTGACTTTAAAGGGACCTTTTATGGGGCCTAACATTTCCAAATGTATCTAAACACATGCAATCTCAAAATACTACATGACCAGACTTTATTTTTTCAAGATTTATTTATTTACTTTGGGGTAGGGGGTGGGGGAGGACCAGAGGGTGAAGAGAGAGAGAGAGAGAGAGAATTGCAAGCAGTCTCCCCACTGTGTGGAGATCAGAGGGTCGTGACTCGGGGTTCCATCCCACAACCCTGAGATCATGACCTAAGCCAAATTAAGAGTCAGACACTTAACCAACTGAGCTATCCAGATGCCACTACATGATGATTTTAAAATGCAAGTAGTGGCTTCCCTTCAGGTAGCCACTGGTTTACTACTTTCTCGGGCATGATGATTCCCTTTGAGTCAAGCCCAGAATGATGTCTTCTACATGGCCCATCCCTTGTCCATCTTGCTAGTGTTATGTATGAGGCTGCCCTAATTTAAAAGTCAGGAATGAGTGAAAACCCCTCAACAAGAAGAATCAGAAAGGAAGTACTTGAGAAAACTGGTAATGTTCATTGCCTCATACAGATAAATAATGTCCTACTTTGTTATAATAGCAGCACTCTTTTCTATAAGTCAAGAATATCATGGCAAAGACACACATGACCAGAGACTGCATCCCTACAAAAAAAGGCAAAGAATTTCGCACTAAGGAAAGATTACTATTTAAAGACATAATCAAACTCCACCAAGAATAGTATAAGGTGAGTTAGGTAACATAACACATGCATTTCAGCAGAATAAATTTTAATAACTTAATAAGAAATTATTCAACTCTGGTAATTTAAGACCCAAGCCCTCCGCTTTGGTTTTCTCCAGTGGCTCACCACAGGGCAAGGAAGAGCAAGGAAGTGACACAAACTGTTTTTCTCTCACTCTTTTTTCCACTTTATTGCCTGGACTTTGAAGTTCAATGTCATGTAAATATTAACTCACTTCTTAAATAAAGCCTCAAAGAATAAACTGTAATCTGAGCATATGATTTACCCCAACATTTTCCCATGAGCTCTAAGGACTCTGATTTCTTCCCTACCAATCTGTCTCTATTTCACAGAATTAGTTTGGAAATAGTCTTAACTTATCATCACTATTATGATTATGATTATGATTATTACTACGTGATTGAAGTATTTTCCAAAGAATGCCTGAGATGATTTTAGGTGGTAACATCCACTAAGTTTCCTTATAAAAATATTTAGGTCAAGGGATGCCTGGATGGCTCAACGTTTGAGCATCTGCCTTTGCTCAGGACATGATCCCAGAGTCCTGGGATCGAGTCCCACATCGGGCTCCCTGCGGATGGTCTGCTTCTCTCTCTGCCTGTGTCTCTGCCTCTCTGTGTCCCTGATGAACAAATAAATAAAATCTTTTTTTAAAAATGTAGGTCAAAAAACTAACTTGACTTGGGGCACTTGGCTGGCTCAGCATGTGATTCTTGGTCTTAGGATTGTGAGTTCAAGCACCACATTGGGTGGAGAGATTACTTAAAAATAAAATCTTAAAAAAACAAAAACAAAACTTAATATTACTTAGAGAAAAAACACGTCAGTAGCAGTACGCCTGGTAAAAGGTAGGGTAAAAATTATCCCTGACTGAAGTTTGGGATTTACTGAACTCTGGCACTAGTCAGTTTCACAGGTAAAATGTATTGTACATGGAAAGCCTGGATCATATTATTATAACTTTGGGAACAACCCACAGCAAATAAGATGGTGGGTTTGGCTTTTGTTTTTTGTTTCTTGTTTTTGCTAGTCATGTTACCAACAGTTTTCTTTTAGAATACAATTGTGCTGATGATGATGGTCTAAATTACTCCGGCAAACCCTTCAAACCAAATTAGACACCTCAATGACACAATCTTTGCACAGGTGGGCAAGAGAAAGCTTTTCTGAATTTGCTTTAGAGATGTTTTTAGATTTTCTCCTAGGTTATATTTTATTTTTCCCAAATTAAAATAACATGAAATTATAGTGGCTTTTCCTAATATTATGAACTTTAATGTATGTTGCTATTTGAATTGCTAAAGAAATAATCCCTTAGTTAGAAGATCCTGATTTTATAAAAATTATATGTCTTAATTATTTCCCTCTACTTCTGCCACTGTGGTGTGTTCTTTTGCAAAGTATGTGTCACCTAGACTGGCTTGCTGGACTTCAACTGTATAGCCAGTATGATCTCAAATAAATAAAAGACTGATACTTAAAAAAAAAAAAAAAGCTAATTTCCTTCATCTTTTTTGCCCCCCCCCCTCCCCCACCGCACACTGAGATGTTTTTCCTTGACGTATTAAATGCTTTTGAGCATTGTTGAATTACTGTGTGGTTAATCCCCCTCAACAGCAGGAAGCTTAGACATTTGTAAATTTCCTCAGCACACCATTTCTAACTGGTTAACCTTTTCTAAATACTAAGCCAAGCAGTTATAGTCAATTCTATCACTCCATGATCATTGCATTTATACATAAAGTTCTTGGTTGTTGGCATAAATAGAACAAATAGATGTTACATTATAGAGTTTTGAATTTATCTTAAACTATGATCCCCGCTGTTATCTTTATGCTTATGCTCCAAGTAGTACATTTATTGTTGTTCTGGCTGTTACTATTACTTTATCTTTATAAATACATCCTTCATTTTGCAAAATGACCTAATATATTTTAGGTATCAGTGATAGTGCACTTACTTAGCTTTGGAAACACTACTATGTTATCATCACATTATTTCTGAAAAATACATGAACATTCTTTCCATTTATGCCCATTCTCCAATCCCTTCTCTCTCTTTCCCTCCTTCCCTCCTACTGTCCTTTCCTTCTTGCATCAAACATTTATTGAACATCTACCTATCAGGCACTATGCTAGAGGTTGGGAAGTCAATGATGGATGAACTCTTGGTTCCCTATGAAGCTTACTCTATCAATTCAAAAATATTTCCTTCCTTTTTATGCCAGAGATCACATGGAAAAAACACACTTATGAAATTAATGGGAAAGCAAGCAGACATGGACCACTTTCACTGAACTGGAGAAAAAGCAAGTCACCCACCTTTAGTTGCTACAGAGTGATCTTCCTTGCTTGTGGGCTCTGGCTAGATCAACAATCCTTCTTTTCCCCAAGAACTGGATCTGGGGAGAGCATTCTTCCTCCTCTAGCAAAAATAACCCTGGGTGGGAATGTTGGGATGGACATCAGTTGGATGAGGCCCAGAGCACCTAGAGAGTCCTCTGAGAAAACTCAGATGCCCACGCTCGTTTGGTATGGTTGCCTGAGGCCTCTGGTAGAGAGCTCCTGTAGGAAACCACAAATGCACAGGAAATTGAGGAAAATCAGATAAAGGCAAACCATTAAATGACATATGTACAGAAAGGAAACAGTTAAGAATTAACCCAAATTAATTTAAGGCTATAAGAATAAGTGGTACAACGGTTTAGTTAATAAGTACCTAGTCTCCAGAGCTACGGCATTTTAGCCAAATGACTAAGGACCTTCAGAACTATGAAGAGGCAGATGGTTGGAGAAATGGACCTATCACAGAGGGAATCACAGATCACTGTGGGAAGAAGGAGTGGGCACTGGATAGTGGATCAATACAGATTCGTACATCTATCCACACCATATATCTATTGATCCATTCAGCAAATGCTTGTTGAGTGCCACTCTCCTAGGGATTATGTTGAGGATACAGCAGTGAGCATGCCCTCATGGACTTTAACATTCCTCAGCATATAGGAGGCACACTGAACAACAAACTGGAATTTAGGTAGAGATTATACAAAGAAAAGACAGTGTTAAAACTTGAGTTGGCTGAGTTTTGCTACTTTCTTTGGGATACCAGGGCCCAAAGAAATTTTTAGTGGAAAAAACTGTCTGTCACCTACTCCCTCACACTTTCCCTAATCTGAGGTTGTCTCCCCATCTTTTCATTCTTTTAGCTTACTTAGCAAGACCATGTCACCATCCACATCCTTAGGCTCAGGCTCATCTATACTCAGACCTCTAGTCCTGACCTAATAGGAAACATAAGACTCTTGGCTGTTCCGTACTTAGTTAAGAATCAGCTTCTTGGACTTCTGATTTCTTCCCTGTTTTGACTTCTAAAAATTGAATTCAAGTTCCTGGACTTCCCAGACTCAATATCTAATCTAATGTCCTCTATTTAACAGATACTTATCAATCCATATAACCCTACTCATATCAATCCATATGACTCTTTTTTGTCCATGGGTCCTATCCCCATGGTACTTAAATAAACTTACTAAGGCCTTGACCATTGTGCTCAGCAACCCTGTAATACTTTTAGTGTTCTATACAGGGATTATGGAGTGAATCCAAAAGATTTTGTACAGCTTGGTAAGTCTCTTTTATTTCTCCAGCCTCTACTTCTTACTTGTTCTTTTCTGGAGATGTTCTGAATAGTATGACCCTTTGGAAAGTGTCCTGCTTGAGTGCTCAGGGGAGAACCTCTTGCTGGTGGCTACACTATGGGAAAGGATGGACCCTGCTGCCCCACTAGACAGTATTACTTTGGCTATGATGGCATTAGGCTCAGAAATCAGATTCTCCTTGTTTTTTCTGTTCTTTTAATTCATGTATTCTTATCAGGCATAGGACGGCCACATAAGTTGTTTGGACAACCATCAATCTCACAACTCTCATGTAAGGTTTTTTCCTGAATAACCCAGTGTGATCCCTTGATAAGTATAAAATCCAAGATACATCTGGAAGCATGCTTCTTGAAAGGGACTAATCAGAGCTATTGTGTAGTTGTGCTACTCACCTAATAAGGGACCGCTCTCTTGGGGCTGGGTCATGGATAAAGACTCCAAGAAAGTTACCCAGATTAAATAGGAGTTCCACACTCTTGTTTTTTTCATGTCTCTCATTTATCCTTACCCAAGGGTTATTTGGCATTCTTGGTCCTGCTCTTAAATTGAAAGTACTTTCAGCTTAGATATATGATGCTTAATACAATACAAAATAGTTGCCCCTTCTTAACAAAGGTTAGGACCTCTACCCCATCCATTCATACTAGACCTATGTTTACAAAGGGTATTATTATACCCTTATTATATTTGGTTACCAAATATATTGACTCCCTCAAAATGTTAAAGAGGCAGCCCCAATCCCTGTGGCGTTTCAGTCTGTTCACCAGCAGCCACTATAGCCTAGAATGCAATGGAGAAGTGAAGGAAGGCTGACACCCTTTCTCAGGTACACAAAGAGTCAAGAATAAGGAGCATTTCCCACCACTCTGAACCCCAGGAAGCAATATTCTGATGGTGTGCCATTCAGAAGTGGAGGGAAATTTTGGTAATGGACTCTTAGTTAATGCACTCTCCTCTTTATAGGGGGATTAACTACGGAATCAACTTCCTCAGTCCCAAAGGATTACTCTTTGGGCTGTCTCATAGCACAATGGAATCAATTTGGACAACAGGATTTAAATAAGTGCCTCATCTTTTTCTGTAACAATGCCTGGCTTCAATATTCTCTGGAGGATGATGAAAAATGGCTCATTAGTGCGTCTTTAAGCTTCAATACTATTTATCAATTAGACCTTTTTTGCAGGTATCAGGGAAAATGGACCAAAGTGCCCTATATCCAAGCCTTTATGGCACTGAGTCAGGATCTTAATCTAAGAGAGACTTGTAGGATGTATCCGCCAAGATTCTAGGGCCCCTCACTTTTAGATTTTTCATACAATGTTGTTTGTTTGTTTATTATTATTTTACAGATTTTCTTTATTCATGAGAGAGAGAGAGAGAGAGAGAGAAGCAGTGACACAGGCAGAAGGAGAAGCAGGCTCCATGCTGGGAGCCCAATGTGGGACTCGATCCCGGGACTCCAGGATCATGCCCTGGGCCAAAGGCAGGCGCTAAACCACTGAGCCACCCAGGGATCCCCACAATGATTGTTTACAGACCACCCCAATCAAAGAAACCAATTGAGTCAGACAAATAAGATAATCAGCAGAAGAAAAAGTCAAAATAAGCCCAAAGCGAGTCGAGGTCCCTTAGTAACTCCCCCTCCACATAAACCTTTGGAACCTTCTGCTCAAAGCCCAGTGGGACATACTAGAAGCAGAACATCATATCTACCAAATACTCAGACTAAGGCAGCATTGTACCCACCGTGGGAAGTAGCAAATGGGGAAATGAGCACAATTAAGGTACATTGCTCATTTTCTATGTCAGATCTGGCTCAAATAAAACAACAATTAGGATGATACTCAGAGGATCCATCCAAGTTTATAGATGGATTTCACCAGGTGTCTCTAACATTTGATTTAACCTGGCAGGATATCTATATTATTTTAACATATTATTGTACCCCAGAAGAAAAGGCCTGATTTGGACTGGGGCACAAGAATTTGCAGGTGAGCTGGCAACTAGGGATAGAAATCATTATTCAGTAGGAGGAGATGCTGTTCCTAATACTGATCCTCACTGGAACTGCCAACAGGACAGACCTGGCAGGGAAAGACAAGACCACATGGTTGCCTTTTACTGGAGGAAATGAATAGAGGATTTTCTAAAACTGTCAATTTTGTCTCTGTTGCGTTCCAGCTGTTCTTTCTTTACATCTCAGGTTGAATTCATAGGTGTTCATTTATTTATTTATTTTTTAAATTTATTTATGATAGTCACAGAGAGAGAGAGAGAGAGGCGCAGAGACACAGGCAGAGGGAGAAGCAGGCTCCATGCACCGGGAGCCCGATGTGGGATTCGATCCCGGGTCTCCAGGATCGCGCCCTGGGCCAAAGGCAGGCGCCAAACCGCTGCGCCACCCAGGGATCCCTGAATTCATAGGTGTTCAGTTAAAAGTTATCTAACTAAATTTGGAGGACCAGATGAAACGAGGCCCCCTACTCTCCCGCCATCTTGCCTCCTCCTCCAAACCTGCTAATTTTGATAAAATTAAAGAAGTGACCCAGGAAAATGTTGAATTTCTAGCCTTCTTTCAGGGGCATTTAATAGAAGCAGTTTGTAAACACACAAACTTAGACCAAACCATACCACAAAGGACACTATCTTAGGTATGCATTTTATGAGCCAGTCAGCATCAGACATTCACTATAAACTGGCAAAGTTGGCCCTAGGCCCTCAAACTCCAATCCAGTAGCCATTAGAAATGGCCTCTGGAGTCCTTAATAACAGAGATATGGCTCTAAAACAGGAGAATGTGGGTGTCTCAGTGGCTCAGTGGTTGAGCGCCTGCCTTTGGCTCAGGTTGTGATCCCAGAGTCCTAGGATCGAGTCCCTCATTGGGCTTCCTGCAAGGAGCCTGCCTCTCCCTCTGCCTATGTCTCTGCCTGTCTCTCTGTCTCCCATGAGTAAATAAATGAAATCTTAAAAAAATAATAAAACAGGAGAAGGACGGTAGGGCTAAAATACAGGCAGAATGCAGGCTCAAATATTGGCTGCCACTACCGCAGATCCCCCACAATGCCAGGCTAACCAGGGGCAGCAGAAGAAGCTAGTATCAGACAGAAGTACAGGTAAGACCCTATGCTATAGGTGTGGCCAAACTGTACATTGGAGTAAAGAATATCCAAATAAATGCTCTTAGCCAGGGCCATTTCCTGCCTGCAAGGCAGAGGGACATTGGAAAAGAGATCGTCCTTGTCTCCAGAGAGAGAGAGAGAGAGGGAGGAAGACAAGAACTCATTTCCCAACCCAAGAGCAACAACCTGAAGAGATGGCATGATTGGGCTGAGGCTGGTCTGGCTCCTTTGAACATCAAGACGGCCAAGCCCCAGATTGCCCTGGATGTGGGAGATAAGTTCACTGATTTTCTTATTGATACAGGAGCTACTTACTCTGTTCTTGCTCGGCACTCTAGCCTGACCTGTCTTTCTAAACAAAATTACTGGAATAGAAGCAGCACCTAAATCGTATTTACAAACTTTTTCTTTAACCTGTAAATCTGAAGACCAAATAATTACCTATTCTTTTCTGGTTTTCCCGTCCTGTCTCACTCCCCTACTGGGAAGGCACCTCATGTTTAATTTGGGAAGCTAGTTCAAACTAACTGGACAGGATAGTCTCTTCTCCCTGAGGGCCAAAGAAAAACCAAACATTCATCCTCAAATCCTCCATGACATTTGGGAACAAGTAGACCCATAAGCTAGGAACTGTGATATCCCAGGGAAGACATACAGGCCCACTCCATCAAAATAAGCCTAAAGGATCTTGCTACTATTTCACACAAAACCCAATATTTTCTTATAACAAAAGCCAGGGCTGGACTCCTACCACTTATAGGTAAATTTCTTAAATATGGAATTCTTAAACCTTGCCAATTCCTTTATAATACTCCCATTTTGCCTGTTAAGAAGCCTAATGGACAGTACAGAATAGTACTCGACCTTAGAGCAATAAATGAAGCTGTAGTCCCGATCCACCCTATAGTGCCAAACTCTTATACTACACGGACTCAAATACTATACCGACTCAAATATAGAATGGTTTACAGTGCTTGATATAAAGGATGCCTTCTTTTGTATCCATTTAAGCAAAGAGGCCCAGTCTCTATTCACCTTGGAATGGGCTCCATTAGGAGAACATCAAGCATGCCAATTTACATGGATAGTCCTACCACAGGGATTTAGAGATAGTCCTCATTTGTTTGGCAATGCACTCAGTAGAGAATTTAGAGATCTTACATGGCCTCAGGGAACAACAGTACAATATGTTGATGATACTTCAACATGTAGCCCCATGAAATAGTCCTCAGACTATAACTCTATTGTACTAAACTTTCTTGGAGAGAGAGGATATGGAATATTATCTTTAAAGGCTCAAATTTCTAAACAGAAGGTACAATACATAGGATATGAATTAACTCCTGAGCATCGTTCCCTGTCAATTGAGAGAAAAAGAGCAACAATAGAATAGGACCTATTGCTACAAAAAAACCAACTCAATCTTTTTAGGAATGGCTGCATTTTTCTGCTAATGGATTCCAGAGTTTGGAGTCTTAGCCACTAGGAGGCCAGATGAAGAGCCTTTAAAATGGGAAAAAGAACAACAGGAGGCCTTTAAACAACTAAAAACTAAATTATCCTCAGCCAGGCTCTGGCTCTACCAAACTTAGGACAGCCATTTATGTATGGTATTCGAAGCTTGTATGGACCAAGAACTAGGAATAGTAGCATAAAAACTAGGGCATGAGTTGAGACCTGTAGGATATTTTTCCAAAGCCATTGATAATGTAGCCCACAAAGATGACCATCATGTCTCTGATCAATAGCAGCTACTGCACTACTAATAGAAGCATTTAAACTTTCAGTGGGACAGCCATTGACAGTGATGATTCCTCATCAGATTCAAGGAATTTTAGAAACTAAAGGATATCAGTAGATGACAGGGGGACCATTGGCTAAATATCAAGCTATATTTAGACTTTCCCTATACTGTTCTCAAAACTTGTTAAACCCTAAACCTGGCATACCTCATGTCTGGCCGAGAGCATGCTACTATTATGTCTAAACATGACTGTAAAGAGGTAATAGAATTAGTCTATTCCAGCTTTCAGGTCTAAGAGATCAAGCCATAGATAATGCCAATAGTTGGTTTACAGACAGTAGGAGGACACGGAAAGACTGGCTATGCAACTGTTAGCTTAATGAAAGCTACTGAGACCAACCCATTACCGACCAATACTTGAGCTCCAAAGGCAGAAGTGACAGCTCTCACTAGAGGTCTCCAGTTAGCTAAAGGCCTATGAGTCAGTATACATACAGATACAAAATATGCCTTCCTTGTGCCTTATGCACAAGGTAGCATCTGGAAGGAAAAGGGGTTATTAACTAGTCATAATTAAAAAAAAAAAAAAAACTAGTCATAATTACCCTATTAAATATGGACCTGAAATTGTAACTCTATTAGAGGCAGTTTGTCTCCCTAAAAAGTTGCTGTAATGTATCTTAGGGGACATCAAAGGGAAAAAATTTAGAATCTAAAGGAAATAATTTAGACAATTGGGTAGCTAAAGTGGCAGCTCGAACTAAGCTAGTTATGTCTTATACCAGTCTCAAATCCCTTAAAAATTGTTGTTCCCACTTTTACTATGGAGGAGAACGATGGAGCACTTGGGGAAGGATATGCTAAAACTGTGGAGGGATGGTATAAGATTGATAAAGGAGGAATCTTTGTCCCTGAGGAAAAACAGAAATTAGCAACAGGCCTACACCAGGCTACTCATATGGAAGAGAAATTTTAGGGAATTTCACCAAACCCTTGTTTGACAGAATAGGATTAAGAGCCATCTTACAAAAGGCATGCAAACTTTGAAGATGCATTATGACCACCCCCTCTTAACACCTGTCCAAATATGTGGAACATATCCTCTGGAAGACTGGCAAATTGATTTCACACAAATGCCACCTTATAAGAATATAAATATTTATTCATCTATATAGTTACCTTTACTGGATGGGTGGAAGACTTCTCATGCAAGACAGAAAAGGCTACTGAACTAACAAGAACTTTATTAAGCAAAATCATCCCCGAGTTCTGGCTCCCTCAATCTCTTCAAAGTGATAATGGCCCATCCTTTAGAGCCTAAATAACTCAATAGGTGCCCCAAACCATTAAAATAAAATATTTTTTACATATAGCCTGACACCCTCAATCACCAGGCAAAGTTTAAAAAGCTAACCGTAATTTATGGATTTTTTATTATTAATTTATTGTAGAGAAAGAGTGTGTGTTGGGGGAAGGCAGAGGGAGAGGAAGGAGAGACCTCATGACCCTAAGATCATGACCTAAGCTGAAATCAAGTCTGAGGTTTAACTGACTAGGCCACACCCAGGTGCCCCAAGGCTAACCATAATTTAAAAAGACATTCCACCAAGATGAGCATAGAAACTCAAGAAAACTGAGTAACTCTTTTACCAATAGGTCTCTAAAGAATAAAAAGTACCCCATGGGAAAGATTAGGGATAAGCCCTTTCACATTAATATATGAGAGACCCTTCCTTACCACTGACTCATCCTTGAACCCAGATTATAATAATCTGTCACGTTTTTCATTATAAACTTGATTAATCCATAAAACTCTTAACAAATATGCTAATAAGGTACTGCCAAAATTGGACCCTAAGGAAATTCAAAATTCTTTGCAAGTAAACCCTGGAGACCTAGTCTATTTAAAAGGTTGGAAGGCAAACAATTTAGAACTAATTTCTAAATGGAAAGCACCTTACAGGGTCATATTAAGCACTCTCACTGTGGTAAAACTAAAAGGTCACTTGACATGGGCTTTTATTTCTAGAATTAAACATATACCTCCTTTCACAGGATGATAACGAACTGGACTATGTGTCCTCATATTCCCGTGAACCAGTGGAAGACTTCAAATTCCTCTTCAAACAATAAGATAAGAAAAAAAAGAAAGTCTTTTTTTTTTTTTTTTTTTTTGCTATCTTTAAACCATACTTAAGTGGTAAATATTTTCTACAACGGCACAACATTACACTGAGCTACAAAACCAATCTTCATGCTGGATTTGTGGCTTACTGTCCATACCAAGTACTTCAGGCCTCCCTTGGTGGGTTTCTCCATTACAGGGTACAGATTGACATTACTTGCATCAACACATAGCCAATATGACACATCGCCCCACTACCAGCACATACAGGGATATTCCTATTATTAAAAAGAATGTTTCTTCCTGGCATACTGTAAATGTTACACATGACTCTCCAGGCCATAAGTGGCCTTTCTCTTATCCTCAAACTACCAACATTTTAACTGAATATGTCAAACTACAGATAAGTTCACAACAATGAATTCCCTGACTACTTAGTCCTTCCTATTGATGCACCCAGGAAGGATTATATCAAATATGGAATGAATATATATGATTACTCCCACGGTAGGACAACAAAGCCAAAAGGCCCTTCTATGCTGAGAATAGAAAAAAACATACTCTTGATTCATGCCCAGTGGTACTCACCAAATGGGATGGCTCCCCCTAGAAGCCTGTGAACATGCCATTACTTTACAGGCAACTGATTGGTTTGCTATTGACTGGACAAGGCCACCAGGCATCATATGGCTAGCACCTAATGGAACATAATGGTTACGTGGGCCAAATTTGTGGCCCTGGCTTCCACCTGTTTGGACTAGAAAATGTATTATAGGTTATACCTGGATGCATGGCCATTGAACTAAGACTATCACAAGTCCAGCTAATCTTCTATATCTAAAACAATAATGGATAAGATCTGTGTTCCACTGGTCTGACCATATGTCTATTTTTCTTCCATCAGTAGTTTTAGAAGATGTCATATGGCACACGGAGGCCCTGGATAAATACACAATTAAGACCTTAAATGACTCTTGAAATAGCATTGCATTATTAAACCCTGAAATAACTCAAGTGTGTAAAGCAGTTCTACAAAAGAGAATGGAATTAGATGTCTTAATAGCAGCATAAGGGGGAACATGTGCCATTCTTAAAGCGGAATGTTGCATTTACATTCAAAATTATAACAAAAATATAACAAGATTACTTACTGATATGAATAATTGAATTGGTGCTCTTAAAGACCCTACATTGTCACTTAATGGCATTCCTGGTCAGGAGGTGGACTATGGCCCACGCTAAAGGGTCTTCTCATTGCTCTTCTTCTTATTATTTTTTTTTTCTCATTGCTCTTCTTATTTTCATTATAATAATAATCCTAATGTGTTCTCTTTCACTTTTTTCTCTATCGTTGAAATACACGCAAGCAGTTCCTGATTCCTTCGCCTAGATGACAGATGATCCTTACTACTCAAAGCAAATTTATCTTGATGTTCATTCTGGACTCTACAGCAATGGCCTTCCATAATAGTTTAGTTGTAGGGACAGATAGTAACCAATTTCAGTCCATAGGTAGGGACATCTCTATAACCCCTGTCAGCTTGAAGAAATCACAGAAGATGAGACCTTCACCTTTCAACAACCTTAAAGATTTAAGGACCAAAAATTGGTCAGAGGGGAAATAATGAGGGATAGAAACAGAAAAATGTTCATTTTTGGCTCAAAAGGCTGACCTATAGCCCGCATATTTCCTTTTTTTTTTTTTTTTTTTTAAAGATTTATTTATTTATTCAGAGAGAGAGAGGCAGAGACACAGGCAGAGGGAGAAGCAGGCTCCACACAGGAAGCCTGACATGGGACTCGATCCCAGGGCTCCAGGATCACACCCCAAGCTGCAGGAGGCACCAAACCATTGCACCACTGGGGCTGCCCTAGCCTGCATATTTCCAATAAGGATCAAATATGTGCTGGTTGCTAGGTTCTTAAAAGGTCTCAAGACTGCCTGTATATGTCACTGATAGCTAATATTGAACTGAATAAGCCCCAGAGAAATCCTGGAAAGTAGTTTTATGAGTAGAAATTTGAAGAAAACATTTATGATCTAATATTCCCTGCAACCCCTACCCCCAGCAGTAAGCATATAAACACCAACTTCACATAGCAAAATGTGCAGTGCTTTCTGCCCATGGGTCCTGTTCCTACGCTACTTAAATAAACTTGCTAAATTGCACCATGCACCATTTCCAGAATTCTTTCTTGACTCTTGTGCTTGACGACCCCACAACACACCTAAGAACTTTAAAGACCCTATAAGAGCAAGCTCCACATTTCTTGAACAAATGTAAATATGTGTGTGAGAGTGCAGCAGGGGCTTCTTGGAAATGCTCAAAGGGAGCACTTCCAAATAGTTCCCTGTAATAATTAACCGGATGACTTGAATTTTTATTTTCCCAGGCCAGTGAAGGCCCCTGTATTAGTTTTCTAGGGATAGCATAATAAAACACCACAGACTAGGTTGTCTAAACAACAAAAATGAATTTTCTCACAGTTCTGGAGGATGTTAGCCCAAGATCAAGATGTCAGCAAGGGTTGGTTGTCCTCTGAGGCCTGTCTCCTTGGTTTGCAGATGGCTGCCCTCCTGCTGTGTCCACACATGACCTTTTCTCTGTGTGTGCAAATCCCTGGTGTGTCTTTCTTATATCCCAAGTTACTATTCATATGAGACCAGTCAGATTGGATTAGGGTCCACCTAAAATGATCTCATTTTAATTTAAACACCTCTTTAAAGGCCCTATCTCCAAATACAATCATATTCTTTTTTTTTTTAATATACAATCACATTCTTAAATATGAATTTTTAGGGATACAAATCAGCCCTTTACAGCCCTTTCCCTTTGTTGATTCTTGCTGTCTGGGTACCCTATGATTCACTGTGTGGATAACAGCATGAACCACAGAGAAAGCCAGTAACCACAGGGCCCTCTATTTCCTCAAAGAATGCTTGCCTCAAACCAAGACAGAAGTGGAGGAGTCTTGGGATCTGCACCCCTTTATGCGTATTTGCACTCTAGTAAGAGAGAGATCCATCATTCATGCACTCTCGGGATTTAGGGCATTTCCCGGAGTGACAAGGTAAGCTTCTACTTGAAGCAGCAGAAATGTCCACGTTGTACCTAAGAATCACATGAGAAAGATACAAGCCATTGATCACCAGAGGTTTCAGACTCAGGAGTCTTTAAAGATTGCAGGTTGCTACAATGTGGTAACCGAGCCAGGACGAGAGGAAATAAAAGAACTCTGCAAGGCACAGTCGGTAGCACTCTGAAAGTCAGTGTTTCCTGTTTGCTAACAAACCTCATTCTTCCACAGGGACCTTGTTCCATGTTAGCAGGGGTTGCAATGCCAATGGCTCTAGGTCAAATCACTGAAAGCCAGGTGTTTCCATTTTACTTTCCTAATCCCTGCCTATCCCCCTCTCGTCAAATTTCTTCAATTGTTTCTAATCCCTCTTAATTCTCCCACTGCCAAGTGTTCTCACTTCCCGCCCCCATCCTTTCAAGTGCCTCTTGGTCCCTCCAAGCCTTGGTCCCCTTCCCGGTTGATCCTATTGCTGCCAAATCACTTCCAGTCCTACGGATCCCGCCCTCTAGGCTCCCTTAGCCCCTCTCTTTCCCCGCATTACGCCAGCCCCTCCCACTACGCCTAATACCCCCGCCCCGCCCCCCTACGCCTATTTCTCCCTGGCCCCACCCACTTCCGTCAGCTCCTCCCCACCTCAAAGAAAATGCAGACGCTTTAATAGTGGTAAACACAGCCCAAATGCCTATGAAAAAGTGTACCAATTTACACTCCTAATCAACATGGAATTCTATGAAAACCCTCTTTTAAATTATCTGATGGGGGCAGCCCTGGCGGCTCAGTGGGTCTAGCGCCGCCTCCAGCCCAGGGCGTGATCCCGAAGACCCGAGATCGAGGCCCACATCAGGCTCCTTGCATGGAGCCTGCTTCTCCCTCTGCCTGTGTCTCTGCCTCTCTCTCTCTCTCTCTGTATGAATAAATAATAAAATGTTTTTTTTTAAAGAACCATTAAAAAAAATTATCTGATGGTATTTTTTTTGTGAAAATAAACGTCTTAACTGTTTTGTATTTTCTTGACTACTAGTAATGTTGAAAATTTTAACGTGGTTTTTTGTTGTTGTTGTTGTTGTTGTTGTTAACCGTATTCCTGGTTCTGTGAATTGCCGGTTCATAGCCTTTGTCCATTTTTCAATCGCGTTGCTTTTTTCTTACTGATTTATATTTGGATTATTAGTCTACGTAGCTCACGGATACGGTCTCCTCGATATCCCTGGTCTTCTAACGGGGCCGGAACGGCCTGCGTATTCCTTAAAAATGCTGCTTGGCAAATATGATGGCATACTGACCAACTAAGATTTTGCAGAAATGTTCAAAGTTGTTAAAAAGAATTCCATCCAGGATGAACTCCCAGCGGAAGGCAGGCGAGGCGGGGAACAGGGGTCCCCGGGACTGCAGAGCCGCAGGCCTCCACCTCCAGAGCCGCCGGGGCGCGGGCGGGCAAGGGGGCGCCCCGCCGGGATGGGCGGCCACGGAGACCGGAACTCGGCGGGCAGCGGCGCGGAAGGGCTGTGGCCTGGTCTTTTCCTTCCAAAGTCCCTGTTTCTCTGACTCACGACCGACCTCTGGAGGCAAACACTCTACCAAACGACACCGCGCCCTTCCCACTCCGACGCTCGCCCCCCTTTCGCTTTCGAAAAGGAGCGCATTTCCGGGGCGGAGACCCCAGGGGCCTCTCTGGGAAATGGAGTCTCTGCCAGAAGGATTCTGGGAGTCGTAGTTCCCGCCTGTTACTCTGCGCATGCGCATTTCTGTTTTCACGTAGCGGCCCCGGTGTTGCGGCGGCGCGGGAAAGGCACGTGCGCGCGGGTGCCGCGGTGGCCTTGGCACCGCGTCCTCTCGTGGCTCCTTGTTCTATGGAGAGGGGGCCCCGGATCAGAACGGACTTGGGTCTTCTGGTCAGTTTTGATCGTAAACTGTAATTGGGCAATTACAGCGATTTGTGATGATCTCCGAGATGCTAGGTGTAGGGGCAGCATGTTAGGGCATGGAGGAAGAGGAGGCCTCAGAGCCCAGGCCCTGGGGCGTGGCGTAGGACCAGGCTGAGGCCACGCGTCCAAAGTCGGGGGCCTTGAGAGCCCAGAGACGCCAATGAGCATGGCCACGACCTTGAAAGGGCCTTTGAGTTACTGAGGTGGCATCATCCTCTGATAGTCTAAAGCTGTTCTTGCTTTCAGGCACGGGTGCTCTGCACCCCTAATTTCATTTAGGTCACTGTGGCTGTGGTTGGGAAGGGCCACCAGGGGAAGGCGTTGAGGACCCAACTGTAGTCCGGGGAGATGTGATAAGAGCTCATGGTGGCATTGGCAGTGTGGACTGAGTGGATGATGAGGACTCAGGGAGGGACACCTTGAGGATTCCTAGATTCCTGGTGTGGGCTGCTGTCACGTCTGCAGATGATCTCACTTTGTGAAATTCTTAATCCTAATCTGTTTCAACTCCAAAAAACACTCAAGGGGTTCTCGAGTGTGCACACGTGCACATTTATTCACAAAACTATTCAGATGCATGCTTTGATCCAAAGGACATTCATTCACATAGTCATACAGCTGTTATACCCACCCTTGTGAGCACACCTGGTGTAGCCATATTGCTACTTATGATCATATAGCTTATTCATCATCAAATACTCCCATATACTCCATGCCCCAGACAAGGGCCCTGATAAATGCCCAGAGCTGAGGTTGGCCTACCAACTTGGGCTAAGTGTGACCTCCAGGCCAAAAGGACACGTGCATTCTTTGGCCTTCTCTTTGGAAACTTCACATACAGCTCAGCCTTTATCCTTCCTACTACATCCATGTCATTATGACTGACTCTTCCTAGTTAATCTTCCTGCCACTCTGGCCTGATGGAAGGGATAAATGGGATTTGAATTCAGATAAAGGTTTTGCTTACCTGGATGTTTGCTGAAGGTTTTCCCAGAGCAATAGTTCTGAACATGTATGTGTGTGCTGGACTCTTAAGGACCCAATGAGGGGGGATCCCTGGGTGGCGCAGCGGTTTGGCGCCTGCCTTTGGCCCAGGGCGCGATCCTGGAGACCCGGGATCGAATCCCACGTCGGGCTCCCAGTGCATGGAGCCTGCTTCTCCCTCTGCCTATGTCTCTGCCTCTCTCTCTCTCTGTGTGTGTGACTATCATAAATAAATAAAAATTAAAAAAAAAAAAAAAGAACCCAATGAGGGCTGCCCTGGTGGCTCAGCAGTTTAGTGCCGCCTTCAGCCCACAGCGAGATCCTGGAGACTGGGGATCGAGTCCCGTGGGCTCCCTGCATGGAGCCTGCTTCTCCCTCTGCCTGTGTCTCTGCCTCTCTCTCTGTGTCTCTCATGAATAAGTAAATAAAATCTAAAACAAAACAAAACAAAAAAACAAAGAAAGTGGGCTCCTGGGTGGCTCAGTTGGTTAAATGTCTGCCTACAGCTCAGATCACGATCCCAGGATCCTGGCATAGAGCCCTGCATCAGTCTTTTTTTTTTTTTTTTTTTTTTTTTTTTTTAAGATTTTATGTATTTATTCATGAGAGACAGAGAGAGAGAGAGGCAGAGACATGGGCAGAGGGAGAAGCAGGCTCCATACGGGGAGTCGGACGTGGGACTTGATCCCGGGTCTCCAAGATCACACCCTGGGCTGAAGGCGGCACTAAACTGCTGAGCCACCCAGGCTGCCCTGCATCAGTCTTCCTACTCAATGGGGAGTCTGCTTCTCCCCCATGCTTGTGCTCTCTCTCTTTCTCAAAATAAATACAATCTTAAAAAAAAAAATCCAATGAAAGCTGTGAACTCTCTTCTCAGATAAATGCAGCTATATATCCATACTATTTTGAAAATAAAGGGATCCCTGGGTGGTGCAGCGGTTTGGCGCCTGCCTTTGGCCCAGAGCGCGATCCTGGAGACCGGGGATCGAATCCCATGTCGGGCTCCCAGTGCATGGAGCCTGCTTCTCCCTCTGCCTATGTCTCTGCCTCTCTCTCTCTCTCTCTCTCTGACTATCATAAGTAAATAAAAAATTAAAAAAAATAAACTTCTAAAAAAAAAAAGAAAGAAAATAAAATTGAAGCCCATCTATTATTGGCCCCTGGTTAAGAACCTCACTAAAGGTAGATCAGAAGGTCAATTTCCTGGTTCCCCTCTCTGCAGTTTTCAAGTAGTGCTAGAGGGGAGAAAAGTAGGGGGTCCAAGCCCCCAGAGGAGTCAGGGCATGAGGAAGGGCCAGCCTCTGCTTCCATCCTTCTGTTACTCTTAGTTATGGAGCCAGGCTGTCAGTCTGCAGTTCCTCTGCTGGGCAGTCATCCAGCTGGTTAGTGGAAGTGTCCGCAGGCAGGTAGTTTAGGCTTATCAGATGTTTAGTTATTTAGTGTAGGTCATTTAGAAAGCCAGTAAATCAAATGATTTGTGGTTTAGAAACTTAATCAGCCAACCAGCCAGTCACTTAAGGTTAATTTTTCAGATGGACAATTGTCCATCAGAATCCATCAGTTGAAGGTCGATTTAATGATCAGTCCATCCATCAGGGAGCCAGTTGAGAATGCTGAACAGCTGGGTCACCAGTGGACAAAAGGACAGCTAGGGTGAAACCATCTGGATACAGAGTGTGTTTCTACTTGCTACATCCTACAGATAATACACTAACACACACACCCCTGTGTTTGTGGTTTTGCTTTCCACGGTTTCAGCTACTGGCAGTTGTGGTTGGGAAGCATATGATCCTCCTTCTGATTTATTGTTAGAAGGTCAATAGTAGCCTAACACCACATCACAGTGCCTACATTGTTCACCTCACTTCATCTCATTATGTAGGCATATTAGCATCTTACATCATCAAAAGAAGGAGGGTGAGTGCAGTACAATAAAGATATTCTGAGGGAAGGAGAGAGACCTCATTCACAGAACTTTTATTACAGTCTATTGTTATAACTGTTCTATTTCATTATTAGTTAATATTGTTAATGTTTTACTGTGCCTAACTTATAAATTAAACTATCATAGGTACATATGCATAGGAAAAAACATTGTATATATAGGGTTTGGTACTATTTGTGGTGTCAGGCATCTACTGGGGGTCTTGGAATGTGTCTCTCAAAGGTAAGCGTGGACTACTGTACAGGCAAACAGAGAGAAGGCAAGCGGAGAGGACAGTTGACTCCTAGGCCACCAGAGGGAGCTTGGGTTTGCTGGGAAAGAGGCCTCACCTGGTGTGGGGAACCAGGAAAAAGGAAAAGCTGTAGAACAAGGGCCAGAGTTGCCAGTAGAGGGCAGTGTGGCTCCCCTTCACATCCATGCCCTGCTCACCCCAGAGCCAAACTTCAGGCTTGTGGGAACCCAGTCTCTCTGGCCAGCTTGAGGAAAGGCTCATGAAAGGATTTCTCACCCACTTCCAAGACATGCTTGACTCCCAAGCTAAGAGGAAGCCAGACAGCTGCCGATCAGGAGGACTTGTCATTCCCAGGCACTGCTGGCCAGAACACATCAGCCATGGTGAAGGAGGAAGAATGGAGGAGGAGCATCCTACCCCTCTCCCAGGACGTGGAGGGGAACAACTCCCCAAAGCTGAGGCATTGAGGGCAGGACCTGTCTTCTGTTCAGGCGCATGTCACTTCCTGGGCTGCTTCTTCAGCTTCTCCAATTGCCAAGGAGGAGTAGACCAATTGACTAGATGACCCCCATGCCTTTGCTACTGCTTCTGCAACGGGCAGTAACTCTAAGGCACAAAGATGGAGGTCAGGTATAGACAATGAAGGAGACATGGGGAAAGGATGAGCTATGAGCTTCATTTCCCTTTGGGAATAAATGAGATGTTTATATAAGGTGTCAAGTATGGCTTTGGGCACAAAGGCAGGACTCAGGAGATTCGAGTTTTGTCTCCCCTCCAAGAGAAGTGCATGAGCCCGGGTAGTTGTATCTCCCAGTTATGCATAGAGCATGATGTTATGCCTCCAGATGGGCTTCCCGGCTTAACGGGCAGGGGCATATTTTGGCTCCAGCTGGTTTTGTTGTCAGAACAGTTAAAAGAAAGAGTAACTTGGAAACAATAGTGATTGCAGAGGTGTCCCATGTGCCTGGGGCTTTATGTTCACTCTCACAGGAGGTATCATCCCCAGTTGACAGTCGGGCCATCTGAGGTCTCACAGCTGGGAAGTGATGTAGAACTGGTTTTGAACTCTGTGTGGTTCCAAAATTCTTTCCATTTCTAGGAGACCCAACTCCAAACAAATGGGGACAGAGAAGAAAGTGAAAGACTGGGAGGTTGCTAGGTCCTAAGGAAGGTTTGCTGGGGCTGGGTGTTGCTGGGGGGCAGGCGGCTCTGGATAGGATTGTCCCCTTCACAGATTCTGCAGACCTGGCATTCCCCCATAGTGACATTAGTCCTTTTTCTCTCTCCCAGGCACGCAACAAATGCATCGATAGGGGCAGCCTGTGCACAACCCCTTAGGCCTTGCAAGTGACAAAGCTAAAGAGGTAAGTGGGAGTCAGACCATGAAGCCCACCTTCAGGCTTCCTCCAGGCCAGCAGTCACCGAATCAGCTCTGGATACATCCTCCCTGTGGCTTTCCCTCTCCGTTTTGTCCCCTTCCCTGTTCTTCCCTTCTCCTTGGGACTACATTCCCTAATAAACACCTACACTTAGGCTTTCCTTCTCAGACCTGCTTTCAGAACCCAGGTTAAAACAACCCATTAAGGGGGGATCCCTGGGTGGCTCAGCGATTTAACAGCTGCCATCAGCCTAGGGAGTGATCCTGGAGTCCTGGGATCGAGTCCCGCATCGGGCTCCTTGCATGGAGCCTGTGTCTCTGCCTCTCTCTCTCTCTCTCTCTCTCTCTGTCTTTCATGAATAAATAAATAAAATCTTTAAAAAAAAAAACATTAAAAGGTGATCCTACTTTCCTGGAAATGCTGCATTAGAAAAAAATGGGAAGAGGGGTGCTGGGTGGGGGGCTCAAGTCATGATCTCAGGATCCTGGGATCCAGCCCTGGGTCGGGAGCCTGCTTCTCCCTCTCCCTCTGCCCATCCTCGCTGCTTGTGCTTTGTCTCTCAAATAAATAAATAATATCTTTTTTAAAAATGGAAAGAGAATCGGCCTGGACGGCTCAGTGGTTTAGCACCTGCCTTCGGCCCGGGGCGTGATCCTGGAGAGCCGAGATGGAGTCCCACATCGGGCTCCCAGCATAGAGCCTGTTTCTCCCTCTGCCTGTGTCTCTGACACTCTCTCTCTCTTAAGAATAAATGAATAAAATCTTTTAAAAAATAAAAGTGGGAAGAGAAAGGAAGCTAGAAACATGAATGCCTGTAGCAGAGATCACTCCCTGGACTAGGGTCTACTCGGCTACCCCCACCCCCACCCCAAGTCTGAGGTTCTGCTAATTTACTTGGATGAGGGTAGGTGGAATAAGGGGGCAGCAGCAGCAGTGAGCCAAGGGACCTGGAAGAGCTTTGTAATCTGGGATGACCCGTGTTCCAGCCCTGAATCTGCCACTTTGTACTGACTATGGGATCCTGGCTACATGTCTACCTCTGAGCCTTTGTCTCCTTACCTGTAAAATGAAGACAAGAAATGCTTGCACATCTTGTGAGACCTAAAGGCTGTCAGTTGAGTGCTAAGCCCAGTGTCTAGCCCCTGGTGTGTGTTCAGTAAAAGGGAAATCTTGGTATAACAGCTGTCTGTAATCAGCTTTGGGCTATTCAGCATCACATTTCTCCTTTTGCTTCTTGGCTGCTTATTTAACTTCCACAATAAAATAAACTCCTCAAAGGCAGTGATAGAAGTTTGTGATCAATAGGTACATTATCCCTTTTAAGTAAATGAATCCAGCGTTACTGTCCAGAATAGCAGAGAGCCTTAGGCCCTAGGATTTGCTTGCTTTCTGCTGCAAGTAGGTTCCCAGGTGCAAACTCAGACAGGGATGTATGGGGAAAGTTTACTGGGGAATGTTCTTGGGGCCAACACCTCTGTGAAGGAAGGGAAGGCAGCAGGAGAGCAGCTGTGGGCTCTGATGTAGTCATGAGGCCTCAGTCGACCCCGACCCCGTGGGGATTACTGAAGTTGGATGGTCCTTCAGGGTTCTCCCCAGGGTTTTGTTTTTTTTTTTTTTTTAAGATTTTATTTGTTTATTCATGAGAGACAGAGAGAGGAAGAGGCAAAGGGAGAAGCAGGCTCCCTGCTGAGCTGGAAGCCCAATGTGGGGCTTAATCCCAGGAACCTGGATCATGACCTGAGCCGAAGGCAGATGCTTCACCAACTGAGCCATCCAGGTGCCCTCCCCAGGTTTTTCGATCCCTGCCCTTGCCTCGTCATTGGATGTAGCTGTCCTGGGAAGGAGACACTGCCAGCTTGTACACTCCCAGCCACTGGGGAAAGACTCCTGGAGCAGGGGTCTGGGTGGTGCAGTACCCATCATTCAGTACCAATGGGGGCTTTGGGAGATGTGGTGGCTGCTGTGAGTCCTCTACCCAGTATCCGTTCCCCGCTCTTCCTTATTAAGAGGTAGGTGCCTGATTGGAGACAGCAATGTGCCCAACAGAAATACTCACTTTCCTAGATTCCTCTGCAATGGAGGTGGGCCAAGGGACCCCCTTCTGGCCAGTAAGATGTAAACAGCAGCCTGGGTTCCTGATGACATGGCAGGGCCACTGGAGAAAATGAACGGCTTTGTTTGCTTAACCACTGTATTCAGGTTTCTGTTGCATGTAACCCAGCAGTCCTAAATAGTTTTGAGAGGCACTGCCGCCTCCTGCTTAAGAACATGGCCCTTCAAGTTAAATGGACAGCAGCTTTGAGTCCTACCGCTGCTGCGTACTCGCTAGCTATGGGAAACCTCTGATGAGTCACTCCATCAGTTACCTGTCTCTGTAAAGTGGGAACGATGGTACCACCTAAGGCATCTCATGTAGCAACTTGTCTCAGTGTGCCTGGAAATTGCTCAACTGTAGCAAGGAAAGTCCCACATTCTGGGGAACACCTCAGTTCCAAGCAAACTGGGACAGCTGGCCTCCCTATTAAAACACATCTCCAAACTACCCAAGTCCTTTACAGATACAAGACTGGACCTGGAAGGCTAAAAACTATTTTTTTTAAATTTACTTTTTATTTTTTTTTTGAAAGAGAGAGAGAGTTAACAAGAGAAAGAGCATGAGCAGGGGGGAAGGAGGAAGCAGGCTCCCCATTGAGCAGGAGCCCCATGTGGAGCTAGATCCCAGGACCCTGGGATCATGACCTGAGCTGAAGGCAGACACTTGACTAAGCCATCCAGGTGCCCCTAAAAATTATGTTTGGTGCTATTCCCTAATGGCTGAGTATAATATAGTATCACCGCAAAGATAAGTTATACATCATGTAAGTTTTTTCTTGACAAAAACAGCAACCATTGATGATCAGAGGCACAGTTGGACTATTCTGTTCAGTTAGGTTTAAATTGTTTTCTTTCTTATTAATATTTAACTTATTTATTTGAGAATGAGAAATAGGGAGAGAGAGCATGAGCATGAGTAGGGGGAGGGGTAGAGAGAAAGAGAAGCAAACTCCCTGCTGAGCAGGGAGCCGGACATGGGGCTCAATCTCAGGACCCCGGAATCATCAGTTGAGCTGAAGGCAGACACTTAACCGACTGAACCACCCAGGTGCCCCTAGATTTAAATCTATAACAGTTGTAACTTCACTGTTTTAGTACTCACTGATATTCACTAGCAAATAGAGTATCTTAGAGGGCTACAGGGAGGATTACATTAGTTTAGGAAAAGCCTTTCCCACGGTGTGTTACACAGTATCTGTAAAGTTCACCAGTGTCACATAAACTTGGGTTAGACTCTAGGCTTTGACTCTTCCTTTGGAAAAGTGACTTCGTCCCCTGCCCCACTCCAGCCTCTTTCCTCATTTGTATTAGCGGTAATAGGAATTGGTTGAGAGGGTTGTTAGGTTGATAAAGAAATGCGGGGTCCTCAGCGGAAGCATGATCCCACAAGAGTGCCATTACTGCTCAGGGTTACCCAGAAACCAGGCCTCAGGCCACCCTCCTGCTGAGGAGCTCTGCAGCTCTGGGAGGAGCTGAGCTGACCCTTCAGAACACCTGCTCCTCATCAAGGCATCTCAGAAGGCAGATGGGCTTCAGAGGCCACGAAAGCCTGACCAGACCCTTGGAATTCAGCTGGTTCCTCTTAAGCAGAAGCTATTATTAGTCTTGAGATGGACCACAGGGCAGGCACTATACAGGGGTACAACCCCAACATTTAGTTCAGTAGCCTTGAGCAATCGGAGCTAACTGGTGCCCAGGCCAGGACTCTGGCCACTATCCAAGCCAGAACTGCAATAAACCCTAGCTGCTCTCTGCTTTTTACTTGTGGCTGTGTTTAAACACACGGGTACACCCACACTAGCTGGGCTGCTAAATCTGTTCAGGCTTCCTGAAGATTCACAGAAATGGAAGCACGAAACTCTGCCTCTCTTGCATCAGGCTTTAGTGGTCCTAAAGGAAGGAATCGCTCACACCTTTCAAAAGCCTAATTCTGCTATAGCTTCAAAGACTTCAAATAGACTTACTAGCAGTATTAGGTTCTTCAATTCTGCTTATCAGTGAAAGTGGAGAAATAATACTCTCATATATTGATAAATATCTGTAGCTACACTGAAAAAGGGGTAATTGCTCAGTTGGGCTACAAAATTCACACATACAATTGCTGCCTTCTGCTTGTCCCATGTACCTCAAAAGCCTGTGGTCCCATTTTGGTACCTTGATTTTAAGTTTCAATTTCATTTATTTTTAATGATCTTTAAAGATTTATTTATTTGAGAGAGAGGGAGGTAGAGTCTTAAGCAGACTCCACCCTGAGCTCAGAACCTGACTCCAGGCTTGATCATGACCTGAGTGGAAACTAAGAGCAGACTCCACCCTGAGCTCAGAACCTAACTCCAGGCTTGATCATGACCTGAGTGGAAACTAAGAGCCAGACATTTAACCAACTGTGGCACTCAGGTGCCATTTATTTTTTTAAATATTTTATTTATTCATTCATGAGAGACACAGAGAAGAGGCAGAGACACAGGCAGAGGGAGAAGCAGGCTCTATGCAGGGAGCCTGACGTGGGACTCAATCCTGGGTCTCTGGGATCAGGCCCTGGGCTGAAGGCGGTGTTAAACTGCTGAGCCACCCGGGCTGCCTTCAGGTGCCATTTTTAATGATATTTTAAAAATATGTGTTATGTATATTGTTAAATATTAGGCACTGACTGTAAAAAGAGCTACCTATCTACCTATCTCATCTGTCTAGCATCTATGTCAATGTGGAAATATCTCTAAGACATGCTGTTAAGGGAAGCAAGTTAATGAGAAATATGTTTAAGACATATTGTTAAAGGAAACAAAATAATAAAATATACTTTAAGGGAAGCAAGTCACAGAACATATATAAAGTGATCTTATCGCTAGTTAAAAATTGCATCTGTTCGGGATGCCTGGGTAGCTTAGTGGTTGAGCACCTGCCTTTGGCTCAGGGTGTGATCCTAGGGTCCTGGGAGGAGTCCCGCATCCGATCCCCTGAAGGGAGCCTGCTTCTCTCTCTGCCTGTGTCTGTCTCTCATGAATAAATAAAATTTTTAAAAAATTTCATATATTTCTACATCTGAAGGGAACATTTATAGAAGAATATCTGTCAAATAGCTCACAGAGTTCTCTCTGGAGGTGGGAATAGAGAACTTCACTTTTTTTTTTTTTTAAGATTTTATTTATTCATGACAGAGAGAGAGACAGGCAGAGGGAGAAGCAGGCTCCATGCAGGGAGCCCGACGTGGGACTCAATCCCGGGTCTCCAGGATCGGGCCCTGGGCTGAAGGTGGCGCTAAACCGCTGGGCCACCGGGGCTGACTGAGAACTTCACTTTTGAAGTTGTTTTCAGTATAGTTTGTTTTCCAGTGTGCATGTATTAATTTTTTAAAAGATTTTATTTATTTATTCATGTGAGACACACAGAGAGAGAGAGAGAAAGAAGCAGAGACACAGGCAGAGGGAGAAGTAGGCTCCATGCAGGGAGCCTGATGTGGGACTCGATCCCAGGACTCCCGGATCACGCCCTGGGCCGAAGGTAGGCACTAAACTGCTGAGCCACCCAGGGATCCCCATCATGTATTAATTTTAATCATAAAAACAAGAAAGCTGAATTTGCACATGTATACACCCACACCTGCCATGAACTAAGCCAATTAAGACCACTGTCCAGAAACCAATAATTAAATGCATTGATCTCAGCCCAGTGTTCAGTGTTTGTTTATGGAGCAAGATGTCTCAGAACTTGTTAGGAAGGGTGATTAAGTTAATGATGTGCACACCTGATGTCTTGGGAGGCAAATCTTTATCTATGTTTTTAATGTGGGCTCTTTTCCAAAATATTTACCTTTACCAACAGATGTTTCAAACTGATTTTTTTAAAGATCTATTTATTTTATTTATTTTTATTATTATTATTTTTAAAGATCTGTTTATTTTAGATAGAGAGTGTTAGAAAGTGCATGCTCCTCCCATGAGCAGGGGGAGGAACTGAGGGAGAAGGTTGGGGGAGAGAATCTCAAGCAGACTCCCTGCTGACCTCAAAGCCTGACACAGGGTGAGATCTCATGATCCCAAGATCATGACCTAAGCCAAAATCAAGAGTCGGATGCTTAACCAATTGAGCCACCCAGAAGCCCCTCAAACTGATTTTTAAACCATCTTCTGATTCACTTTTAGTTTTAAATCTTCAAGCTGTGTTTAGCAGTTCTAATTCAGATATACTGTGAGTGGGAGCAAAAAAAAAACAAAAAACAAAACAAAAAAAAAACCCAACTGATTAGGCTTTAAATACTCAAGAGACAACACATGACTTTCAGCAATAAAAGGAGCAATTAAGATAGATTTTAAACCAGTCCACCCGGCCCATGGAGCCCTCATGTTGCTGTCAGAACAGGAAGCTGTGGCCCCTCCAGGTCCAGGGCTGCTGGCCCTTTCCGCCATCTCTCCTGGGCCCAGTCGGCCTACAGCTGGTCATGCATACTGGAGAATTTTCTGATTTAAAACATTTTTACTTATACAGAAAAAAAAATAAAAAGAAATTTCTAAAATATTGGCACTTACTTGAACTAGAGTGAGAGTGACTCGTAGGTACAAATCATGACTTGTATGTATGAGTATTGTTCAAAAATTTATTTATAGAAACAGACGTATCCAAAGGCAACATTAGACAAAAACAAAGAGAAAAGTTTGGAATGCCAATGACACCAGAGAATCTCACTTGCACTTTACATTTCTTCACCTGGAACTAGCACCATTTTAGTTCAGAAACCACAGATTTAATTATAATTGCTTCTAATATATAAAATATCTTATAAAGATTATTCAACTATCTAGTAACAAAGTTCTTCCAAAAACTTATTTAAAAATCAATTAGAATTTACGGTTTAAAAATTGATCCAATTCTACGGCTTGTCAAAAGGAATGAGCCATAATTAGTTTTTTTGGAAGAAAGTGCCTGAATTCAGCTTCTGGCTTCCTTCTAACCATCAAGCAGGTACAGTAAATTGAGTATTACATAGGAATAGGAGCACATCTAAAACTGGTCTTAGAAAATATTTTCCTAGACTATAAAAATACTAAGTGGAATACAAAAATTTCAGCATATACAGCAAACAGACTACAGCAGACAAATATTTAAAACATACCAAAAACTATCTTCTACCATAATCATCATGAACATCAAATATTATTCTAGTAATTTTTCTATGATTCATTCTGATTCAATGTTTATTTCCCCTTAAGGTTTGTTCTAACACCAGATACAGACCAAATTCGGTGTTTCTCGCAGAAGTTACTGGAGGCACCACTGAGTAATTCTTTGTATCCACCTGGTTCTCAAAGTGCTGAAAGTGCAAATGTAGTAGGGCCTGTTTTTTGAGATCAGGGGTCGGCAAACTTAGGCCCTGTGAACACAGCCACACTTATTTGTTTACATGTTGTCTATGGTTGCTTTCACCTTACAAGAGCAGAAGTTGAATAGTTACGACTGTCTGTGGCCTTTGGGTCCCCAGAGTCTAAAATCTTTACTCTCTGGCCCTGTACAGAAAAAAATTTGCCAACCCCTATTTTAGATAAATAATTTCAGGAAATGTTTCACTGAACAGGGACAAGGTAAAATTGCCCCAGATGAAGAAAATTTTAGCTGAGGTTTGCTGGTTCCATCAATAGAGTACCATGGCAGATTGAAATAATACACATGTGGACTGGCAACTTTGGGTATCGAAATACTATTCTGGTATCGTAAGCAAAATCTGGCTGTGATAAAAGTACCTTCCTCTTTCTGTGAACTGACCATTATGTACCAAGTAACTCACATACCCAATTATAGCAACGTACTTACTGTTCAACCCAAACATCTACGTGGCTCAATCGTGATTTCTAGCCTTTATAGCTCAATAATCTTATACTCTTGGCAACGGACAGAACTAGAAGCAGACCCTTCCCGTCCCTCTGTATTGGCATAGATTCTATAAGCACTGCACTGCATACTTTTTAGAATCCTTCCCTGTGACATGCATCATAATAATTAGTACTACTGCTACTCCCCAGGGCCACAAACATGTCCCTCTTGACAAAGCGGACTAAGTTTTCAAGGGGGCACATAGGCTTGGAAGAATGCTTGTGGTGATCCTGGCAAAAAGAGGTGTGGAATGTGACATCAACACCATTATAAAGAATCCGGACAGAATGCTCACTGGGCTTTTCTCTGTCTTGCCAGAGCTCAAAGATCAACCTGGCCGCAAACCTTGGGAATCGGGCTTCCATAAGGCCCAGGGCACTGAGAACTGGTGACAGGGTGACATCATGTGCAGAGTAGAGGGCAAAGACCTCCTCTTTCCTGCCTTCTGCGGTGCGCTGCATGCGGCTGATGGTCTGGTTCAGGATGGGGTGGGCACCCAGAAGTGCATAGCCCAGATATAGTTTCTTCTCCCGCCTCTCTCTCTCGTCCTCTATCTGATGCGTCTTGATCACCTTGAAGTGCTCCATGTCAATGCAGCCATTCCTAGTGCATGGGAAGCTGACGTTGTGGCAAAAGTGGCAGAGCATGGAATCTATGGGGTTGGCAGCTCGAAGCTGCTTGGTGGGCACATCCACGATCCTGGCCATGTCCTCGTAGGTCCTCTCCAGCTGGCTGTTTTTCAAACGTAAGAGGTATTGCCGACGCTGCTCCTTTTCTAGATACTGGTTTCTCACTGGGCAGTAGCAGTTTCCGGAGCAGAACAGAGCACTTGGCTGGTGCCTGAAATGAATCTTCTTCCAGTCAAAATCTGGGAGGAAGCCATAAAGCAAGGCCAGCCCACTTTGTAGTGTCCGGCTTTTCCCGGTGGTCTCCAAGTAAAGCTGGTCTGTGGACCAGTCATTCGGCAGGAGTTTGTGTTTTTTCAGATAGATGTCCCTCAGCAGCTGGCCATTCTGCAAATGCTGCACGACTCCTGAAATACATGGGCACACAAACCGTGTCCTCATTACCAGCTCAGCAAAAGGGGCAGCAAAGGGAGGCCGAGTTAGTGGCCAAGTCCACAATGCTTTATTTAGATCAGTATCATCAAAACCATTCCCTAGCATGTGGAAGCTACAAGAATGGGTTGGCATCAACTCAGGAGGGGAGCCCCTTGGGGTTATCCATGAAGGGATGAGCAGAGGAGGAGAGCACGAGGACCATCTGCTCAAACCCCCTGCCCTGGGAGGGGGCATTGGGACTGGTGTGCCTCCTGGTTGACATCAAGGTGGTAACTGGCATGGATCTAAGGAGAGCTTTCTCCCTCTGGCCCAGGGACACGGCATTCTTTAGCATTCAGGAAGGGCCCATGGAAATCAGTCAGGTAAAGAGGAAAAGGTGCTTGATGGCTGCTTCATCCCCTCACTGTTGGGATGCTTTTCTTCTTCACCTCATTCTCCCTACTCTCCCAAGTGAAGATTGGCTGCTAACCTTCTAGGTACATTCCATCTAATCCTGCCGGGGCATTACTGGCTCATCACTAGCTCGTCAAGGACAGTCTGTCTGCACAGATATGGAATGATCTCTCACACACTCAGAAGGAATATCAGAAAAAAAAGCAAAGCGCAGAACAGTACATCTTATTATACTCCTCTTAAATAAAAATGAGGGAAAAATAAGAAGTGTATTTGCAGTTGTTTGTGTTTTGCATAAAGAGACTTTGGAAGGATGCGTAAGAAACTAATACCAATGGTGACCTGGGGAGATGGCACAGAAATGGGGTACATGGAACAGAGGTAGGAACAAGAATTTTAAATTTACCTGTTAACTAAAAGTTTACCAAGTTTTAGTTTTGTACTGCCATAGTACAGTAACAAATTATCTTGAAAAAAAAAAAAAAGAAAAGAAAAGAAAAAGACTTATCTTCAAGCAGGAGAAGACAATCCAAGATGAAAGCAAGCTCACCCTTCAGGCAACAGGACATAGGGCAATGGAATCTCAGTAACAGATATGAATTCTCTGAGGGTCAACCACACACAGGCCCCACGACCAGTTCATGACCAATGTCACTTATTCAGATGCCCAAATAGTGTGAAAACCTGAAACAACTCGAGGCTGAGATGCATCAGGGGGAATTGCACTGGCCCAGGAAGGGGTACAGCTCAGGAAAACATCACGATGGATGTCTGTGTCCCACTCTGAAGGAAAAGTATTGAGCACAGAGTTCCCTCAGAGATCTGGGCTGACACAGGTCTTAGGCATTTCCAAAATGATTTGCAAAAAGAAGCAAACAATGAGTGACAAACAATAAGAATCTGTGTCTGGCCCTGGTTCACCTCTGGGCCTGCCTTATATTTCGAGGCTACATATACTAAGGTTGAGTGCTTCCTGTGTGCCAGGCCTTTCTCCTTTCATCCTCACAAAAACCCGATAAAGAAGGCAGATAATTATCCCCATTTTCTTTATTTTACAGCTGAGGAACCTGAGGCCCTGACCAGTCACTGTTAGGAAGTGGTCCAGCTGAAATTCAAGCCCCAACCTGGGCCCCCCTTGCCCTCTTAGTCCCTGCGTGTAACACCTTCTCCCTGTAGTTTCAGGCAGAAATACTAAGTTCTAGCCTTTTAGGGCCTCTTGGCCTCTCCAAACACAGCCTATCTCCATGACCTTGGTCATGCCCTTCTTCCCCTTTCTCTGCCTAGGGAAGTCTTCATCTGGTTCCCTGGCTCCGATATTGCCTTCTCTGTACTCTTCCCTCATCTTCCCCCAGGTCAGATCAAGAATTCCCTTCTGTGCCCATACCGCTGGATCTCTGGGACTTGAGCTGCGATCAGTGAGCCTAGCCGACGCCAGCACTGTGCCGGGCACCTGACACAAGCTAATCTCACTCACTGCCTCACCAGCCTATGGGGGTCACATCAACAGGCCCGTCTCACAGGCCTGTCTACACCACAGCCTGAATTTCTTCTGTAGGACTGCGCAGCCTGCAGCAGCATAGAGAGCTGCCTCTGTGTGCGCTGTCCCGTGGCACCTGCAGGCTCCTTTAGGACAAGCAGGGGGAGCATCTATTCATCCAGCCACTCCCTACCCTCCTACACTCAGCAGCTGCCAAAGCATCTTGAATAGAGTAGGCACTAATGAGTGGGCTTACATAGTTACGGTGGGGTGCCAAAAGTGTTTCAGTTATAAATGGTTATTCTAACAGCTATGCATTTTTAATGAAATTTAAAATAGAAGATAAAAATGAGCATTAAAAGAGAATTAGGGAACAGGAGCAAACAGTACTATGAAAATAATTTCTAGAGTAATGCTGATTGAGAAGATGATGTAGATAATAGAACAACTGAGAAGAGAGATCAGAATGAATGAGTGTCTACAAGTATGTGAAGGCCACCTTCCCCTGCTTCTTCTCAGGGAACAGCCCCTGGATCCAGAGGCTGGGGAGGCCCCCATTGTTCAATACATAGTTACCCTGACCTCGGAGTCAACCAATGGACATTGACCTTAAAGGACCCTATTAGACTTTCTCTCGCTGTCAAGAATTTGGACTTGCAATTCATCTCTGGTTATGGCTAGGACTGTCACTCTGTGGACAGACACAGACCTAAACCACAGAAGCTGAAACAGACAAATTTCTTCTTTCTGGTTCCAGTCTCTGGAGGCCTGGTCATAATTCTTGCCCTCAGAGTCTTTGAGTCATCCTGAATCGGTACAATAAATGTCCCTCTTTTGCTTTACTTAGTGTCTGTCACTTGCAACCAGAGGGTTTAGTCAGTGGTTCTCAGTAAGCCTGGCTCTGCTCTGAGAGAGGGTTTGGGGGTTGAGTTGTCACAACAATATGGAAAGGAAGATTCCTGACACTTCGTGGGTGAGGGCCATGGAGCTAGACAGTCTCTCCAAAGAACTGTTCTCTGACCCATATAACTTTTAGATGTACCACAAGTTATTCCCACATGTGAAAAACCTGTTAAAATACTTTAGCCTAGAGTTGCAGAAGGGGAGGTGGGTGGGGGCATGGGGTAACTGGGTGACGGGCATTAAGGAGGGCACATGATATGAGCACTGGGTATTGTACTGTATGTTGGCAAATTTAATTTAAATAGACAATTTTAAAAAATACTTTAGCCTAGAACCTGTTTCTTTGTGTCATCAATACAAAACCATTTTGACATACCATGAAAGCCACTGATTTTTCCAGAAATGAGACAGAATTTAAGGGACATCTGTATTTTATTTTGATCAGAACTTGTCAAAAAAATTATGTCCCAAAACATGGTGTCAGAGTCCCCATTATGTTACCCCTCAGTCTACATTTGTAGTAGTCACAGTCACCAACCTACATTTAAGTGTAAACAACCGAGGATGTCATTCTGTCTGCTAGTGAGTGTGTGCTCAAGCTTTTACACTGAGACACACTGCATTATATAATACATTGTTTCCTTTTGTTTCCCCTTTTATTATAGTTACGGTACCTGATATAATTGCTCTTCTTTAAAATCATATATGTATAGGAAGGTTCTATTATATATGAATTTCACTTGAGAGTTAAGGAAGGTTCTATCATATTTGGATTTCACTTGAGAGTTAAGGAAGGTTCTATTATGTTTGGACTTCACTTCAGGAGAGTTAAGGAAGATTCTCTTATATTTGAATTTCACTTGAGGAGAGTTATGGAAGGTTCTATTATGTTTGGACTTCACTTCAGGAGAGTTAAGAAAGGTTCTATTATATTTGAATTTCACTTTAGGAGAGTTAAGGAAGCACCATAAAATACTTGTTAACAAAAGGAGGCACTTGGTCTCCTGTTTTAAACCACTGCCTACCTTGTGTACGTGGAACTCATTACCAACCAAAAGCTTTTGACAACCCTCCTTATTCAAGACTAGTCTTCTAGAACCTTCAGCTTGGCCCACTCTGTCACTATCATTCTCCCCAATAATAATGGATTTTAAAACATGGCAAAACTCCACAGGGCCAACTTTAGGACAGAAACCTTCCTTTCATCAAAGCTGAGGTCTTAGAGTAGTGGTGGGACAACATGGCCAACAAGTCCTCCGGATTCTTCCAAAAAGGCTGGTGACCCTGCAAAGACCCTCTGAGGTCCTAGATTGAAGTAAGAAGGAACTAGAGGCTATTGGGGAGCTGCCAGTTCCTTCTCTTCCTAACAGAGGTAATTCCACAGTTAACTCACCAACCCACCCTGACAGGGAACAGGCTGTGTAATGAATGGTATGAACAGGGCTCAGAGGGAAAGGTGGGCTTCTGTGAGGAACACACTCAGTCAAACAAGCTCCATGCTCACTAGGGATCTGCCATATATATTTGTTCATGAGATCTCGTGCATTAAAACTTATCAGGTTGTTTTCTTTGAAGTATGTTCTTTGAACATGGGATTGGTTACATAAATTATGGCCCAGCAATAGTGGGATAATAGGTGGACATAAGAAATGATGCTGTTAATGAATATTTATCGACAGGGAAGGATTATCACAACATACTGTTAAAAGAAAAAGTGTATTACAAAGTTGTGTAGTAAGATACCACTGTGTGTGCATGTGTGCACACACATAAACAAATGAAACAAGAGGACCCATTTCTTCCGTGGGCTGGGATTTGGGGGTACTTTAAATTCTTCTTCCTTTTGCTTGACCATCTTTCCTAATTTCTCTACCATTGACATATACTGGTTTTGCAATAAAGAAAGGGGCTATTTTTAATTTTTAAGATACCTTGGTGGGCTCAGAGCCACCTGTGGTACTAGTCCTTATTCATCCCCATGAGCACACAGCGCCTTGCCCAGGAGCATCTGCTCCGACGTATGCCACATAGAAGAGGACATGGGAGGAGGAATGAGCCAATGGCTGTCACACGTACCTGTCTGCGTGAGCTCTCCCATCTCACACAGTGGGTGATTGGGGTAAAGAGGCAGGGAGTGTAGAGGGCTTTCGAAAGAGGCTCCGGATCCTTTCGACATGTGACTAACGAAAGCTTCCAGTTTAGGGTGATATGGTTTCCTAAGGAGACAACATGGAGAATTAGTCGTCACTATGCTCCACAATAGTCCACAAAGGTTTCAACTTCAGCCAGTAAAATCTGAGGTGCGTCCTACCCTGCTCACCCGTAAGAACAGGTACTGGGCTCAGTCACTTTGATTTTTTTTTTTTTTTTTTAAGATTTTATTTTGAGAGAGCACGCGAGTGTGTGCTGGAGCAGCGGAAGGGATGGAGGGGAGGGAGAGAAACAGATTCCTTTTTTTTTTTTTTTTAAGATTTTACTTATTTATTCATGAGAGACACAGAGGGAGAGAGAGAGGCAGAGACACTGACAGAGGGAGAAGCAGGCTCCATGCAGGGAGCCTGATGTGGGACTCGATCCCGAGTCTCCAGGATCACACCCTGGACTGAAGGAGGCACTAAACCGCTGAGCCACAGGGGCTGCCCGAGAAGCAGATTTCTGCTGAGCTTGGGGCCCAACACGGGGCTGGATCTCATGATCCTGAGCCCAATCAAGAGTCAGATGCTTAACCGACTGAGCCACTCTGGTGCTTCAAGTTTAATCACTTTTAAATTCCAGGATCACGTTTGCTCCACCACTAACATTGCATGAGGCCAGGCCAAACCCCTAACCTCTGCTGAAGCACCCATCATTCCTGGCACTGGGGGAGTCAGCTTTGCCACCCATATCCCACCACCCAGATCCCGTTTCCTTCCTCAGGAGGCTACTGACTCCCACCAGGTGGTCATGCCCAGGCTGGAAGTCCTCCTTGATTTCTCCTTCCCCTGCTCCTATGCATGCCATCTGCCACCCCATCCTAGATGTGTCCTCCTGGGGCTTCTCTACAGCCACTTCTCTGCAGCCACTCCCTTGGTTCTGGCTCAGGCAGCTTTTGTCTCTATGGCATGGGCTCCTCTTTGGCCTAACTGCAATCTAATCTTGCCTCCTCCACAGCCCGAGATTGAGATTGACTTAACAGCAAGTCCAGTTGGCCCTGCTCCTGTATACTTCCTCTTTCCCACCGGACCCGTGTGGCCTATCAATCTGTTCTGGGGGATCCTCGGGTGGCGCAGCGGTTTGGCGCCTGCCTTTGGCCCAGGGCGCGATCCTGGAGACCCGGGATCGAATCCCACATCGGGCTGCCGGTGCATGGAGCCTGCTTCTCCCTCTGCCTGTGTCTCTGCCCCTCTCTCCCTCTCTCCCTCTCTCCCTCTCTCTCTCTCTCTCTGTGTGACTATCGTAAAAAAAAAAAAAAAAAAAAAAAAAAAATCTGTTCTGGCCCCACCTCACCTTGAGGCTCAGGGATTCCCACCTTTTCCATTTGAATACTGGGCTCTGGTCACAGGTAACTGACTGCCTTCTGTCCCAACACACCTTGTTCTTTCACACATCCCAGACTTTACACATGCAGCCCCTTCCTCCTAGCAAACCTACCCTCAACCTTCACCCCGGTAATCCTTAACTGACCTCTGGAAAATCTCCTTTGGGAAAAATTAATTGGTTAAGGTAACCAAGATCTCTACAGCTCTCTACCATTTGCTTTGCATTTTGCACAAATAGTATCTCATTTCACATGGGGTGGTAATGAAGAGATAAAAAAACATTTTTTTTAATAATATCTGACATTACTTATATTTCTGCCACAATACATGGGGTAAATCAAGATTTAATTTATTCTTCTAGTTGCTAATATACAATCTCCCTAAATAATGAAATGACCTATAAATATATGTACATTTCTCTGAATAATGAGATAACCTAATATACACACCTTTTCTATGAATAATGAGATGGCCTATGAATGTGTGTACATTCTCCAGCTGAATGAAAGTGAACAGATAAGACGAGTTCCCAGCTAAGCTAAATCAACATGAAGAGAAGCAAGGATAAATTGTTCTAATAGCAGGCCTCTCCTATCTGAGAGCCCGGTTAACTTTGGCTGCTAAAATGCCTTTTTTTTTTTTTTTTAAGATTTTTATTTATTCATGAGAGACACACAGAGAGAGGCAGAAACATAGGCAGAGGGAGAAGCAGGCTCCCCATGGGGAGCCCATGTAGGACTCAGGATTACAATCTGAGCCAAAGGCAGATGCTCAACCACTGAGCCACCCAGATGCCCCAGGTAAAATGCTTTTATTATCTTTCAAAAAAGTAGAAAGCCCATCTTTAAAAAATGTTTTAAAATTAGAGAACGCTAATACTGACACAATATATTGTCTAATCATCCTGGATTGCTGTAGGCATTGTGTCTTTCCACAAAAACAGAGGATATGTTATTATTCCCAAGGCTAAAACACATAAATATTTGCAAACTGGGAAATAAGATTTCCAGACTGACAATGAGGGCTGACAATTTGAATTAATATAAACAAAGGGCATCCATCAACAGGATGTGGAAGTATTTGCTGAGCTTATCTCACGTTTTCACGGCATCTGACGGCTTAATGACATGTTAATATCTAACTGTATAGATAGAAACTTGGTTTTGGTCCGGGAAGGATGGCGATTGCTGGAAGGAAAACTTCACTTAACAGGAGAGATAGCAAATGGCTGGATCTTTTTTTTTTTTTTTTTTAAGATTTTATTTATTTATTCATGAGATACACAGAGACAGGCAGAGACACAGGCAGAGGGAGAAGCAGGCTCCATGCAGGGAGCCTGATGCAGGACTTGATCCCAGGATCCTGGGATCACAACCTGAGCCAAAGGCAGACGCTCAATCACTGAGCCACCCGGGCGTCCTGTGGCTGGATCTTTTTAACAAGAAGAGGACCAGGTAACCTGAGTCCCTGGGCCTGTCCTGGATCTAAATGTCCAGGTCCTGGCTACCCAGTCCATGGCTCCACTCCTCCCTCCCTCTGTAGCCAAGAGGGTACCTAGCTTGATGGCAGATACTCCAAAACACCTGTAAATGAATTTGACTGGGAAGTACCCCATCCTTAGATGCTTTATGAAAAGTCCAAGCCTCCCATAAACTGTAGCAATGAATATGACAAGTTCCTATACTGGTTTACTAAAATACTCAGATTTCAATGGAAATTATTATGAGTGAAACTGCTAATTGTGACAGACTCTGAGTAAACTATAGTTAGGCTCCTCTGAACCCTCTTTCCAGCTAGGCCTCAACCTTTGGACTTCTATGTTCTTTGGACTTATGTCCATTTTGTATCACTGAGTTTTAGCAAAAAGCCTGCTAAGTCGATTTAGCCAGAATCTCCCGCTCTTCCTATCTGATCAAATTCCTCATCTCCCAGGTGGTATCTGCTCACACTGGCCTGTCTTTGGCCAGCAATTCACCCCTGAAGTCTCCTCTTAGTCCTATTCTGGCCACTGACCTCCACCCTGCTCCCTGGCTATAAATTCCCACAGCCCATGTTGTATTTGGAATTAAGCCCACTTCTACACTGAGATCTCTTTTCCCTTACTTCATTAGTTCCTGAATACAATCTGTTTTTACTGCTACTAACTACTATCTAGCTGTGGTTTTTCTTTAAACATTGTACACTAAAATCTGTTCTCCTCTGGGGCACCTGGGTGGCTCAGTTGGTTAAGTGTCTAACCGTTGATATCAGCTCAGGTCATGATCTCAAGATGGGGAGATCGACCCCATGTTGGGCTGCATGCTCCGTGGGGAATCTGCAGATTCTCTCTCTCCCTCCCCCTCAGCTCCTCCTCCCCCTTTAGCACGTTCTCTCTCTCTCTCAAATAAATAAATAAATAAATCTTAAAAAAAAAATCTATTCTCTTCTTGGGAATTGGTTAGGTTCCATTTCTGAGGCCCTAGTGGTTAGCTAGAACCACATGGTATTTGCTAATGGAATGGAAGGATGTATCCCACTACTGAGTTTAGGTTTTTAGATCATGGAATGCCCTTTAGCATTCTTTTCCTTCCCACCAGCCACTAGGTAGACATGGAAGCAATCCAGGTTCAATCATGTAGATATCCCTAGGGCATTATGGGAGCCATGATCTGAAGGAACCTGGGGCCTTAAATGACCAAGCAGAGCCACATAATATGACCTGGGTCACTTACTTCAGACCTTCATGCAAGGCAAAGGTAAACTTTGGTATTTGAGGCAATGGATTCTTCGGTCTCTTGGTTACAAAAGGCTAGACTAACTCTAACACAGAAATGATTCTATCTGTCATGATGAATTTTTCTTCAGGAAAAACTCATGTCATTGCAACCTCCCTGGAAATCTGCTTTCCTATTGAAAATCGACAGAACTGGGGCACCTGGGTGGCTCAGCTGGTTAAGTGTCTGCCTTCAGCTCCGGTCATGATCCCGGGGTCCTGGGATTGAGCCCTGAGTTGGGCTTCCTGCTCTGTGGGGAGCCTGCTTCTCCCTCTCCCTCTGCCCCTCCCTCTGCTCGTGCTCCGTCTCTGTCAAATAAATAAATAGAAATCTAAAAAAAAAAAAAAAAAAAAAACTTGGAAGAATTAAAGGTGCTGCTATCCTAAGGCTTCAAACTATTCGTTTCCAGAGTTCTTATTTACATTTTTGTATGCATTGTTTACGTCTCTCTATGCCACAAAGCTTGAGACAGAACCTCAAGGCTAATCTACACACCCATGAGAAAATGTATTGTGCTTTCGCTATAATCTGAGCAATTACTGAGTCCTGCATAGAACATTAAGACAGAGAAGAAGCATAGTGCCAGTGATACTGTTATCAGAAAACACAATTCAAAAAAGCTCATGTGGCTGGAAACTGGAATGACTTCATTCCACAGACTTTTACAATTTATGAAAGAGATTTTATTTTATATTATTAATGAAATGAAATTCCAAACAGATAAGCTCAATATGCTTTTCTCCGTCTTTGGCTTTCTGGACCTCTGTGCATTACCTGAGGTGATTAATTGCCCCTCACTCTTTGTTAAAAACTTCCTCCTTTTTTAGCTCTCCTAACATTGCCACTCCTGTTTGCAAAGTCTCCTCCTGGGATCCTCTCCCTCTCTGGGCTACTTCTTGGCTCCTGTTTGCCAGGACTCTGTTTTCAACCTTCCCTTGCTCCATAGGCTCTGTGATACCAGTCACACCCACAGTGTCAGCTGCCATCGACACATGAACTCTCAAATGAATCTCTGTCCCCTGGCAGGACAACATGCCAGAGCCCCACACCTACACGCCTATACTACCTTCTAGAAATTATCACTGGAATGTCTGATGACAGCTCATACTTAGCACCGAGACCTGTCCTCCTAACTTCCCTCCCCTTCCTCCCTTTCTCTGCTCTTTCTATTCTGGGCAGGGGCACCAGCACCAGCCAGATACCCAATCAGAAATCTGGCCACCATCTCCTCTGTCTCTGTCTCACCCTCATCCTGTCAGCAAGTCCTACCAACCCCACCTTGTGACTTTCTCTCAGACCCAAGGCTTCTCTCCAACTCCACTGACACCCCCTGAGTTTTAGCCTCTATCCATTTATTCATTCAACAGATATTTGATCATGTTCCTCCCATTTGCCAGGCATCCTCTTAGGCCCTTGGCATATAGCAGCATTGAACACTGCCCTCAGGGAGCTCGCATTCTAGCCTGGGGAAGCAGACAACATACAATGAACACCAGAAAGTGTGTGTGGGGCGTGCACCTGGGTGGCTCAGTGGTTGAGCGTCTGCCTTTGGCTCAGGTCATGATCCCGGGGTCCTGGGATCAAGTCCTGCATTGGGCTCCCTGCAGAAAGCCTGCTGCTCCCTCTGCCTATGTCTCTGTCTCTTTCTCTGTGTCTCTCATGAATAAACAAATAAAACCTTTAAAAAAAAAATGTGTGTGTGCCCGTGCGCACATGCACCCTAGAAGGTAACAGATGCTATGAAGCATTGGTGTGTTTCTCAAAAAGAAGAGCAGGAAAAGAGGGACCCAGGAGACTTAGATGGAAGAAGTGCATTGTAATTGTAAGTGAAGTGTTCTGAGAAGGTGACATTTAAGCAAGGCTTGAAGGAGGTGGACCTGCTGGCCATTAAGCAGCTGGGGAAGAGCTGTCTGTAGAGAGAACACCGTCAGTGGGAAGGAGGGCTAGGGGCGGTGTGGCTAAGGTGGAGTGAGTGAGGATGAGGAGAGCCCCAGGGCAGGGCAAGGGGAAGGGGGAGAGTACAGGAAGTCCTGTAGGTCATTTTAAGGACCTGGGTGGGACTCTGCGGGGCAATCTCTCTTCTGGATCACTATGGCCATAGGAACGCAAACATCGCAGCCAGCCTCTGATCCGTCCTTGGCATCATGGCAGCCAGAGATCTTGGTAATTCCATCCCTCCCCTTCCCAGCTCCCTCGCCGCCTTGATGCCTGCCACTCTCCTTAGCTGGGCGTTCATAGCATCAGATGACCTAGGCCCTCCCCACCCTTCCACCTCTCCGCTCCCTGCTCCAGCCTGTGGGCCAAGCTGTCCACCTCCGCAAACCTTTGCCCAGGTAGGTTTCACCGCCCCAGGTACCATTTATCACCAGCTGCTGCCTGATGTGCTCCCGAACACCCTCTAGGTCCCTTGGTCGTAGTGGCCTTCCTGGACCTGCCATCCCACCTCTCCAGTCCCCCCCAAGCCCAGGCAGGCTGCCCTTTTGTGGTTCATGCCCCAAATATGGTTCTCAAACTGCTTCCACCTCTACTTTTTCTAATTCTTCCACTGCTTCTCTAATACTGCAGATGCCAGCATGGGTGCTGGCCACCAGATTGCCTCTCAGGCGGGACTGGGCCCCCTGGGGGCAGGAGCAGCCTTTCTTCTATGAGTCTTTAGTAGCCCTTCCTCTCCCTTCCCAGTCCAGTCCAGCCACATACTGGTCTTATTCCAGCCTCAGGCTCTTTGCACTTGCTGTTCCCTCTGTCTGGAACCCTCTTCCCTCAGATATGTAAGGGGCTGGCGCCTTCACTTTATCGAGGTGCCTGTTCACATGCCACCTCTCTGTATGTGGGCCAGCCACATGTCACAATACCCGACACATAGTAAGTGTTTAAAAACACAATGTACTGAATAAATACTGATTAAAGCAAATCTTCTTCTCTTCCTTGGATGTAGAAAAGAGTATCTAGTTCGTATTCATGAATGCAAGCAAAAAAAGCATTTAATACACATGGCATAACTATGGCTAATAACCCCTACGGCTGGCCAAATGCTGTTCCATGAGAGTTAAAACAGCACCTTTGCCACGAGGCACACGGCCTTCAGGAAGAGGCAGCTTCCGCTACAAAGACTGGGGAGAGCCACGGAATGGGTCACGGTGACGGGAAGCATTGGGGCCACCAACGTGCCCGGGTGTCAGTTCCTGACACCTGACAACGTGCCCGGGTGTCAGCTCACTGCGACCCTGCCTGCTGGCCCAGCTACGCCCTCTCACTAGACTAGATGAGAGGCCCACCGCCCTTACGAGGCTGTAAAAATGGATGATTCCCGAACCTGAATCAGTACCTGGGAAGGCAGCAGGCACGGCTGGTGTCCCAGACCCCATTGTCCCAGGGGATTCTGAAGCCCGAGGGTGGGGGGGCTCCACATCATCGGGAGTCCTGCTCACTCTCACTCTAAGTGTGCATTTATGACAGGTCCACTTCATGTTTTTAAGGATGGAATTAATTAAATGTCAGCAATTAATTAAACATGCATACTCCTCCCACCTTCCACCAAGGACTTAAAGCAGCTCCTGAAGACATAGAATGTTCAATAAAACAGAAGTAGGTCGGAAGATTAAGGCCAGGGAAAACGGGGGCAGGGGCAGCAGAGCAGCTGGTCCCCAGGAGCTGCACCTCTCAACTGGGAGCTCCAGAAACGGCCCCATCGCAGGATCCTGCCATGGCTGTAATGGATGAGGGGCCCTGGGACCTGGCCTGGCCTCCAGACCACGACCACTCAAAGTGGGAAAGAGCCTGGGCCCAGAAAGCCTGCAGGCCACTGTAGTAAATGGAACACCAACGCTTGTCAACCCCTCAGTACGACCAGCTCAGTGCGCTAGTGCAGCCCCTTAGTTAGAATTCACAAGGTTGTGCTAAGGGATGGACCACTCACTGTCCCCACAGCCCAGGACAAAGTACTGAGGGCCACAAAGCTAAAGTGATTGGCCTTCTACCAAAAGGGTTTCTAAGGCTTCAGAGAGTTCCATGGCAGAGGCTAAAATCTATCATGAGGCACTTGATCAGCAATAGGACTTGTAATTCTCACTAAGGTCCTGAATTCACTCTGCAACCAACCTAGTGTGACAACTATTTTATGCCAGGCTCAGGCTGGACACCAGTGATAAAGGAGAAAGATCCAATGCCTTTAAGGAGCCAGTGGTGTGGGAAGGGCACAATCATGCTGGAAGATAAGCTGGAAAGCATGCAGGTACACGGGGCGGGGGGGGGGGGGGGTGTCTGCATGTTGGCAGGCAGCTGTGCCCAATGGGCACCTTCTCTAGCTAAACAGTGAGGGTAACCTCCAGAGCCTGGAGGTGCTCAGGGACCTGAGTAACAGCTGACTGGTCTGGAGAGGGACCCCTGGTCTGGGCCGAGCCACTGAAAAATTCTCATGTCTGGGAATGTAGAGCCCAGCTAGAGAAAGGGGAGCAGAAGACATGTTGCCAGGGCTGATGCATGGTATTGTCAGAGTCCTGGAGGCTGCCCTGAGGCTGGCGAACTGAGAGGCCTCCTGGCCTATCTATTCCTGAGCAGTTCAGACGGCAGATATCCACAGACTGTGCCAGTGGAGCAAAGCCACTTCTCTGAGCTGCCCTCCTTGCACCCCATGTTCTCCTGCCATCCTAGATCACTCTAGACCATCCTCTGATCCAGAAACCAAAGGGCTGATACCCAGCCCAGCAAGAGGCCTCTCTCCTTCCCCTAATCCAAAGGCCAGTTTAGGTCCTTCAATATTTTGTTCGGAGAGCCTTCCTGTACATCGCCCTTTTCAGTTTGAGTGGGGCAGTGACAATGCCCGATACGAGAGAACCCATCCTCACACATCAGGAGAGGTTGCCCAGAAGGGGCAGCATTTCAGGGGAGCCTCTGAGGAGCTGTAGGAGTGGGTTTAGGGAGCTAAACAGCAGGGGCAAAGGTCTGAGGGGTGGGGAGCCAGCAAGAGTGGGTATGGCAGGGGGAGAAGGTTTCAGAAGGTTGGCACAGAAGGCTAGAGACCTTGACCCAGGGGCTTTTCCAACCTGTGGGACACTGGGACATTCACCTATGCTTGCTAAACACAGAAAAAGACATAAGCACCCAGGCTGCAGGCTTCGTGACCTCCAGCAGGAAAGGAGAAAGTGCGTGATAGGCTATAGTCACACACTATTTCATGATGTGTTCACATCCAATGGTTCACTTCCTCTTCCCCATAATCCTGTACAGTGAGAAGCCTGGAGACCCAAAAAGTTACCCTGAAACTCCCTCCCTGGGGTTCACACCACCATCCACTAGAAGGAAGAGGCCTGGTCCCCCAGACCGGGCCTGCCCAGGGCAGGCTGGCACCCGGAAGCATTCCATCCACATGACATCTTCCTCCGTGAGCACTTCTCTCCCGTCTCCTTCGCTCCTTCAGTCAATTCTGCGAGGGCTGTTACATGTACCCAGACACATCGTGGAGGCCTCGCCCATCATTTCAGGGCTAATTTGCCTCTCATTTTAGAGCTGTGCCTTACCCATATGCACAATTTCCAGTCTCTGTTGAATTCTTTTGCATCCTAAGGGCTCTCAGCCAAGAACGTGCTATCCCTATTCCCATGAAAAATTAAAATTAAAAGGCTGTAAGTCTTACATGTACATGGCTCTACAGCTGGTGGGGCATGTTCTCCTCTATCATTTCACTTACTCGTGACCCAACACAGTCAGCAAAGGCATCCCCACTGCAGAGATGGGAGGGCGAGGCTCGGAGACTACGGGACTCACCTGCTGCCCCAAACCACACAGCTGAGCCAGGGCCTGAGCACATCGGGCCCAGTGTTCACTGCACTAGGTCCCTGCTCCTTCTCAAACTGCAGAACACAGGAGGGAAGAGCAGGCCCCACAATGGCCTGGACCCAAATCTCGGTTTGTCTGCTGTGTGGCCTTACACGGCTGTCCTCGCTTCTCTGGGCCTCCTTCTTCTCAACTGTGAAATGGTAATTAACACGCAGGATTGTGCTGAAGATCAGGCTTCTGGCAAACAGGACTCGCTTGTTGAGCTTACTCCCCCTGCCTGTCATTCTCCAGCCAGCGTTTTGACTGGGACAGAGAGAACCGACGCTTGGAAACGACTCTTAGAAAAAGTGCAATTTACCTGTTGGCCACCAGAGTGCAGTCGATTTCTGGTCGCTTCGTTTTGGGAATGACATACAGTGGGTATCTGTCCCCGTGTCGAATGAACACATGCACTGAGATCAGCTTAAAATGATGGGGGGCGTGACCTGTGGGAGAGGAGTAACATGGCCTGGTTATCACTCGGGAGGTGAGCAGCCTTTCCACTTCACAGAGGTGGGGAGGGATGAGCCTAGCAGCAGGGTGCCGTGCTGCAGGCAGCGGGGTGGCTCACAAGGCAGGTGGAGGAGAGAGACAGGACTGGTTATGTCTGGTTAGGTCTCTGACACCCCAGAGGTGACAGGGAGGCTCTGGGGGTGTGGCTGGGTGCTGGAGGCCAGAGTGGCCTCACTCACAATCCACAGTCTAGCGAGTGGCCTGGAGAAATGCTAGAAACAATGACTTCTACTTCAAAGCTCCATGAAACGGGATCTGGCTCCCTCGGTGGAGCACACAACTCTTAACCTCAGGGTTGGGAGTTCAAGCCCCACATTGGGTGTGGAGCCTCCTTAAAAAGATCAATAAAATAAATAAAGCTCTATGAAACAAATCAGGGCAAACACTGATAAAAATATTCAGTATCATTTTGATCCATGTTCAAAAAAAGCAATACTCAACACAAAAATCGTATCTTCCTACACCTTTACTGCAGGATACCAATGGAGCATCCAGCATCCTGTGGACATCGTAGGCTCCGAAGAGAGTTTATTGGAAAGGGGGGTGTAGTTGGAGGTGCTGCCCTAGAGCCCATCAATCCTACCTTTCCATCTCTGGTATCCCACTGAAAACCATAATGGCAAACCTGTGCAGAGGGCTCCTCGTGAGCCACGTGTTTGAAGCATTTACTTAAGACTCCGGGCAGCCCTGTGAGCAGAGACTGCTCATTACCCCCATTTCACAGATGAGGAAGCTAAGACTTGGGAACTCATTCAAGGGCACGGCTTAGTGGCAACTGCAGGATTTGAGCCGTCAGGTTCCTTCCTATCATGCGCTGCTTGAAGATCTACTCATTCCCATAGGGGCGTCTGTCCTGGTACCAAGTTGGGCAGGGCAGGCAGGCCTACCTTCCATGCTGCGCTCAGCCACACTGGGAATGTTGCAGTACAAAAGCGCTTCGTAAATGGGGTCCATCACAGGGGGCTCGGTCACTGGGTCAGGCATGATTCTCTTTCGACTCTTGCTACTCACTCCATTCTTAGCTGTGGACACTGGGGTCAGGTGGACTGCAAGGAAAGCAAGGCAGGTCATGACAGGTGCAGCGTGGGGGGCCCCAGGCCAGCAGGAGGGGCCCAGAGCGTGGCTGGATTTACACTGAGTAACCCTTCTCTCCCTTAGCATTAGGGTGGACTTCAGTCCAGCAAGCGGTCAGCTTCTTATCAAGAACTGTTTCCTAAGCCTTCACTGGGCCCTGCCTCTTTCTCAATGCCATTACCTTCTCCTGACTGATAATTAGCTGTGCCACAGCAGGTGGGCCACCCCAGAGAAGGGGCCTGCCTCGCTCGGTGGTAGAGGAAGAACTTCATGCAACCTGGTTACCTCATTCCTAGCACCCTCTGAATTCTAGTAAATACTAGAGAGGAAAGCCAGCACCTCTTGGGTGCCTCCGAAGTGCTATATGTGCTATCTGACAGATGTCCTTTGATATCATCTGCTTTGCACCCTGGGGTCCCCAAGAGTCCAAACACAGGCATCACTCATTAATCCTCACAAGACCACTTTACAAAGAAGAGAGCCTAGTGTCAAGGGAGGAGATTGAGGCAGTCACCCAAGGTGGATGTGGCGGGTAGAACCCCATCTCAAGCTCACTCCTCTGCCTCTACTGGTTCTCCCCACCAGTCTTCTGGATGTCATGCGTGGGCTCCGCCATCTATCTGTCTGTCCATCTAGCACCCTTCTTTCTGTTGGTGAACTGCTCTTTCCCCTCCTCATGTGGTTCTGGTTGAACCGTCAATCACAGGGTCCCTGCCCCCGGCCCCCGGCCCCCGGCTGGAGATGGACCTCTGACTGAGTCAATGAGGATAGTTATGGGGCAACTAGTCTCCTTCTCCTTGACAGAGGCACTGTGCACGCACTAGAAAAGGCTCTCTTTTGTATGCTGATCTCTAAGAACGGAAACCTGGGGCTGCCCCAGCTACATGTTCCTCCTCAGACAGCCTCTGCCTGCAGAGGAAGAAAATGATGCCGAGTAGAAACAAGGCAGAAAAACAAATGCAGAGACCTAATCAGAGAGAGAGAGAGAGAGAGAGACCTGAGGACATCCATTCTTGGAGACCCTGGGTTCAGATGTGGCTGAAGCCAGAACCTCTCTTAAAAGTCCCAATTACATACATCATATATAACCCTTCTTGTTTAAGCTAGTTTCAGTTGGGTTTCAGTTACTTTCAACCAAATGAATCCCGATGAACAGACTTTTATCAATTACTTAGGAGCAGATGTAAGTCCATCTTCTGGGTCAATGGTCCATATATGGGGGACCTCTTTGCAGCACCACAGATTTTCTGGAACTCTCTACAAAATGATAGTTTTATTTTTAGCATCCACCAACTGAGGAAACCCACAGAAATAGCTGTGCCCATGCATATCATTTAATTTCTAAAAGGTTTATCAATCACCAGAATACACATACATACATTTGAACAATAGCTAAAATAGGGCCCAACCACCAGTCTAAATCCATTTAAATTCCCTTATTTCTTTTATTTTTTATTTATTTTTTTTAAGATTTTATTTATTTATTCATAGAGATGCAGAGAGAGAGAGAGAGAGAGAGAAGCAGAGACACAGGCAGAGGGAGAAGCAGGCTCCATGCAGAGAGCCTGACGTGCGACTCGATCCAGGGTCTCCAGGATCACGCCCTGGGCTGCAGGCGGCGCTAAACCGCTGCGCCATCGGGGCTGCCCTCCCTTATTTCTTTTATAGGTTCCTCTAAATAAATACTTAAGGTTTTCCTTTGGCAAACAGATGTTATAAATAAAGTTAAAAGACAATCCACTGAAAGGAAAATATTTGCAACATAAGTAACAAATTATTAAAGCCAAAATGCATATGAGCTTCTACAACTAAAAAATCAGTAGGGGGTATGAGTAGATTAATTACAGAAAAACAAACACCAATGGCAAGGAATGTATGAAAAGATGTTCAACGTTATTCATACTTAAATACAAAATAAAACAATAGCATCTGATCCCTCCCCATCAGACTAGAATCTCATGTTTTAATAATAATAATAGCAGTAGCAGTACTGGCAAGGCTGTAAAAACTCACTTCCACACACTGCAGGTGAGAGTGGAAACAGGAACCTTTTGGAAGTATTTGGCAGCATCCACCAAAATGCTATATGTGCTTTATCCCCAATCCTGTTATCCTACCTCTTGGAATTTAAATCAATCCCAATCACAAAGATGTATGGCCAAGGAGACTGGCCATAGCGTTATTTGTAATAACAGAAAAGGAAAATGGACTAAGTATCCATCATTAACGGAACAGAATGTTACATCCATATTGGGGAATATTCTGCCAAAGTTAAAAAGGATGTGAAAGAGGGATCCCTGGGTGGCTCAGTAGTGGGGCGTCTGCCTTCAGCCCAGGGTGTGATCCTGGAGTCCCAGGATTGAGTCCCACAACGGGCTCCCTGCATGGAGCCTGCTCCTCCCTCTGCCTGTGTCTCTCTCTCTCTCTCTCTCTGTGTCTCTCATGAATAAATAAATAAAATCTTTAAAAAAAAAAGATGTAAAAGAATCAAAGATAAATGAAGTGAACAAACCAAGTTACTGGCTAAGAAAAAAACTATAAATGTACGAACATACAGGCATTTATTATGTAAATGCATAGAAATGTCTACAGGGACATCCACTACAACGCAGCAGTGTTTTCCTCTGGGGAATGGGTGGAATGGGGTATGAAGTAGTATTTTTATTTGTTTTCCCATAAATGCCTACATTGTTTTACAGGTCTACATACATACACGTTTACAGTAAGCATGTTACATACTTCCTCTATGTATAGACATGGATGTATCTTTCTATAATATCTAGATACACTTTTTTATTAGCATATTTTCATTCATTACTTTTATTATTTGTATTACAACAACAATCATAGAGCTATAAAATTGGTCGGAACTTCACCAATTCAAAATTAGTCCTTTGATCGGTCCTACAGCCACTTTCTTCCCAGCAGCTGGAAGGAGCCAGAATTGCTAACACCATAAGCTCAGGTGTCTATAGAGGTAATTTACCACTGGGGGATTCATGCCAGAGCAAGGGAAGGAGAAAAGTATATGTCTGAAGGCAGCATCTTAATGACCCAGCAATTCTGGCGAGCAACTCTGCTCTTTTAAGAAATGGTGCCGGATTCCAGCCCCTTGGCCATGCCTGCGGGCACACTTCATTTGAGTCTGGGCCAGGCACAGGTGAAGCTAAGGACACATGATCATATGAGTGACACAGGGACATAAGGGCATAGGTCTCTAGACATCCCATAGTCCCCACAGTTGACTAGTTTATCTGTAAGCACACTGGGTAAGGTCTATGGAGGCTACCACTTGGGAACTGCTATAGACTGAATACTTGTGTCCCCTTAAAATTCACATGTTGAAAAAAAAAAAAAAGAAAAAAAAATTCACATGTTGAAACTCCAACCCCCAATGTGAGGTGAGGTCTTTGGAAGATGGAGGTCAAGTGGGATGAGCATCCTTATAAATGAGACCGCAAAGAGTAACTACCTCCCTGACCCTCTGCCATCTGAGGTTACAGAGAAAAGATGGGTCTTCACAGACACCGAATCTGCTCGTGCTTTGATCTTGGACTTCCCAATCTCCAGGAATGAAAAAAATAATTTTCTGTTGCTTACAAGTTACCTCATTTAAGGTATTTTTATTAAGTGGCTCAATGGAGTAAGAAGGAATCATGGTAGTTGGGCCCAAATGACCCATTCATGCCCCAAGGAAGCAGTGGTTTGAAACTCAGATAAAAACTGGGTGATGATTAGAGGCCTTCTGTCCAGAAAGATTTTATCTGCTGCTTCCTCCGGCATCTGGGCCTGTCTGCCTCACCCACTAGCTATTGAGATCACCCTGTGCTGTTTGCACCCTCCTAATCACCAGAACGCAGGGCCAGCCCATGTGAGGCCCTTTGGTGGGTCCTCCAAACACCAGACATTCGGGGGAGGTTCTGATGCAAGAGGCTGGGGAGTGAGACGTCTCCCCCAGACCCACTCTCGTACATCCTCACCCCCAACTTGGTCCTCACTGTCCCTGAACAGCTTGGAGCTGCCCCCACTGCCCAACATTCCTCCCTCTGTGTCTAACTACCCTCATCTCACCATTGTTCTCTAAATCTGGCCAACTCCATGATAATCCTGGGGTCACCCCTTCCAGGAAGCCCACCCTAGCATCCCTCTTCTATTGTCCTGCCCCTGGTTCTTGCTGCCATAACACAGGTTCTTGCTCACAACACAGTAGCCATAAACAGGGGTGTCCACAGTTTCTCAACTGGCCACACTAAACATCTGGAGGCTCAGGGCTATGTCTTTTTCATCTTTATATTCCCCCTCTGACCAACCCAGGGCAGGCCCCCCCACAAATGCTTGTTGAACTGGAGGCTTACTCTGAGCCAAGTGCTGCACTCCAAGACAGAAAACAAATATCCACCTGCACACCTGGCCTTCCTCCTAGCTCTAGCCGTAAGAACCTCCTGTATATAAGCCCTTTACAGGTGCCTCAAATCTGACTCCCATCCCTGGGTCAGATCACCACCCCTCCCTTCGTTCTGCAGAGTGGCACTTCCCCCCAGGCCAACTGCCTGGCTTGGTGGGGGGTTGTTGTGCTGCTCCTCCAGGATCCCGTCCTTATATACTGACTGGTCCAGGGACAGGGGCCCAAGTCTAGCCACCTGTGCCAACGAGGGCTCTTTCCACAAAAGAAAGGCTTCCCCATGTAGAAGCAACTTTATAGGAAGTCAGGTGGCCTCCTGCAATCCCTACCCAAGGCTGTAGGCTGTCTCTTACTGTCCCTGTGCCTCTGAAGTTTAGTTGTCAGCTCTTCCTCTTATTACACGGACACCCTGGCAGATCCAAATCAGGTGTCAGGTCCACAGATGTCCTGGTGAAGACAAGCACAATGGGGCTAAAGTGTCGGCTCACCTCTCCATCACTGGCTCAGCTGCCCGAGTCACACCACTGACCACACCAGCAAAGAACCTCATGGGGTCAAAGGCATGGCTCCACCAACTGCTTTTTACCTTCCTAGCTCCAGAGCCTGCCTCACCATCAGTCCTAGGCTGGTCATCTCCCTAGCAGACTGTAGTCACCTCTTCCTTGGAACTTCTTGTTTCCAGGACCACTAAAGCCTGTCCTCAGTCAACTCTGTTACCAGGCTACTCATGGTTCTGAATGCAGGCAGGTGGTGTGGGGTTGGGGGCTACTGAGTCACAAGCCTGGGTTCAAGTCCTGACTTTGTTACTTCCTAGGTGCATGACGTTGGGCAAATATTCCTGCCTCACTAGGCTTTATTCCCTTTACCTGTAAAATGAAGATTACGGCATCTCTACCAGAGTGGTGGCATGGATGACTTGAGGTGTCACTTGTGGAACACTGTATAGTGCCTGCAGCATGGTAAGGGATAAAGAAGTGCTATTTGCACATCTGTCCTCTTGATGTGATAATTCTGGCCACTTCCAGGCTCTTAAAAGGTGCTGCCTTCAACTCGGGATCTGGAAGGGATGCTGACCCTCTGTGTCCACACCTTTCACAGAAGCATAATGAACCAGTCTCCCTTTGCCTCTCGACCACCCAATTTTAGCAGCTTTTCTGACTCCTTTAAATACATGCAGCTTATCCAAGATAGCATCTTCCTTTTTTTTTTTTAAGATCTACACCCAATGTGGGGCTTGAACTAATCAACCTGAGATCAAGAGTCACACGCCCTACTGACTGAACCAGCCAGATGCCCCCAAGATGTTACCTTCTTCTTCTTTCTTAATAAAGATTTTACTAAAAAAAAAAAAAAATTTTACTTATGTATTCATGAGAGAGTCAGAGACACAGGCAGAGGGAGAAGCAGGCTCCCAATGGAGAGCCCAATGTGGGAACTGATCCCAGGACCCTGGGATCAGAACCTGAGCCAAAGGCAGACGCTCAACTACTGAGCATTACCTTCTTATAAGCTAAACTACCCCTGATTCTACTATCCCCCAGTAATCCAAAGGTTCCTGAATTCTGTTTCCTTCACAGGCCTGCCAAAGAATAATGATTTGCTCTATAGGCAATTCCCACAATTCCCTCAGTGCTGCTCAATCCATCAAGTTGTCTTAAAGATCCATTGTGCCTCTACCCTGCACTGAAAATAAAAATGTCTGTGTGTCATTCTCAAATATAAACCAGAACCACAACTGGAGACCAATTCTGTTATTTGCCTTGGACCATTTGCTTTTTATTATTTTTAAAAGATTTTATTTATTTGAGAGAGAAAGAGTGAGTGAGAGTGAGAGAGAACACACGGGCAGGCGGAGGGGGAGAGGGAAGCAGGCTCCCTGATGTAGGGACTCAATCCTGGGGCCCCAGGATCATAACCTGAGCCCCCCTGACCATTTGCTTTTAATAAAAGGCAGCAGAAATCATGCTTGGCGAAAATCAAGCCCACATTTGCAAACTTTGAGAGACTTGGTTTTACATGGACAAGATGGACCAAATAGCTGAATCTATCCTTTTTGACCTATCCACTTGGGGCCACAATACAAGACCAACCTTTCCTGTTCTCTTCATTCTTTTTTTTTTTTTTTAATTCATGATAGTCACACACACACACACACACACACACACAGAGGCAGAGACACAGGCAGAGGGAGAAGCAGGCTCCATGCACCGGGAGCCCGATGTGGGATTCGATCCCGGATCTCCAGGATCGCGCCCTGGGCCAAAGGCAGGCGCCAAACCGCTGCGCCACCCAGGGATCCCTGTTCTCTTCATTCTTAACTATTCTTCATTCCTCATGCTTGTTACATCATGGTGAACTACTGTTAAGAACCTAATAAGTGCTTTTGGTGCCAGTGATAAGCCTGGTCCCATTTAGGGAGCCAGTAAACCACAGGAGGTCTGGCTCACGAGGTTAGGACTCAACACATCCCATCAGGCTGGAGGTTTTGCTCTAAGCTGTTCTCAAGCTCTTATCTCCTACTTGTCTGTCCCTCCCTCTGACGTCAGCCACGGAGTCCTAAGTCCACGGACTGCCAGAGCACAAAGACAGGGTTCCCACGGTGGCCTGAGCTGGAGCCCAGCTGTGGCCTCCCAGGCAGGACAGGAAATCTCAATGTCCCCTGGGGCAGCTGATAACTGGCCTGGCTCAAACAGGGTCCTTTTGGATGAGATGACAGAAACTAGAAATCAGAGAGCCATCCAAGGACAAGCCCCCAGAAAGAACTGTGACAAGAACCTCAGCTATCCTTAACCATCTCATAGCCTGGCTCCCCCGTCTCAACTTTGAGAATATGATCAAAGTTACTGCTTCTCAACCCTGAAAAAGGACTGCACACACAAGCTTCTGCGCTTGAATTCTGAGGGTTCACAGGATCCCTGAAACCACAAGACGATGCTGATATCTGTTGGACTCAGGCTAACAACCCAGTATGCCTGGAAATAGGTTTCTGATTTTGACACCCTTGATAGAGGAGATTTTTCTTTTTTCAAAATGGAGAGGGAGCTTTACAACTCACATAAACATGTGTTCATCCTAAAATAGCCTTTCAACAGTAAGGTATAAAAAGAAGTGAAAATCATCCATAATCTTATCACCCAGAACAACCCCAGTCTACATTTTACTGCATATGTGTGGCTGGGTGTCCTGCCAGAGGTGAAATCTGTGCTTCTGTCCGCACTCTGAGGATTGTTTCCTCTCCCCTCAAGAGGAACAAGTACGTTTTCTGTTTCTCAAAGGTCTACCTTTTGAGGGCACTAAAGCTCACGAAGGCCACCAAACCAACTGCTCAGGAAGGCGGCTGGTCATCTGCCTTCTGTGGAAAGGGTCACAAGGAAGAGATGGTCAGGAGTGAGGGAGCACTTTGGGGAAGCCCCCTGACTGAGAGACAATGCTGAGGGTGGGGCCTGGACCCCTTAGGTACCTGGACTGACCGGCCAGCCCACCCTCTGGTGGATACCTGGGGCCAGGCTAGGTTCCAGGTTCCCCAAGAGGCAGACGCCTGGGCAGTCTAGGGTCTAGCCTCTCAGATGACACAGGAAAGAAAGGGAGGGAGATGGGGAGGCTCAGCGTGATACCGCAGCCCGGGCCAGAGACGTGAGAGAAGGACCATGCATCATGGCCGACTCCCTGTCCCTCCCACCCACGGGCAGCCTGGCTCTGCCGGGCCGGTGAGGCACTGGGTGCCAACAGTGAGACAGTCGCAGAGCTCTCCCTGGGTGTAGCCTGACTTCACTCTCATATTCCAGATTCAGATTCTCCCCTCAAGACCTCATTCCTGATAAGTTTCAGAACAGCCAGGCCACCCTTCCTCCAGGGCAGAGCTGCCATCAAGACCATGGGGTTCCACCTCTGGTTACCACTAACCTCAAGTCAAGGTGGAGTTTCTCGGTTTTTTTTGTTGTTGTGAATGTTCTTTTAATGTCATCACCTTGGAGCAAACTCCACCTGGGCCAACTCCCACCATGTCCTTGGCTCCCCTCCATTCTGCAGCTACTCCAATGTAAACATCTGCAGCCTTCTCTCCTATTTTGTCCCTGTCCTCACATAGGCTTGGCATATGCAGATACTCTGAGTTCATTGGCTACTTCTACTAATATTTTCTTGTTTTACTAGCTAGCCCTGATAGTCTTCTCTTCTCTAAAATAGGAGACTCCCTTCTTGAGTTGACACACACACACACACACACACACACACACACACACTCCCATATAAGATACCACATGTAGTTACCATATTATGGACAACCTTGTATGAGAATACAAACAGATCTGTGTAATTACGGCGTAATGGCTACAGGAGTATTTAATGTTGGACACTTGGCGCCCCCCCCCCCAACACGTTTGCCTATTGTGAGCTATCCTGGAATAAACATCTTTGAACACACATTTCTATCTTCTCATCTAATTACCTTTAGGAGAAATTCTCTAAGATCAGAAACTGCGAAGGAAGGAAAGGAGGAGGGAGGGAGAGAGAGAGAGGAAAGGGAAAGAGAGGGGAGAGAAACAATGTGCCACCACACCCCCAAAAGAATCCTGGAAATGACCCCCACACATAAATGCGTCCATTTTTAGCTCATGGAAGGGCCTGCTATGTGATACTCTCTCCCCTCCCCCATGTAACTACAAAAACTGAAGACACATGATGAAAGCTGATTAGTCACACTTAATTTTGACACCTACAGAATTTTTTCAACCACAGACATTTAACTCTGTGTGGTAGCTGGGCACGAAGCATTCAGAGAGAAAGCAAAATTAAAACTCTCAAGAGATCAAACAGAAAATAAATCTCCAGGAAAAGGACTGAAATTTAAAAAAAAAAAAAACGAAACGTAAAACTTCATAGTGATGATAATGAGATTAGGCTATTATACATAGAACTTCCTAGGTTAAAAACACAAGCCTTCATGTTTAATTCCTCATTCTTTCTGACTCCGATTCACCAAAATAAAATCCCAGGAGGAACCTTATTGTGACTTTTAAAATTGAGTACACGGGGGCACCTGGGGGGTTCAGTCGGTTGGGCATCCTACTCTTGGTTTCAGCTCAGGTTGTGATCTCAGGGTCCTGAGATGGAGCCCCCCGCCATGGTGTTGGGCTCAGAGGGGAGTCTGCTTGTGATTCTCTCTCTCTCTGCCTCCCCCCAAGTGTGGTCTCTCTCTCTCTAAAATAAACAGATCTTTAAAAATAAATAAAATAGAGTACATACTACCTAAGACCCTTGGCATTCTAAGGGTTGCATCCCCAAACCTTTTCCATGAAAACGTTAAAATCTTCATGAATCCCCAATTCACACACACAATTGGGGCACATGATTTTCTCCATACCATACACATGGGATGAAGAGCAGAGCGTGACAAAGCCCCGTGGCTGGCTCGCTCCCAGCTATTATTATCCAAGTCTGTGCCTCAGCAAAATCCCTGCCACCATCTATCTCTACCAGGGTGCAGGGTGCCTGTGAAGAGTGGGAGCTGTGAATGCCAACAGCCGACCACGAAAAGCAGGCTGAAGCCAGGGGCTGAACAACCAAGGCGGATGCTACAACCCCCAGGCACCTTTCAGGAGCTCCTCACTCTCCTTCTCAGAGGCAATTTTCTTTTAATTTACACGCTGTTCTAGCAACTTGGTTATTCTCTTTCCCAGAGGACAACAATTCCAAAGCAGCATATAAAAGGGGAGGGGAGTGGGGGCTGGAGACTGTGGGAAAATGATGGCTCTGCGGGAAGAGAGGTACCAGGGAGACTACTGAAGACATACACACACCGCATGCCACTCCCATGCCTGTACCACACACGCCACATACACATACACATACATACCACTCACACATGCCACTCATACGCACCACATACACATCACTCATGTGCATTGTTCACATACCACATACACACGGGGCTCACATGCAGCACTTACACACACTACATACACACCACATACACATGCTACCACTCATAGACACCACATGCATGTACCACATGCACACACTGCCACTCACAGACACCACACACACGCAAACGCTACTCACACACCACATACATACAAAACTCACACGCAGAGCTGGTTCAGATGGGTTACCTATTCAACACACGCCACTCACACCACACATAACACCACCCTTCACACATATTGCACACCACCACTCGTATACATCAGATACACACAACTCACACAGGCTGGTTCGGCTGGAGGGCCTACTAAACACACACACACACACACACAGCTGATTAATCTGAAATTCCTCAGTTTCCTACTTGCTTCCCTCGGTTTGGGGGCCTCACCTCTCTGCTGCCATACTGTCTCCTTCACAGCCTCCCTTCCTGTCAGCCCAGATCTCATCTCTGCCCTGTCCTCTCTTCCTTCCACCTCACCACAGAGCTCAAACTCTCAAGGTGACAGGGTTTAGCAAGTGGAGACCAAGGAGAAAGGAAGAGCTTGCACTGCCCACAAAGGGGGCAGCCAGGACCCAGGTGCTAGCTCCAACACTGTCTCTGCAAGGGATTATGGGTCTCGGCTTGCTAGATAGTCTCTTTGTTTGTTTTTTAAAGAGGAGCTGGAAGTTTATGTGAAACTGCCCAAGTTCTAAAACATTGGTAAAGAAATGTGAAAACACACATTGGGCCAAACAAAACTGTCGGTCTAGAGTGGCTTCCACATGCTCCTGGGAGACCTGGTCTCTCCAGGTCATGGCTTCAGGAACAGTGAATACAAAGTCCCCCGGCACTGCCTCTGGACAGGGTCTCTCTTAGGCTCAGATCCCAAAACCACCTTCTGGCAAGACACAGTACCCAGTTGGCCCTCAAGGACCTCACCGACACCTCCAACTCCTTGTCCTGCTCCACACCCAGCCTGTCCACTTACCTGGGTCTGATGCAGGCCTGGGGAGCCATGGGTCCCATATGGTTACCCCCCAGCCCTATTTAACTCAGGCGGCGCTGAAACGTTTATATGAAAAACCACACAAACACACGAGTGACCGAGGCATCTACTGGACTACCCAAGCCAGACTCCTGTGTGTGTCATGGTGGTCTTCCCCTTCTCTCATCACCCTGGCCCACTCTACCACCCAATTAGCTCAAAGTCCCACAGCATCACCTGCTGCTTTGGTGTCCCCTCAGCCTTTTATGGCAAACTCAGGCAAAACAGCCTGAGTTGCCACCCAGCTTCACCCTCCCATCAGCCTCTGAAAGCAGAGTGCCCAGAATTTGTGCTTATAAGACTCACCCAGGGAGCTAGTCAAAAGTGCAGATTCTGAGTCCCACTCCTGTAAAAATTCTGATTCTGTAGGGAAGGGCACAAAACATGCTCTTCTTTGGTTTTGGAGCACTCTTCTTTTTTTTTTAATAAAGATTTTTAATTTATTTATTCATGAAAGACACAGAGAGAGACAGAGGCAGAGACACAGGCAGAGGGAGAAGCAGGCTCCATGCAGGGAGCCCGATGTGGGACTCGATCCCAGGTCTCCAGGATCAGGCCCTGGACTGAAGGTGGCGCTAAACCGCTGAGCCACCCGGGCTGCCCTGGAACACTCTTCTTTACAAGTTTGCAGAGCCACTCTGCTCAAGGTGCTCAGGAGCCCACACCTGGGCAAACACTATCCTAGACTGTGGTCTTTCTGAGCCATAAATCTCCTGGTGTGTTCCTACTTCAGTGGCTCCCCACAGCCTTCAGGATATAATGTGGTGATAGAGGTGGCCCCAGCTTTTGTCCAACTTCATAGCTACACACAGGTGACTAACCTGGTCCTACTTTTTCATTCTGTCTTTGCAAACCCATCTCCATCTGTAGGAACGCCCCTCCTACCTTCCTCCATGGCCTACTCATACTCACCCCTCAAGGATGAAGCTCAGATGTCACCTCTGCTGAGGAGCTGTCCCTGAATTTCCAGACTGGATAAACTTCTTGTCCTCTATCCTCCCATATCACCCTGCCATAAATGATCTCTAATTCATTTTATTTAATACACAGGGGCCGCTGGGTGGCTCAGTCGGTTAAGCACCTACCATCGGCTCAGGTCATGATCTGAGCAGCCTGGGATTGAGTCCTTCATCTCCCTCTGCTGTTCCCCCTGCTTGTGCTCTCTGGTTCCCTCTCTCCCTCCCTCCCTGTCAAATAATAAATAAAATCTTTAAAAACAAACAAACAGGGATGCCTGGGTGGCTCAGAGGTTGAGAGTTTGCCTTCAGCTCAGGGCGTGATCCTGGAGTCCCAGGATGGAGTGCCATGTCGGGCTCCCTGCATGAAGCCTGCTTCTCCCTCTGCCTGTGTCTCTGCCTCTCTCTCTCTCTCTCTGTGTGTGTCTCTTATGAATAAATACATAAAATCTTTAACAGCAACAAAAAAAACAAAACAAAAACAAACAAACATACATACATTGATCACTGTGTAACAGGCACTGTTTTAGGTGTTTCAAAATATGAGCTCACTGAATCCTTCACTAACCCTATGAAATAGGGACTGTTTTATCCCCACTCTCCAGATGAGAAAACTGAGAGGGTAAATAACATGGCTGAGGTCACCAATCTGGTAAATGGCTGGGATTCAATCTGAGCAGTCTGGCTTTTTCTTAGAGCCATGTTCTTTCACCGGCTCACCTTACATGATATCACCTCTTACCTATCCTAGTGTACCGCACACTCTATTCCAAGTGTCTGCTCATGATTTTCCTCCAGTAGGACAGATAGCTCCTTGGGTCTATGACGGAAACTCAAGGAACATTTGCTGAAGGACAAAGCTGTACATACTCATGGCGCTGGATCAACAAGAAAAGATAAAATTCATAAAATCTCAGAGTTTGAAGAGGATTTAAATGGAATCAGGCCCAATGACCTGCCTTCTCAGGTCAGAGAATGCTCCAGAGCAATGCTCCAGAGTTTGCACTACCTCTGCATGACATGGATTCTTAGGACACTCCACCTTATGCTTAGCTGGAATGTGTCCCCATGGTCACCTGGGCCACACAGAGTCAGTCTGACTCCTGCAGAAAGGGCTCTTCCGATATTGAGGGCAGCCCTGGCTTTCACTGCAGCAGGGTTATCTTCCCTCTTCCCTCCAGTCCATCTTCGATAGTTTCCTCAGAACCTGCTCTGGTCAACTGGTTTGCCCTGCCTGGGAAGATCACCCCCAGATATAGTGCCATGTGCCCAGTGTAGACTGGCCACATTCATGGCCAATGAGCTCTGATCAAAAACAAATAAAGCCTCCTCCCTGACAAGTGGCTGAAGGAACACAAGCCTTGGCAGCCTTCAGGACACCAAGAGTCCTGGCTTCTGAAGAAGGTACCTGGTGATGGGACTCCGTGCTGTTGCTTCAAAGGTTCACATTGACTAGGCTCCTACAAGCCAAGCGTTTCCTGACAAGGCCTGTTCTCACACCAACATTGCAGCAGCAACTAATTCTACTTTACAGAAGAAGAAAGAGAGGCTCTGAGAGGTCCAACTTGCCCAAGGGCTCACAGCTGCTGAGTGGCAGAGCGGCATTCAAATTCAAGGCTGTCATTCCAGACAGAGCCTGCGCAGGCTCCATCACGCTGCCATTTTGGGACTGCCCGTTGGAACATGGCAGGACCAGCATAAAATACGAATTAAGGAAAGGCTGGGTTGAAGCAGCAAAATGGACGATTACAAGAGAGCAGAAAAAAGCAGAAATGTAACTAATCAAGTCTTTATATCTTGGTGGTCTTGCCCTATGGCATTAAAGGAGTCCCTTAATCTGAGAAATGATTTTTCCACTCATAGACATTTCAGCTAGAATAACTAAAGATAGCTATGCCTTGCTTGTTCCCTTCTATAATTCAGACATCAGGAATTTCAGAGTTTCCCTATTTTAAACTCAAAAATATCAAGGGCTTGAAAATACAAAATGAATGATTTCCATTAAAGGCTGTTAGCATACAGCAAGTCATTAGTACCATTTAAAATAAACATATTTTGAGAAACTATGAACTGTATCTTAACCTTTTTTGTATCCCTTCCACCTACCCCCACCCCGACACTGTAAAAAAAATGCCTGACACACATAAGCACTTAATAAATATATCTGGGTTCACAGACGCACTTTCTATACCAAGAGGAAGAAATGCTTATTTAAACAACCTAAAAAATAATAATAATAAACAACCTGATTTTTAAAATTGTAACCTGGATCGTAACTTTCTCAAATTCAAAAAGCCTACAAGACAAAATAAAATACATGATCAGTGCAGAAAGCAAATAAAATTATACTGATTCACTTAAAGCCTGAGGAAAAACCAAGTTATATTTGATTACCTCACAAAGGTTACCTAAAATAGTTGTATGTGCAAATCTGGCATTTAAAAATTACTCTGAAGAGATGATGGGAAAAAAAAGTCCATATATTTTAGGGTAAAAATGAAAACACAAATGTTAGTTAAACGTATACCTTTGTGGTATCAATTAGCGCAGTTCCTTACACCATAATAAGCAGCAACCCACAACGCAATTAAATAAAGCAATTAAACTCCATTTCTACAGAAATGGGTAAATTCCAAAGTTACAGTTTACCTAGAAGTAGAAGAGCAGTAAGAACATCCATATCTTAATATCTCTCCGAACTCCAACGTATCCAAGAATAAAGAGCTCCAACCCAGGCAGGCTAATTTACCCTGCAAAATTTCCCTTAAAAAAAGTATGGCTGAAAATTGGCTCTCCTAAAACAGAAGGTACTTTCAGAAGAGTTATATAATAAGCAAAACACACTGGCCAATTCAGTGACGTGGAAACCACCTCATGCAAGAGAAACGCAGCAAACACAAGTAACCCACATTCACGTCTCAGATCCTGTCAGCTTCTCAGAATAAAAATCAAGGTTGACTGTAACCTCCTAACTCTCCAGCCAAAGGATGGAAAATTTTTAATGAAAAGTTATGGACAATTAAACTAGTGAGAGTCCTAACATATTTTTTTGGAATGGATTCGCATTTTATGGTTCATTAACCATCTGGAGTTATCTTTAAACTTCCTATGTCCACCTACTCTTGACCTCATTTCCTATTCTGGAAGGATAAAATGAGTATTTTTAATTGTCTTTAGTATTAGAAATAGCCTGTCATATGTACCAGACACGTGCATGGAGTATGTCACAAATTGGAGGTGTATGAGGGAAGCTTGTTCAAAGCCTCTCTTCAAACCACTTATTCCAAATGCCAAGTCTTTCCGATATTCCCCAGCGCACTCAGAACATCCCACTTGCTGAGCCACCTGGTCTTCTTCCCATTATTCAAACTGCGACAGAAACGCCACCTCCTCACAGAGCCGTCCTAAGCAGTGATGGGTGCCAACCACTTATCTCCCATCCACCAGGGTGAGGTGGTAATATGAAGAAAAGGCAGGTGACAGCAAACACACAATTTCCAGCATCATACAGAAGATGTTCTCAGCTTCAAGTATACAGCACCAGAAGGAGAGGGAATTCGGGTCAGCTTGCTTTTCAGAACAGGTGTAGATTCATTCATTTAACAAGCAGTCATGAAAACACCTACTGTGTGGTTGGCAGTGCAGTTCCCGGGGTATAGAGGGAAACAGGACATGGCCCCTGCTCTCAGAGAACAGTCTTGTAGAAGCAAGAGCCACAAGGGCGCCTGGTGGCTTAGCAGTTGAGTGTCTACCTCTGGCTCAGGTCGTAATCCTGGGGTCCTGGGATCGAGTCCCACATCAGAGTCCCCTGCTTCTCCCTCTGTCTATGTCTCTGCCTCTCTCTCTCTCTCTCTCTCTCTCTGTCTTTCATGAATAAATAAAAAAACAAAAAGCAAGAGACACAAGAACTCAACATTAGAGTTAGTGTAAGTGGTTAGTGTATGGAAGGGGACTGGTTTAAGGCATCCTGGATGCACATCAAAGAAGCATCAGACCCGGTTGGGTGTGGGGGTAAGTCCTGGAAGTTTCCTGGAGAAGAAAAGGACTGAGTGAACCATGGGGAGTAAAGGATGAGAGGGAACTGAGGAGGATGGCAGAGGGGCTGGTGGAATTTGGGCCCAGAGAACAGGGTAAATGTGTAGAGAATACCAAGCAATTCGGCATGAGAGAGGGGCCACTGGAGGGGCCACCACTGAAGGGTTACAACCAAGGAGATGCTGGGGCTAGACCTGTGTTAGAGGACAGCCACTCTTGGCAGAGCAGTGGTGGTACTTTATAGGCTTTGGGGCTGAACCTGAGCACAGGCTCCCAGTGAAGGACAAAGTGCTGGGTGGCAAGATCTGTGGACTGGCTTCATCAGCTGTGCTCTTGCCTCGCCACACGAGATTTCCTGGACATGGTCCCTGCTGCCCAGGAAACTGAGTTTGGTACCTCATTCCCCTACACAACTGCAGCCTCACAGCTCACTGAACATAAAACAGACACCCAACCCTCAAAGAACCAAGCAGCAGGCTAACTACCTCTGCTCACACTGGGCCACTCAGTGTCTCCCCCTTGGGGACCTAAGAATCTGAGAATAACTGAGTAGTTTAGGAATCTATGCAGAAGTCAAAAACTATCGCGAGGCCCAGTGAGCACTCATTCCTTATGGCCAAAAAAGACGCTCAGGACAAAGCTCTGCAGTTTAGGATTTGTACTCACAACCATCCACCATCAGTACCAGCAATAAAAAGACTCAGTTGTTTTAATCTGCATTGTTCATTTGAAAAACAAAGGCTTTGGGGCCTACTTGTTTCCTTCCCACAAGGGCCCTCTATTCCAGAATGAAGCCCTCTCCCCTCCGGCGACCCAGTGACACCAGGCAATACTCACAGAATTGCAGGCTGAGGCTGACGAAGGCCAGCAGCGCAGCCAGGGCCAGCAGCAGCAAGAAGCGATTGCGGAAAAGCATTATTATTTGTTCTATTTTCTCTTCATGGTTTCACCTCCAATTGGGAACATATCCTGTGAATAAGAGGCAATAAACATGTGTTCCGAGGTGGAAAACCAAGTTTGTCAACTGAAAATAATCCAATTAGCCCAGTCCTCCAGCAGGGAAGCGTGAATCCTCATCGGAGAACAATAGTTGGTTATGTCTTTGCCCCCCAAATAAGCCCAGCCGAGAATGTTCCCTTCAGATTAATGAGAGGAAACCAGTTCACGAGGGTTCCGTTTATCTGACATCGACAGAGAATGAGATACTTTCCAGCACGACCTTTCCAAAGAAAAATGTAAGGAGACTGATGGAGCACTTACAGGGTGCCAGACAATGAAGTCTTTATGGACCAGCTCACGCTCACCCCATTCTGACAACCAACTTCTAAATCTTCAACCTCCCTTGGTGAATATCTTGCTAATAGGATTCTGGTATTTTAAAATGTTGATCATTCACCTGAATGCCAATCATTGCCCTGTGTCCCACAGTAACACCTTTAGGGACAGCTGGGGCATGGCAGAGGACCTGTCCGAATACTCAGTGGCCCCATCTACCAGCTGAAGACCTTCGCCCATCTGGGCTGGTGACCCTATCTATTCCTGCTGTGTCCGCCGGTCTTCCTGCAGCCCCACTCTACCCCTTCTGATTTCCTCTAACTGTGTTAGAGTTCTGCAAAAGGACTTTAAAAAATGCTGAATGAGGTCCTTCTGTGAGAACAGTGAATGATTGCGTGATTGCTCTAGGGTGTAACCCCATCAGTCTTAGATATCAAGATTGTCTCCCGGTTCTCTCTGGGGTTTAAAATAGAACTTGAAAATCACAATCTCTTCAGAAAAGGTTCAACCCGTTATGGTTCAAAGAGGACACTAATTTCAAAGCTCATTTTAGGGGCAGCATCTTTTCCTCCTTCAAATACAATCTCCTTAGGAGCCACAATCAGACAAAAGGTCATTTGCTCACGTGGTGAGGGTTCCCATTGCACAACTTTGTGACTGTGTATTGAGGGGCTCCCGGGGTGGCTAAGTTCATTAAGTGCCTGACCCTTGATTTTGCATCAGGTCGTTGATCTCAAGGTCTTGAGACTTGAGTTCCACTTTGGGCTCCGAGGTCAGCAGGGAGTCGGCTTAGGGGCTTGGGATTCTCTCCTTTTCCCTCTCCCCCACCCCTACTCATGTGTGCACACACGCATGTGCTCTCTCTCAAATCAATCTTTAAAACCTATTGAATTGTGCACTTTGAGGGAACTGAATGGTTATGTGAATTCTATCTCATATTATCCTTTTTTTTTTTTTTTTAAGCCTATCTGTAGGGAATGAAGCAGGATCCAGAGCCTTGGAGTCTCTTGTTTCCCAGCCTGTAGTCCCAGCAAAGGGAGTCTGAGAACCACTCCTTTAAAGGGATTTGTCAGTCTTTCTACAAAGAGAATATTTGTTGAAAGGTTAACAAAAATATGCTTGCATCTCACAATTGAGCCTGTACGTTGATAACCAGCAAATCTGTGGACAAACAGATCCCAATTTTACACCTTCAAATAATCACTGCTTCTGTCCCTTTAGTCACCACCCCTAAGCAAGGACCAGTGCCTAGTGTCCCAAGGTGGCCTGTAACTCCTCCTGCGGACACCCCCTCCCTGCCCTGGAAGAGACTCTTTAGCCTCTCAAGCTCTCTCGCATCCTGGCTAAGACAGCACACTACCCTGGATGATCCCACCCAGGACTTAACGGATTTGGGACCCCAAATAAATGTTTTGTTCTCAAAATTCAAATTCCTCATAAACTCCAGTTGAGAGTGTTTGAAAAGACACACACAGATCTGAAAGCAGCTCAGGAGAATCTCTGCTTGGTGAGGGGCTCTACACTGAACCCCCAAGGAGGCTGAGGTCACAGTATGAGACAGAGCGTGGGTCCACCTGACTGTGGCACTGCAGGTAGTCCCTTCTGTGCTAACAAGGCAGGTGAATCCCTGATGCTGACAAATCCAATCCCAGATACAGAGTGTTAAGCCTGGGTGGCTCTGGAGGTGACCTTGGAGGTACCCTTGCTATTGCTTGTCTGGTGGCTCAATAGTAAACCTCGCCAAAGAAAAACAACCTCAGTAAAATCCGAGTCACAGTTTTTGTCCTCCACCCCCTAGACAGCCTCTACTGCTGGGCCCAGCTTCCCAGAGGATGAGCACGGAAGGAGACAACATTCACCTGCAAACACCCGCCACAGTGTTTTCAAAACATACCCCACTTGGACAGAATAACAATCAGCTACCCTCGCACCCAGGGTGGGAGCCCCTCAGCAGCTTTCTACCTCTGCTCTGCTTCTCCAGGACCCAGGAGCTTCTAACTGCGAGAAACCATTGTTCCCTGGGTTTCCATTCAAAGAGCACAGTGTGAACCAGCCACCATGTGGGGCCCTTGACACAACCTCTTTTATTCTCTCCAGGGCAGACATGTGCGTTTCTAATATGCAGGCAGAAAACCAAAACTCAAGAGCACAGGTTATTAAGTCGCAGTGACAAGATGTAAAACAAGATCTCTGTGCCTTTACAGTTCGTTTTTATGTGTTGTCGTGTCTTCCCAATAGGTCTGCTCAACTGAATTCTAGCTGCAAGCTGTGGATCAACGCAGAACAAGTGAGTTCTTGGCCTGTGCCAGCTTCTTAGGTCCTTGAAGACGGCTGGCAACTCCTCACTAAATTGCCTGTGCGTTTCATCTTTCTACCTTGATGGAAGCGCGAACTCTTCTCTCTGCAGCATTCCAGCTGTTCTCTCTTTAAATCTCAGGCCGAGGGATCCCTGGGTGGCGCAGCGGTTTGGCGCCTGCCTTTGGCCCAGGGCGCGATCCTGGAGACCCGGGATCGAGTCCCACGTCGGGCTCCCGGTGCATGGAGCCTGCTTCTCCCTCTGCCTATGTCTCTGCCTCTCTCTCTGTGTGTGTGACTATCATAAATAAATAAAAATTAAAAAAAATATTTAAAAAAAAAATAAATAAATCTCAGGCCGAATTTGTAGGTTTTCAGGATGATTTGAAAATTATCTGGGTAAGTTGGTGGGGATAGGGGACTTGGGGACCCTACTCTTCCGCCATCTTGCCCCGCACCTCTGCCTGTGGGTTTCAGAACCCTCTTGTTATCTGTTATTCCTGATTGAATTTATTCTATTTCATTAATGACTTTCTTATAAGATTATTCTTTTTTATTTTTTTAATATTTTATTTATTTATTTATTCATGAGACACACAGAGAGAGAAGCAGAGACATAGGCAGAGGGAGAAGAGGCCTTCCTGCAGGGAGCCCGATGTGGGACTTGACCCCGGGATCCCAGGATCACACACTGAGCCAAAGGCAGATGCTCAATCACTGAGCCATCCAGGTGGCCTAAGGACATCCTTTTAATTTGCGGAGGGAGAGTGGGGTGTGTGGGTGGAGACTGGATCACAGAATGGGGAACAGGTTCAGAGGATCAGTCTCCTTTGGGGTATCTCTATATTCCTGAAAATAAATATGCTGGGGCTTTTCTTTATGCCTTCCTCCCCTCTGTCACCATGGCACCTTCTTTTGAGTCCGCCATGTTTTCCTTTACATGCACATCTTCCCGTGTTCCAGCCTGGGAGACGGCCTTTGGGGTCTTTCAGAGCTCGCCGGTTCGGAGGGCTCTGCAGTCCTGGCTGCCTGAAAATTCTCTTTCTTGTGGGTCACATCAGCAGCGTGGTGCAGAAGACAGGAGCAGCCCTCCAGAGCCAGACAGATCTGGCCAGAATGCTGAGCTCAGCGACATAGGCCAAGTTCCTTAACCTCTTTGAGACTCAGTTTCCTCATCTGTGAATAAGGGCTAATTACCTCAGGATGTTATGAGGACTAAATTAAAAGTCTACGTACAATCCGCAGCATACAACAGACTTTCAAAGGACAATGGTTGTTGCTGGCATTACTACCGCCTCATCTTCTCTCAGCTCACTCGGTCACTTCTTCTCTCCTCCTGGAAAACACTCAGGTGTCCCAACAGGAAGAGTTTCTTCACCTCTTTGTTGGTTCCTCCGGGTACGTGAGAACTGAAGGTTGACACATTATTGTCCACCTCTCCCTCTGTAGCTCCGTGCAAATGCTGTCTTCAGCCTCTTTCCCACTCTGGACCTGGGAATCAATCTTGCTGGCCCTGGGAAATCACCCACCTCTGACTTCTAAGCCCGGTGGTGTCTTTTGCTTCGGTACCGCAGAGACAAGACCTGCCACCTTGGTTGCTCTGCATTTGGGTGTAGAAGGTGAGGGTCTTTTTTCCCTGTACTGGGGCCAGACCTGGTCCTTCAACTACTTCCTGCCTCCAGCCTCTTAGGGGATTTTCCACCACACTCACTGGCAGGTGAGGCCACCAGAACTATGACTAAGTAGTCTGCCTATGGTTTTACGTGACACTGCCTTTTCACACGAGGATGAACCATGAGACTGTCCAGAGTTGTCTTCTGGTGGGCAGAAGGTGGAAACAACCGCTACTTACTGACTTAGACCACAGGGTTATAGCATGGTGGATTTGTAGCAGTGACAGTCCCCAATCTGTTCATGCCTTTCTGTTTCCATGGCAGGTGTAGTTTCCTCCTACATGGACTCTAAGCTTGGACAAGGTATATTTACTTTCGTCAATGGGAACAACAGAAACTGAGCTGTAAGCAGAGGCTTGGAAAGTACTTAGGCATTGGGGCCTGTCCTCCTTTGCAGCTTCTGGAACACTGAGACCACCACGGGAAGACACACAGGCTAGCTGGTGGAGGATGCGCAACTACATGGAGCCCAAACAAGCAGCCCCTGCCGAGGCTCTCTTCAAATAACCAGCCTGCCTATCACCACATATGTGGGCAAGGCCATCCCAGACTCTTCCAGCTCGGCCACACAACCAGGAAAGTCAGCCCAGACTAAAAGAACTGCGTGGCCAACCCACAGATCACAAGCAAGTATAACGGTTACTCTTTTAAGCCACTAAGTTTTGAGAGCTTCATACAAAACAAAAGCTAACTGATACAACAAAGAGGAAACAGCCTGTATCTTCACCAGGGATTTCTAAGGCAGGGCCTAGAGCTCCCTACCATGGTCTGCACAAAGCATGCAAAGCTCCACTTGTCTACATCCCTCAATAAGCTTAGTGCTTTTTGGACAGGGGCTATATTTAGTTCCAGATTTAAAATACTGGGGATGTGTTGGGTTAACCAGATGGCAGGGACTGTGTGCCTGCCTCACTGCTTCTAGTTTTTAGGCTACTGACATCTCTATACGTCTATAGCTTTTCATTTGACACAGGCCTTAATCTGGGAACACCCACCCTTTTCCCCTTAATACTCTCAGGACTTCTGCACTCCCCCTTCAGACTCAGTTTTGGAACCATCAAACACCAAAAGCCAGGGATGTGGTCATAGTCTCATTATTTCCACTTGTGCTAGGAACCGGCCTGGGGTGATCATGGCTGTGGGGGTGCGCACACAGCCTGATGGGGGTGGTGACATCAAGCCCCAGGAAAAATACACGCCTTCTTCTGGAGCCTATTTTCCTAGAAAACTTGGAAAGTCATGCTTTGTTCTTAATTTTTTTAATGGCTAAATAATTTAGTATCTAAAATTCACATGGATTTGAAGAATTTGTGTTTGCAGCTGGAGCTAGAACCCCAATGTGTATGTGTGTGCACAGCCAAGAGCAGATCCCATAGTGGGACCTAGGGTGCATGGGTTAGAGAAAAGATGCCTTTGGCAGAGACCCTTCCTCAGTGTGAGAGACAGAGAGGAGTCCTGACGTAAAGGCAAGGACAAGGCTCCAGAGACCGGCCAATCTGGGCCAATTCCCTGCTCTGTCACTTAGTTTCTGTATGCCCCTCTGACAACTAATTAACTTCATTTCTCTGAGTCCAGGATCTCGATCCTTCAGTGAGAGTGTGAATAAGAGTATGAGAGAGCAGGAAGGCAGTGAGGTGCACAGCAGTGGCAGTGGGCATATGCCGTGTTTGCCCAGCTCCAGAGGAATCCTACAGATCCCTGCATCATCACCTGAACAAAAAGATTTGTCCTTTCCCCTGAGCTACTGCTTCTTCCCCATACTGTGGCTCCTCTTCCAAATCCTGACCACTGGCCACTTTTCTACTCATCAGCCCCAGCCCCAGCTGTCAGGGCAGTCAGCCACGTTTGCAGCCCCATTCCCGACTCCTTCACCACAACGAGTCTTCCCCTTGGCTGACTCATCTGTGGTGTTCCCCTCAGCCCTCCCTACACACACCACAGGTTTTCCAGCCTGGAACATCTGTGTCAGCTTCTACTGGGCCCCATCCTAAGAAGACGAGGATTACCAGCCAATGGGCTCTATCTCTGTGGCCTGAGCTCTGGCCCATTCTCCAGAGAGTCCATTCTCTTTTCCATCCATAGGGAGGAGGCTCGTACAGCCACTCAAAAAGTCATGCAATCCGTGGGTTCCCTCCAGCCATCTTGCTGCATATTCCTTCCACAGGGGCTCTATGTGCACACTCCTGGGGTCTGCTCTGGCTCCACCAGACACTCCCATCACACTTGTCCAAGTCATGCCAAGTGATAGCCAGGTCTCTGGATCCACAGTGGGAAACCCCAGAGCCTGCTCACTCTCAGCCCAGAAAATAAGTGCATGTGAAGAGTCATTGCTACAGCACCAGGGTGAGATGCTGGGATTATGACCACCTTCAGCAAAGGACTCACATCTCCTTGTCCTCTGACATCTCTCAAGCCCATCACCTTCCAAGGAAAAGACGCTCTAGACTCAACATGGCATCATGACCCAATCTGACTCCTATAAATATTTCTGTAGAAACAACAGTTTTATGTTCCAGGCTGAAATGTAACAGGGGCTAGTAGTCATCAGATGTCTACTGGGTACAGTCTTAGTCCCTGTGCTAAACCCACAGAGTAAAAATATCTTAAATCCAGAAATAAAATTATTACTCTGAATTCCTGATGAAACAGCAAAAAATAAAACACACAGAAAAATGCAGCCAACTTTAACTTCATAACAGATCTGAATGGTCAAAGAAAATATTTTAGAATATGATTTTGAAAAAAGGACTAGCTGATAGGTACTTCCCATTATGGTAAGTACCACTTCTGAATTAAGAGGAAAAAGGAACATGTCAAAGGCATTTTTATAAACTATCATTCTACCACCAGAGATTTCTAAAAGTCCAAGCCTTGGTCCGATTTTTACCTTGTAAGAGTGGAAAATGCCACTTCTGGTGACTCTGGTCTCAGGGTCCCCTTCAAAGTGTACAGAATTTAGGGTTTTAAACATGACCACAACGGCCTGAAAAAAAAAGTGTATTTAATTATCTCTCATTTGTGTAGTTAAAATACCATTACCAGGAATAGAAAGATGTTATTAAAGAAAATGCTTTAGATGTATTCTATACTTTGATTTTTTTGGGTCTTAATCACTTTAGCCTAAGTAAATACTGTATTATAATTAAAAAAAAAAAAAAACCCAAGGCTATAATTGTGACTAAATATGAACCACGCAAAGGTAAAAGCTATATCTTAATAGCCCTCTGTATCCAATGTCACCTCAACGTAGAGTTTTTTTTTTTTTTTTTCAACGTAGAGTTTAATTGCAAAATCAAAGACGCTTGGCTAAAAATAAACCAACCTTAAAGTCTGAGGAATGATGGACAGATTTCAGAACCTCCAAGAAATCCCCAGGCATCAGGACAGGCCCCAAGGAGGCTGTGGGCTCCTAGCAGTTATTCATATTCCAGCTAGTTTGCATACTCAGTTCTAAAGGGTGAAACCAATTCATTCATCCAGTCAATCAGTCCATTCAAAACAACATTTCTCCAGAGCCAATATGTGTTGGGCATCATCCACAGTGCTGTGACCCAAAACACAGGATGCAGTTCCGTCATCTTGAAGCTCACAGCTAAAATGTATAAAAATATCTATGGGAGGATGATTCAAGACCTAGGAATTGCTTTAAAATATTCGGGGGTGGGGCGTAGGTTGAGGAAGAATTAATAAATCAAGATCAGCAAACTGCTGAGTGCTGAAGCCGGTTAATGGATTCTTGAGGATGTATCATATGATCCTTTTTGCCTTTGAGTATGTTAGAAATTAAAAGTTTTTTTAAAAAAAGGGATGCCTTCGTGGCTCAGCAGTTGAGCATCTGCCTTCAGCTTAGGGTGTGATCCTGGAATCCAGGATTGTGTCCCGCACTGGGCTCCCTGAGTGGAGCCTGCTTCTCCCTCTGCCTGTGTCTCTGCCTCTCTCTATGTGTCTCTCATAAATAAATAAAATCTGGAAAAAAAAAAAAAAAAAAAGAAAGGAAGAAAGCTCACAGTCTGGTCAGTGGAACAATGAGTAAAATGGCCATTATACCCTATGAAACCAGTGCCATCAGGCAGAAGAATGGGGAGAAGAGGAGACCCACTTAGGCCCAGAGAGGGAGCACAGCTTTCCTGGGAGACTCTCAGTGGAGCTCAATCTTGAGTAGATTGGAACTGGTGCATTTATTATTGCATTTTTAGGAAAACAGAATGAACCAAAGATAGGACCAAATAAGACTGTACTGACTGGGGTGCAAGAGGGAGTGGGCCATCCTACTGTTCATGAGCGTCAGGAGCCACTCATGGGAGTGGGTTAGTCCAGCACCATGCAACAGCTGCACATGCAGTGAAGCACTGTGCCCGGGGAAAGCTGGCTACCCAGAGGCCACACATGGGCTTGGCCAGGGAGGCCTCACTTTGTCTGGGTCTGCTCCTCCCTGGGGAGAGTGTGCCCGTGGCCTGGCACCCAGAGGCAGGTGAGCTGCAAGGGCCACACTCCTCCTATCTAGGCCAGCCTACCTGATGATCGCAAGGAGTCCCATCACCAAGGGCACCAGACAATATATGCACTGATGGCCACTCCCTCCCTGGAGCCCCCTCTGGGCCCAAAGTCACTAACTTCCAGGTTGGAGCAGAAGGAGTGTGATCCCAGGATCCATGCCATCAATCAGTGCCAGGCTAGCCTAAGGGACAGTCCAACTTCTTGGATGGACCCTCATTTTCTGGGGCCAAGGTCTTCCCAGCCCCAGCCTTCTTTGGGAATACAGGACAGGAGCAAGGCAAGAAGCCTCCGTGCTCCTCTCATGGGAACAACACCTTGAAGGACGCCTATTAGGTACATGGTGTGGTTCTCCTTGAACATCCTGCACTTTGCCCCAAGGCTAACCCCCCCCCCCCCCCCCCAGGGCTCCTCTCTCACCAGGGTCCTCTCCTCCTAAAGAACAGCCTGTCTTCTACCCCGGGATAGTGAAAGGTGATGTAACCCATGACAACATCATGCCCCAATGTGACAGGAGTGGCAACAGCCATTTCCTGGCTCTGGGGTAATAATGAGGGGTTGAGGGAGGCAATCAACACAGCAGATGGATCTCCAAACTGACCCTGGGTAAAGGGTAGCAGCAGGCCCAAGGCTCTTTAGCCCTACTTGCAGAGTTTACTATGATCTGGCCACACCTCACCAATCCCACCTCAGGCCCCAGTCCTTCTCACAACACATAGTTAAGTGTGGGCTCAGCGATCAGTTGGCTAGGTCTAAAGCCCTTCTTAAACCCTTACGGAGCCACAGTTTCCCCATCTATAAAAAGGGAAAAACCAGAGTCTCCACCTCACACATTATGTAGGGATAGTGAGGTTAACAGGTGTAAGAGAAAAAAAAAAAAAAAAAAAAACAGGTGTAAGAGACCCAGAATAGTACCTGGCTCCTAATAAGTACCAAGTGAGCTAGCAGTGACTTCTCTTATGGCTTTTTTTTTTTTTTTAAGATTTTATTTATTTATTCATGAGAGACACACAGAGAGAGGCAGAGACATAGGCAGAGGGAGAAGCAGGCTCCCTGTGGGGAGCCTGATGTGGGACTTGATCCCAGGATCCCAAGATCACAACCTGAGCCAAAGGCAGATGCTCAACCACTGAGCCACCCAGGTGCCTCTCTCTTATGGTTTTAATACCAACTACCCATGTATGAGGTACTCACCCTGCTTCCCCTTCATCTCTTCCCCCACTCTAGAAATAGAATGCCTGTGGGACCATGCCAGAGAAGGTCAGAGCTTAAAGAGGTTTTAAAGATCACCTGATTCAAGTCCTTTGGTTAACCAGAAGAGAGGTCAGGACAGGTCAGAACTGGCATAAGGCTCCAGGCTACTCGGGGAGACTGGCTCTTATGACTCAAATCCTTGCTTCACAATCAGAGTGGCACCCAGCACTCTCTCCTTGTTACAAGCTTCCTCTCCACTCTAGAGGACATACTGTGTGGCAGATACTTCTGTCTCCTGGTATCTATTTGCTCTTTTTTTCTTCCTAAGGGAACCCTCTAGGTTTTAGCTGGATACGTGGTCACCTAGCTAGAGATGATATTTTCCAGAATCCCTTGCAACTAGTTGTTGTCATATGATCAAGTTTGGGCCAATGAGTTATGACTGGAAGCCTTATGTGCAGTTCTGAGTCAAAAGGACTACCTCATTCTGACCTTCCTTCTTCACCATTTCCCATGCTCTGAATCACTGGCATGGGAGTAAGCCAGCATTCTTGAAGCCCATGGAGACAATATCCTAGTGGATAAGAGAGAAGAGCCCTGGATGACCACAGGGGGCAGACTACCCATTTCCTTGACTGTCACCCACCCAAGCTGTTTTGGGAGACAATAAATAATCTCACAACCTTTTAAAATCAGTGTTATTTCACTTCTGTTAAAGCAGTCAAACCAATAACCTAACTAGAACCTGCCACTGGTCCTCTTCATGGGGGCTCCCTCTGTAGGCAGTGATGAATAAAAACATACACATTCATGACAAATGGTATTAGGCAGAAAAATCTCACACATTTTAAAATGCCACTCTTAGGTAGGATATAAATGAGTCACAGTTGTGATAACTTTTGTTCTTTTTGAGTTTTATCTTTTCTTTTACCTTGAATTATTTATGCATCTATGAAGATGGCTTGGCTGCAGGTAACAGAAAACCCTCACTTAATGCAAAGGCTCTCAACCCTATTCTCACATAATGAGTCATAGAGTGAGGAACAGTGGCTCCATGTGAGGTAATTCAGCAGCCCAAAAGCATCATCAGGAAGCCAGGCTCTTTCCATCTCTGGACTCTCTGCCATCCTGTCTTTGTTCTGTTCCTAGGATGACTGTCCCTCAAGGGTTTTAAGATGGTGGCCACACTCACAAGCATCACTGTCACACTGGCCAATCTGCAGAGGGAGAAGGGACAATCCTGTACATTCCTACTGGAAGCAAGGAAGGCTTTCCCTGAAACCCTCCAGTGGACTTCCCCTAATGTCTAACTGCCAGAACAGCGTCACGAGCCCATGCCCCAACTCATCACTGACACCAGCAATGGACCACAAGGACTGATTGAAAGGATTCACCTCTTGAAAGAGGCCCATGGAGGAAGGGAGGGAGCGGAGGCCCACACAGAATTGAGTTCTGTTAGGAACAAGGGAGCAAGGGGATGCCTGCAATAACCCACAATTGCAGAAGATTTGACAACACACACAATTATTCTAAAAAATAATGACAGTACCAGTACTTTTCAAACCTAGCAATCAACGCACATACAGTCATAATTATATGTTTAAGAAACATCAGTGCTGGTTTGCTCAGGTATGATTCAGCAGTGATAAATGGCAGAGTAGTAACCCTCAGCACTGACTACAGCCCATGTTCTACCAACAAGACCTTTTATTCTATATTTTACATGTGTTTAAATATACAACATGAATTATTTACCTACCATTGCTTTCCAAAAAGGATCTGAGGCAGATAATCTATGGATTTAGTATTTTTAATCCCTGAAATAGTAAAGGTTTTTAGTTTTCTTTTCCCCCATTTATGAACTATACATTCCTGCCACTCTCTCTTCTGAGGTTTTTTTTCTTCCCTAGCTCTACAAAGGATAAACTTGTCAAGGTGTCTGATCATTTCTCAGGACCAGAACAGATTGAAATAATTAATTCATCAAGCCAGGATTTTCGATCTTACATACTCCTCAGTGATCTCTTTCTGAGGTTCTGGGAGAAGCCTGTGTTCCATCCAACTTCACTGCTCTGCTTTCTGAAAGTTGGAGAAGTAGCGAAATGTGCCAATCTGAAATCAGCATATTCTGACTTCAGAATGTCAAGAGCAACTCTAAGTACATCAACAAAAAAACAGGAGACCGGAGACTGTGCAGTTGGCATGATTTACTCATCACAAAGCTACTTAAAAAATATAGCTGATTCTTTTTTATTTTTGTAAGCAAGCTGTGTCAGTTAAAAGTTTGTTACAATGTCAAGGGAAGCACAAAACATTAAATAGGCAGGGCTGTAAAGCTAGAAATACAAATAGACAATGAAGGGTTGCATGGCAAAAGCCAAATTTTACAGGTAAAAAAATAAAAAGAGCTCAGGAGGGCCCGTGAATCACAGCTGTGCATTGTGAATCAGGCCCACCTGAAGTGCCGCTTTCTGTGGCCATTTTCGCTTTCTGAAAGCTACACAGCTTTTTTCCTATGTTAGCAATACTACACAGAAGCAAGATTTTGTTCTGGGCAAACACATAGATGGGAGCACTGATGCATGCCCAATGAGGCCTTTTTCAGGCTAGAAGCACCCTTACCTACTACAGAGCTTTGACTAAACCCCGTGCTCAGTGGCAGTTCAGTCCATGACTTGATCATGATGAGGCGTGAAGTATCAGATCCCCTATAGATAATCACTGCCAGTATCCACGGCAGGAACTCCATGTCCTTAAAATGTTTTTTTAGAAAACTTCTGGATGGTTCAGTGAGAGGTTGGCAGCATCAGTGTCAGTACAAAATGAGCCCTCCTGCTCAAGGAGGTAGTCAAGTGTAAGTAGTCACTTGCTGGTGATGCTGTGAGGGGGCTGACACAGGTGACCTCTAGGAGCCCTCCATGTACTTCAGATCCAAGGATTGTCTGGTTCAGATCCCAAAATAAGCTCTCAAAACTTTTGTTGTGGGGGAGGCTCCTTTGCAGTTACAAACTCTATAAAAACAGAGCTAAGAGTACTGTCACACAGAATCACAGACATTTAGCTTGGGAAGGAATGTGAATTGCTATCTGGTCCAAACTCCCTTCCGGTAAAGTATGGACTAACACTGTTATAAACTTCAAAACTTTGATTCAGCTTAGGTTAAAGCTGTAATTAAACATAAGCCTCAAAGTCAATGGTACTCATCATACACAATAGTGGAAAGCTGAGAGCTTTTTATCTAAGATCAGGAAAAGACAAGGGTGGCCACTCCTACTTCTATTCACTGTAGTACTAGAAACTACCCAGAGCAATTAGGTAAGATAATGAAATAAAAGACATCCAAATCAGAATGTAAAAAATAGCACTGTCTCTATTTGTAGATATATAGAGATATAGATACAGATATATAGATATATAGATTATATCTATATATATCCCTGCAAGTTTATATATGTATGTATATAGATATAAAATAACCTAATGACTCCACCAAAAAACTGTCAGAGCTAATAAATGAATTTGGTGAAGTTGCAGGATACAAAATCAATGTAGGAGAATCATTTGCATTTCTATACACTAACAACAAAATCTCAGAAAGAGAGCTTTAGGAAACAATCCCATCTACAGTTGCATCAGAAAGAATAAGATATCTAGGAATAAACTTAACCAACGAGGTGAAAGACCTCTACACTGAAAACTATGACATTGATAGAAAAAAAGAAAACTAAAGAAGACTCAAATAAATGGAAAGATGTTCTGTGTTCGTGGTGTAAGTGAATTAATATTGCTAAAATATTCACACTATTCAAAGCAGTCTCCAGAGTCAAAGTTCCAATAGCATTTTTCACAAAAATAGAAAAAAAATCCTAAAATTAGTATTTAACCACAAAAAAAACCCCAAACAGATAAAGCAATCTTGAAAAAGAACAAAGCTGGAAGCATCATACTTCCTGACTTAAAACTATATCATAAAGCAATAGTAATCAAAACAGTATGGTATTGGCATAAAAACATGGATCAATGGAACAGAATAGAGATCCCAGAACTAAGCATATGCATACATGGGCAATTAATTTATGACAAAGGAGTCAAGAACATACAATGGGGAAAAGATAGTCTCTTCAATATATGGTATTGGAAAAACTGGACAGGCACCTGAAAAGAATAAAACTGAACCCCTACCTTATACCATCCACAAAAATTACGCCAAAATGAATGAAAGACTTAAATGTAAAACCTAAAACCATTAAACTCCTAGAAGGAAAGATAGGGGCTCAGCTCCTTGATATCATTCTTGTCAATGACTTTTTGGATTTGACACCAAAACCAAAGGCAACAAAAGCAAAAGTAAACAAATGGGACTACATCAAACTAAAAGGCTTCTGCACAGCAAAAGAAATAATCAACAAAATGAAAAGGCAATCTATGGAATGGGAGAAAATATCAGCAAATCACCTATCAGATAAGGAGTAAATATCCAAAATAGATAAAGAACTCACGACTCAACTACAGAAAAACTATTTGATTTAAAAAATGTGCAGAGGAACTGCATAAACATTTTCCCAAAGATATACAAACGGCCAACAGGTACATAAAGAGATGCTCAACATTACTGATCTACGAAGAAATACAATTCAAAACCACAATGAGATATCACTTCACATCTATTAGAAAGGCTGTTATCAATAACAATGTTATTTTACAAGAGATAGTGTTAGTGAGAACCTGGAGAAAAGGGAACTCTCGTGCACTGTTGGTGGGAAGGCTAACTGGTGCAACCACAGTGGAAAACTATAGAGAAGTCCCTCAAAAAATTAAAAATGGAACTACCATATGATCCAGCAATGCCACTTGTGGGTATACACATGAGGGAAAGTCAGTATCTTGAAGCAATGTCTGTGCCCTACGTTCATGGCAGCATTACTTTTAATAGGTAGGAAAACGTGGAAACAATTTAAGTGTCCACTGACAGATAAATGGATAAAAAAATGTGGAATATATATATATACACATATATATATAATATAATGGCACACACACACACACATATATACAACGGCATATTATTCAGTCATTAAAAAAAGGAGGAAATCCTATCATTTGCAACAACATGGATGGAACTTGAAGGCATGATACTAAATGAAACAAGTCAGACAGGGAAACACAAATAATGTATGAACTCACTTATATGTGGAATCTAAGAAAACCCATCTCATAGAAAATATTGGTGGCTGTCAGAGGCAATGGTGGGGGTTAGGAGAAAAGGGTGAAGGTGGTCAAAAGGTATGAACTTCTGGTTACAAGATAAATAAGTCCTGAGGATGTAATGGATAAGCATGTGACTATGGTTAACAATATTCTATTGCATATTTGAAAATTGCTGAAAGAGTGAATCTTGAGGATAGTGTGGGTAGATCAGGGGTTAAACATCTGCCTTCAGCTCAGGTCATGATTCTGGGGTCCTGGGATGGAGCCCCGCATGGGGCTTCCTGCTCTGTGGGGAGTCTGCTTCTCCCTCTGTTCCTCCCCCTGCTCATGCTCACTCTCCCTCTCGCTCTCTGTGTCAAAGAAATAATTTTTTTTTAAGATTTTAAAAATTTATTTATTCATGAGAGACACAGAGAGAGAGGCAGAGACACTGGCAGAAGGAAAAGCAGGCTCCCCACAGGGAGCCTGATGCAGGACTCCATCCCAAGACCCAGAGATCATGACCTGAACCAAAGGCAGACGCTCAACCACTGAGCCATCCAGGTACCCCAAAGAATTAAAATCTTAAAAAGAATAAAGAGTAAATCTTGAAAGTCTGCATCACAAGGAAAAAAATTGTAAGTGTGGAGATGGATGTTAGCCAAACTTGTGGTGATCATTTCACAATATATACATACATCAAATCATTATATTGTACATCTTAATACAATGTTATAGGTCAATTATATCTCAACAAAACTGTAAAGGAAAGAAAATTGTATATAACTTGATGTTGAGTAAATAGAAATGCACAGTGTTAATAAAATAATACAAAGAATAAAAGAAAAAAGCACAGATTATAGAAGGGAGCTTCTACCAGCCTGGGTCCCCAAATCTCTGGGTGGAGCAGAGGTCCCACCTCTTTCATGAAACCCTATCCTTGATACCATTGTCTTGGACCCAAACTGGACTGTTTTTATAAAGGAGAAATAATGTATTGTGTTAAGCCACGAACTTTATGAATTTGTTACAGTAGCTTGACACTAATTCTAATACTTGTCTGTGTATATAGGCTATGGATAAAGATTAAACAAAATAATATATATAAAAACACCTGAGTCATAACAGTTCAATAATGGTTAATCCCTTTCCATTTTTTGTCTGCTACCACCTGAAAATACACAAATAAAATCCATTTTTTGCTTTGGAGCAAGAGTTTTCTAGGAATATTTAATTTAAATACACAGATTGGGACTAACCCCAAAGATTATCAAGCAACATTTTCAGGAAAGTTCTGGTTATTGACATCTTAAATCACTCTGTCATCTGGAATATGGTACTTACCTTGAAACCTAATTTGAAGCTGAGAGAGGTAGAGGATTTGAAACAAAGATGTCACTTGGTAGATGTTAGGCCCTTTCAAGTTTTCCAGAGAGGCCATGCTTACCTGTAAATCACTAGGGGTTCTAAAAAAAAAAAATAATAAGTCAATAGTACTTAATGAGAAATGTGGGAGAAGAAGCTGTTCATACAAGTGCTTTTGAGGATGCAAAGCATGAGGATGGCCTTGATCTTTGTTTACACATCAGTTTCCACAAACTTAAGCTAAATGAATTCTGTACTATCATCATGAAATTGGGTTTCTAAATTGAGTTTCTGAGTATGTCTACTAAACAGCAAAGCGCTATCCTATAATATTTGTATTTTTTTAATAGTCATCTTCCAAGGTTTACTGTGTTATTAATTGGGCACTATTCATTGTTAACTGTTGCACTATTATTTGGGTGTTATAGGACATCATGATGGTAGGAATGTTTGTTGTAGACTATGTTCAGCTAACAGTGTTGTGAACTCTGTTGGCTATGGAAGACTGGCTCTGCCCACCAACCTGTGATAACTAACCACAGACTGCCAAATCACTGATATTATTATAACATGATTAATCAGGATGGAGATCTATGCTTCCTCTTCTGAAATTAGGAACACACTTGAAAATCTTCTTTTGTAAGAAAAAAATCATTCTAACAGATTAATTTAAAAGCATGATGCAAAACCCTGTTCTTCCCAGAGGTCTGTCGTCTTCTTTTCACTGAGGTATAACTTACATTTAATATTATGTTAATTAATTTATTCATTTATTTAAGATGTTATTTACCCATTCATGAGAGACAGAGAGAAAGAGAGAGAGAGAGAGAGGCAGAGACACAGACAGAGGGAGAAGCAGGCTCCATGCAGGGAGCCCGATGTGGGACTTGATCCTGGGCCCCAGGATTTCACCCTGAGCCAAAGGCGTCTGCCCAACCACTGAGCCACCCAGGTGTCCCTATTATATTAGTTTTAGATGCACAAATCATGATTCGATATTTGTATGTATTGTAAAATGATCATCACAATATGTCTAGTTAACATACTCACCACAGTTAACATTCATCACCACACAGTTATAATATTTTTCTTATATAAGAACTTTTAAGATCCACTCTTAGGAACTTTCAAATATTCAATACAGTATTACTAACTATAGTCACCATGCTGCATTACATCTCCATGACTTTGTACCCCAAGTTTGTACCTTCTGACCCTCTTCACCCATTTTGCCCATCCCCACTTGGCAACCATTAATCTGTTTTCTGTATCTATGACCTCAGGGTTTTTTGTTGTTGTTGTTGTTGTTTTAAGATTTCACATATAGGTAAGATCATAGGACTGTATTCTATAATCTCCCTGGCAGATGGTCATCAAAACTTTAGGCCTTTAGCAGTTTCCTATAATGTTCTTAGGGTGCTGATCAAACACTGCCCATGGCCTACAAGGCCCCAGGCTCACCTCAGCCCCACACTATAGCCCTCCAGTCATCCTAGCATCTCTTAGCCCCACAAGAGTCTTGTTGTTTGGGGACTTGGCACCTGTGTCCATGTATGTCCTCTGATGACCCAAATAGGAGGTAGGTCAGCTGGGAAGATCCCTGCAGTACCACTCCTCAAGGGGCACCAAGCCCCCTAGCCCCCACAAGAAAGAGCCAGAGGTAAAGAAAACTATACCTTTCTGAAGCTATTTGGGGCAGAAGAAGGTGGAACTCCCAAGGGGCATGGTGGAGTCAGGACGCAGGCCATAAAATTGTCTCCTCTGGAAGACTCTGGTAAGCTAAAGCAGGCAGGTAGGTTTAAAGCCAAGGATGAGGAGTGTCGGGGTGGCTCAGTCAGTTAAGTGTCTAACTTTCTTCCTTTTCTTTTTAAAGATTTTATTAATTTATTTGACAGAGAGTATAAGCAGGGAGAGTGGCAGGCAGAGGAAGCATGAAGCCGGATATGGGGCTCCATCTCAGGATCCTGGGATCACAACCTGAGCTGAAGGCATATGCTTAACCAACTGAGCCACCCAGGTGCCCCTAAGCACCTAACTAAGCATCTAACTCTTGCTCTCAGCTCAGGTCATGATCTCAGAGTCCTGAGACTGAGCCCTACGTTAGGCTCCCCACTCAGCATAGAGTCTGCTTGCAAATTCTCTCCCTCTACCTTCCCCCCACTCATGTATGTACTTTCTCTCTCTCAAATAAATAAATAAATAAATACTTTCTTTAAAAAAAAGTCAAGGGTGAGAAGCTAGAGAGAGCAGAGCATCAGAGTGTAGTGGTTCTAGAGCACATCTACAAGTTTTTCATCACATCTCCCATCAGGAGGGGGTTCTAGGTCCCCTGAGCAGGCCTCAGAGCTACCTTAAAACAATGGGGCAGGAATGCTCTGAGACCAGGCTGGAAAAGTCCATGAGATTCCACCTGGCTTGGTCTCTTTTGGGTCACCTGCTTCAGGAACCCTGAAGCTATCATACTAGAGATACCATATGAGAGGCCATCCAGAGACAAGGATGCCCAAGCAGCCCCAACTGTTTGAGGCTTCCCAGCCCAGGCTTCAGACATGTGAGTGAGGGAACATTTGGGTGATTCCAGAATAGCCAGTGCCTGAATAATTGTGAGAGACTTGAGTGATAAACACGAGCTGGCCCAGTCCACCTCCAGACCATGAGGATAACAGTAAAATGACGGCTGTTTGAAGTCACCAAGTTTGGGGATAATTTGTTACACAGCAGTAGTGATGAGGCTAGAGACTTTGTCAGTCTTGCTCCCTATTCTTCTGTCCTTGGTACCAGGAACAGTACTTGGCCCTTGGCCCAGCTCAGGTGATCAATCAATGTTTGTTGGATGACAGAAAGAATGAATGAACAGAGGAGAGGCTCATTATGGCCACGAGCAATCCATTCTTTCTGCCTTCCCCGAGCCGGCAAGCTGGCGTCTCTCCTCCGTCCCTCTACCTTTTCCACCTAGCTAACTCGTGATTGGCCCTTGGATCCTAACTCACAGATTATTTTCTCAGGGAAGCTTGAACTCCCCTGTCTAGATCAGCATCCTGTCTGACACTCTCAAGTCACCCTGTCTTTCTCCTTCATGGCATTTCTCAGAACCATCATTACATAATCTAAGAACCACACTGAAATGTTGGCTGTCTCCTGTGATTGACTAGAAGCCACCAGACAGCAGCAATGGTGTCTGCTCACAAGTGTGTCTCTGTGCTGGACAAAGCCTGGCACAGAGCTGGCTGACTATGTGTCAGAACATTTCTGGAGAGTGGGAGTGGCAACATACAGCTTTGACTCACAAAGCTTCTGACACAAATGTGTAGCGCTTTTATTCCCCCCATATGAACCAATTTTCCAACTCTGTGGGCAACAGCTGGGTGTCCTACAATTCGACTCAATTCTGACACTGACTACTCCAACTTAGTGTCAGACCCCACGAGTTGAAGGGCTCCATCCCAAAGACTGCCCCCACCTGAGTAGCCAGTTATGAGCACTGGGTCCCTGAATTACCCACTTTTGTCAGACCTGGCTACATCCCTACCCCTTTCATGTTTGATAATTTGCTACAACAGCTCACAAAACTGGGAAGCACTTTATTGCTGTTACTGTAGATTTATTATAAAGGATACAACTCAAGAACAGCCAATGAAGAAATGCATAGGGCAAAGGTATGGGGGCCGGGACACAGAGCTTCTATACTCTTTCCAGGCATGCTGCCCTCCTAGCACCCTCATGTGTTGCCAACCTGGATGCTCTCTGAACCCCTGCTGCTCAGAGGGTTCTTTGTTTTTGTTTTTTTTTAATTTATAGAGGTTTCCTTATGAAGTCACGGTTGATTAAATCATTGGCCTTTGGTGACTGATTTCAACCTCCTGCCTCCTATCCCTCCCTGGAGGTCAGAGGTTAGGGTTGAAAGTCCAACCCTCCAATAGTGCTTTGGCCTTTCAGGGACCAGCAGTCATTAGCATATAAAAGACACTCTTAGCACTCTAGAGATTGCCATGGCTTTTGGAGGAAAAAGACCAAATATTTCTTTTTTATGATACCATCCTGTTATTAGACAGTGTGTGTTTTTACTGTTTCAATAATACAGAGCTAGAATTGGCCTCTAACTGCTAGCCCACCCTCTACCAGGCTGTCCAAACCCACTCACACCCTGCTCATTCTCACCACACAGACCCCAGGGAACCAAGCTGAGTGTCTTCAGGTTTACAGCACAGTCAGTGGGAAGAGTTGGAATCTGAAGCCAACTCTTCAGGCTTGCCAGTTCATCATGATGTCCATCACACCACTCTGCCTCCTGGATGTTTTCACTGATGTGAAAAGCTCTGGGAGAGTCATAATCCCTCCATCCAAACAATAAACAAACCTGTACATTTTTCATAATGAAACACACAAAATACGTGAAGCTTCTAATATTTAATATTTGGTCTTCAATGTCTCTATGATATAGGAAAAGCCATTAGGGTTCGAAGCCAAGGGCCAAGAGAGAATTCTTGAGACATCTTTGGTGCAAAAAGGTGATTTTATTAAAGCACGGGGACAGGACCCGTGGGCAGAAAGAGCTGCACTGGGATCATGAGGACTAGCCTATTATATACTTTCAAGTTGGGAGGGGGTTAGGGATTGCATAAGTCTCTGTGGAATTTTGGAAGCAAGTTTTCCAGGACCTTGAAGGGGCTAGCTATTGTTGGGAAAAGGTCATTTATTACTGTCTAATAGAACCTTAGTCATGAGACCCTTCAGATGTCTATCATGGGCCATATGCTTGGGGGATGATTCCCCGTATTCTCAGGAGGTTTAGAGATAAAGGAAATTTCTAAAGGAATTTCTATATGTTAAGGTAGATTTACAGGGTCCTGGAGGACAGGCTAAGATTGCCTTTTGCCCTGGGCAAAGTATTAACATCCAGGCAGTTGAGTCCCTAGAGGAATGTCACTCTGTCTCTTTCAAGAACTTGCCAGTAGGCTCTAGGTAGTAAGGAAATTTAATAATTTTTCTTCTGCCTTCGTTTCTCACATCATCTATAGAACAAGAGCTCATGGTGATATTTACTCTAGGCACCTCCCTGCCAAATACCTAAGGAATGAGGAGGCTCTGAGCGAACATCTAATTCAGATTTTAATTTGATTGTTTTACTGGACAGACCCTATGCCAATCCCCTGCAGAAAGTTTTCATTCTGCTTTCCTTTCTTTTCTATTACTTGTCATTCCCCAAGTCGTTGGAGATTAAGGACATAAAGAAATGAAGATAAAGAATACTCCAGGTGATCTGCCATACTTCAGTAAGACAGCACCCCTGGACAACTGAGCTTTTGAAGACAATGCAACGACCCAGAAAAGAAAATGTGAACATTTTAATGTGACTTAATGTGAAAAACTAAAAAAAGATACAGAGTCATGCATAGCACGACTCTAATTTTTTAAATGCATACATACATATATATATATATATATATATATATATATGCTTGGAAAAGTTGGATGGAAAGAAATACAAATTTTAAAATGACATGGCACATCTCACCCTTCAGATTGGGAAAAAAATAAAAATAAAAAGATCATTCATCTCCAGTGGATGTTAGTCCCAATGGGGACCAATGTTTTCACATACTGTCGGTAAGAGGGTTAACTGGAACAGCATTTGTTAAGAAGAATTGATGGTCTAATTTAAACAGCAAACACATATACCCTTTGCCCCAAGAATTTGTATTCTGGGTATCTATTCTCAAAAAATGCTCTTTCACGTGTACAAAGCAGCAACAGGAAATATATATAAAAGTCTGAAAACTAAAATGTTCACCCATACGGCAATGGTTGGAGAATTACAGTTTGTTTACACAATGGAACATGATTCTTCCTTAAAAAAGAAAGGGGGGGGCACCTGTCTGGCTCAGTTGGTAGAGCATATGACTCTTGATCTCAATGTTGCGAGTTTGAGGCCCATATTGGGTATAGAGATAGCTTAAAAATAAAATCTTAAAAAAAAAGAAAAAAAAAAAAGAAAGAAAGAGAAGTAGGCTTAGATATGGATGTGGGTAGACCTCCAGATTCTGCAAGTTAAAAATGAATGAGAGAGAGTGTGCAAGTGGCAGCATCATAGATACAGTGCATATCTACTACATAGGTATCTCGTGTAGATAAGACATCTGCACATCTCAACATACAAGGAAATCTGAAGAAAACATGTAAACTTACAGAATAAGGTCTGCAAAGAGACAGCCTCCAAATTAATAGTGGTCGTCTCTATTGCAGACTTTTCAATATTTACTCATATATTTAATGCTTTGTTTTTACAATGTATTATGTACAAATAACAAAAAAAGGGGGCGCCTGGGTGGCTCAGTCGGTTGGGTGTCTGCCTTCGGCTCAGGTCATGATTCCAGGATGCTGGAATTAAGTCCTGCATTGGGCTCCCTGCTCAGAGGGAGTCTGCTTCTCCTTCTCCCTCTGTGCAGTCCCCTGACCCTGCCGGTGCTCATTCTCTCTCATAAAAAAACAAAAAACAAAAAACAAAAAAACAAAAAAAAACTAACTAAAAACAAAAAAACAAATAATAAAAAAAATATTAGTACTAACAACATAAATTGTTATGTTCTTAAGTCAAAACAGCAAGCTATGATACAGCCTATACAGCTTGAGCTCAATTACATTATAAGGAAGATATACAAAGCTGGACTCAGTGGTTTGAAACAGGGTTGGGAGTGGGACTTTTTACTGTTACACTCTTTAGAATTTTGAACCTATTGCTATTTTTTTAAATCAATAAAAGTGACAATTTTTAAAGAAACGCTGGAAAGAGAAAGTTGACTCAATGTTATGAGTGGTTATCGGTGGGATTACAAGTAATCTTACTTTTCTTTGAAACAAACAGAAGAAAAAACAAACAAACAGAAGAGTGGAAGACAGGTTTACAACTCTTTAAGTAGGTAGTGGGATCCTGGAAGACTTTTCTAATTTATAGTTTTCTGTATTTTCCAAACTTTCTGAAGCAAACATTTGTTACTTTAAAAAATTAGAAAGAAAAAAAAAAAAGAAAGCTGTAAAACTTATTTAAATTATTTCTTAAACCACGCAGTTAAGCAAGAAGTCACAAGACTTCTTGGGTACATGATAAGTGATAAAGAGACCAGTGGTTTTGAAAGAGCATCTCCTTTCAAAACTAATGCAACGTGAAACCTGATGTGTAAGAAAGATAAAATCAGAGTTTACTGGGAAGGGCCGGGTACCCCCAATGGGCAAAAGGAAGGTGCAGAAGGTGCAGAAGCCAGGGCTCTGGGAACGCCCTTAGGAAATGCACTGCACAGACAGATGGAGGAGGGGCCGTGTACTAGCTGGTCTGAGGGGGCTTCAAGGAAGAGGTAGAAACTGTTCCAGCTACAAGGGCAGGGAGGACACCAGTGGGCATGCTGGATGGTGGCTGGCATTTCAGAAAGGATAAAAAATGTACACAGCGGTGCAAAGGCAGAGGATACCCCTCCCTCCACTGTTGACAGATGACAGGCTTTACTCAGTCACTCACCAGTGAACAGGGTGGAGGATGAGGGAGCCACAGAAGGTTCCTGAACACATGCGTGACAGGCAGCAATGCGGAAACATCACTCCCGAGCCGCTGATGGATACACTACTGCATATCCATCCCACTCAAGTTTATAGCAGGGCACCCGCAGCCAGGAAGGCAGACAATTCTCTGGGCCTTGGCATCTGGGGGCCTGCGGCTCAACGCTATCCAAATGCTGGCTTTTGCCAAGATTGTGCTGCATTTGATCAGACTATCAGCCAGACAGGCTACGGGCCTTCCTCCAGTGCTATCCTGGAAGTCACCCACATTTCAAGGACAATGGGGCTAGGATCCCAAGTCACAGCTCACGGTGCTTCCCTGGAACTGAGATCGAGGCCTTTCATTCCACCACTTACCAGCTGCGGCACTCCAGGCGGGTTACTTAATCCCGCTGAGCTGGTTTCCTCACCTGTGAGTGGTGATTCGATGATTTATTCAACAAATATTTCCCAAACAACTATCTGCTATATGCCAAGCAGAGTTCTAGAAGCTGGGGATAAGTAGTAACCAAATCAGTCCAAAATTCTTCCCTCATGGAGCTTATATTCTAGTGGAATGTAAAATTACCCATTTCATGGGGCTGTGGAAGGGATTAGGTACTCCCTGAAAAGCATTTAGAGTATTAAGAATTCTGTATCTAATTCCAATGTGTGTATGGGATCAACCCCCTACCCCCATCACCAAGGAGTTCTTTGACACAGGCTGGGTGACCTACAGTTCAACTCAATTCTGACCCTACCTAACTGGGGATAACATCAAATCCCACAGATGAAGGCCTCGGCCCCACAAGACTGACCACATCCTCAGCACTTCAGAGGCCAACTGCAAATCCAGATGGTCACTTGTGCTTCTGACCAACTGGCAAACTGGAGGTTCCAACAACCTTCTCTTTGTTCAATTAATTTGCTAGGGCGGCCCACAGAACTCAGAAAAACATTTTACTTACTAGATCACCAGTTTATTACAAAAGGTTGGAACTCAGGAATAGCCAGATGGAAGAGGTGCAAGGGGCAAGGCATGTGTGTGGGAAAGGTCACGTAGCTTTCATGTCTTCTCCCAGGGTGCCAGTCTCCCGCATCACCACGTGTTTGCCTTGGAAACTCTTAGAACCCATCCTTTTTGTGTTTCTACGGAGGCTTCATTACAGAAGCATGACTTGAAATCCTTGGGCCATTGACAACTGATTCAACCTCCAACCCCTCTCCCCTCCCTGGAGGTCTGGGGCCGCGACTGAGAGTTCTAACCTTCTAAACGCTTGGATGGTTCTCATGGCAACCAGCCCCCATCCTTAGGTTACCTGGGGGCTTTCAAAAGCTTCACTTCATTAACATAACAAAAGACATCTTTATTGGTCCCATCACAGGAAATTCCAGAGGTTCTAGGGGGTCTGTGCCAGAAACAAGGACCAACAAATCTGTTTCTTATTACAAAACTTATCACAGGTTGTAAGGATCCTCCTTTTCTTATTTTGTCATTATGCACATTTCCTACAGCCCTTAGCACCGAGAAGGCACCTGCTAAACAACAAGGAACTGGTCTAAGTTTCCTTCTATGGATAGAAATTTCCTTACCTGGAAACAAAGTGCCATACATTCAGCCCTGAGCTCAGACTAGCATGAAGGTTCCTCTCTGCACCCTACCCCCCAGCACCGTCAATTCCACCTTAATACACAGGACTGGGTAAGGAGAAAGAAGGAAACCACCCTGGGGCTATTCTTCCCCATGATGGCAGCGGACTGCTCTGCTAAACCTGGCACAGCCCTCATTTCCTGGGGGACTTGAGCAAACCTGTGGGCTGTGAGAGCAGGTCCCTTCTCAGGCAGCGCTTTCATCCTTCTCGCCTGGATGCTAAGACCCTCAACGACTGTGTGGCAGCATGAAAGGGGCCCAGAGAGGTGACCCAGCCTCTCCCGAGAGGCCAGCCGGTGGCAAGGCCAAATCTCACTTAGTGGATTTCAATGTGCTCACGGGGTGGGGAATAGGCACAGTCGGGCCAAATTCTGAGCCAAGTGGCCAGAAGTATTGGTATGAGTTGAAAGGAGAGGGGAAAAAATTGTAAACCAACTTTAGAATCTCATCCTTGGGGCTCCAAGAAAGTCCTTCAACAAAAATCTAGCTGCCACATAGCTTGATATGTAATGACAGTTTCAACTTTCCTCACCGACTCCAGGCTGGTGTTCTGGTGCCAGCCTCTATTTTTATAGCTTGAGTAATGCCCGGGCAAAGAACCAGACAAGAATCGGAAACAGGGACAGGGCAGGAGAGGTGATGGCACAAGTAACAGGCCCATATCCTACTGGATCTCCAACAGCAAACCCTTCAGGGCAGAGGCTGGGTCAGCAGCCAAGCCTTCCTCCGATTCCTGCCCACCCTCTCCTGTAGTTTCATTCCCCTTTACAGCCCAGACTCGTGGGGATGATAGGGCCCTATCTGCTTTGTTTACCACTGTGTTAAATGAGTGAATGTCCACGCTACCCCACCCCAGGACTGGCACACTGGACTTACGCACCATTCCTCCTGAAACCCCACACGACCCCTCTCATAACTCAATGTCTGAAGCCCTTTCACTCTCTTGGTCCAGGTGCCTTCTTGACCTGGTTAACTCCTGCTCATCTTTTAAAAAAAAAAAAAAAGATTTTATTTTATTCATGAGAGACACAGAGAGGCAGAGACAATAGGCAGAGGGAGAAGCAGGCTCCCCACAGGGAGCCCAATGCGGGACTTGATCCCAGGACCCCGGGATCACCACCAAAGCCAAAGGCAGATAGATGCTCAACCACTGAGTCACCAGTGCCCCAACTCATGCTCATCCTTAAATGCAGCTCAAAAGCCAGCTCCTCCTGGAAGCTTTCCCTGACCCCAATGCTAGGTGAGGCCCTCCCAACATGGGGCAACCATAGCCTTCCCATAAGACTCATCAATGCACAGGCTTGGGTCAGCTTCCTTCCCTAGCTAACAACCCCCCCCCCCCCCAACACCCCCCCCCCCCCCCCCCCCCGCCCCGCACTAGATGGATGCAGGGCTGAGTACCAGCAGGTGCTCCGTAGGGGTGTGTAGGAAGAATGGGAGGGATAGAGGGAGGGAGGGCATCAAGAAAGATGCTGTGGATGGGGAAGCACCTGTCATTGAAGCCTACAACAAACTGAACAAGAACACTAAAACCCAGCAGATCAATGGATCATTGTCAATGCTTACTGAGAAAAAAATAGCAGGAAGTGGTTGGGGAAATATTTCTCAAATCATTGAAGTGGGAGGCAGAGGTCACTCTTTGCTGCATCCTCTCCTTTCCGGATGTGGGCTGGGTGCAGGCTGAAGGGGAAGGAAAACTGGAAGGCTAGATGAGTGGAGGCACTTAAAGGCTCACAGGCAAGGAGTGGTCATGGGCTTGGAGCTCCTCTGGCCTAGGGGTGCCGAAGGTCGTTTCTCCTGGGGTAATCTTCAATGGCTGAGGGGGATCAGTGATGACTCATTCCCATAAAGCTGTTAAGAATGTGTCCTGGGTCAAGAAACAGGGATCATAAGGACCTGCTACTGTCCTGCCGGCCTAGTCCCCAAACGTAGGAAAAGAAGCAGGGATTTAAGACAGATAATCCAGGATTTAAGACAAGGCCAGAGCCTTCTTAACACAATATTTCCTTGTAAGACAGACACCCCGAGTTGTCCCTCATTATTCATTCCTTCTTCCTTGCTAAGAGAATTCTGATGGGGGGCGCGGTGTGGCAGAGATTGCTGGCTAATTATGAAACCCAACTCCTCTTCCTCCTAGGCACCGGATCACGTGCTCCAGCCTCTCTTGCAGGAGGTGTGGCCGTGTGTCTGAGCCCCCACCAGTGGAATGTCAGTGGAATTAAGTCACCACCTCCAAGCCTGGCCCCAAAATTCTCCCACACACCATCCTCCATGCTCCTTCCTCTTCTGATTGATGTAAAACAAGCATGGCAGTCTTAAGAGTCTGGGTCCCTTAATCACCTCTTGGAGGTGTATTCCCCACAGATTAGGAATCGCCATTTTGGATTTTGTGTGACCAAAAAGTAGACACTACCTTATTTGGGTCTTTAAGCATATCTGGGTTGTTTGTTTAGCAGTGCGCCCACCTAACGATTCTTGGCAGCAATGTGCCCTGCTAAACACTCACATGACCCTTTAAACTGAGAGTGGTCATATGACACATGAACAGTCAGGGGAAGTCTGCTAGGGGTTTTGGGGAAAATGTCTGCTTTCCTGATAAAAGGTATTGATGCTGTTGGTACCTGCTTTCTGCCACAATCATCTTGCCACTGTGAAGGACAGGCCAAGAAAACAATGGAAGCATCGTTCCAGACAGACAGCTGTTGAAACTAAAACTAGCAACCACCTACCTTTGGACATCATGTTATAGGAGAAAAATAAGCCATTATTTGCTTTAGCCACTAAAGCAGGGATTTCTGTTACTTGCAATCAAAAGCAAACCTGATTGCTTTGCAACCACCCATTCATTCATTCACCCAGCCTTTACTGAGGCCTATTTCATGCCAGTCCCTGTGCTAAGGGCGGAAGAGTCAGAGACAGGCTGGATGTGGCCCCTGGCCTCCAGGAGCTCCCTAGCAAGCTGGGGAGACAGGTCCACAAGCAGACAACCCGCACACAGTGGGAGCAGATGCCGTCAGGGCACACAGTGTCCCAGGGGAGTGTGAGTGTTGAGTGGCAGGCAGGCATTGGGGCAACAAGTTCCCAACTCCCTTTCTGGCATTCAGCACACAGAGAAAACACTCCCCAAGCTAAAAAGCAAGTAAGAAGAACACACTATGCTCAACCAGGCCAACTGCAATTATTTACTGTATGTGGAGTTGTTACTATATGTTGCATCAATTAATGCAGCTGTTCTAAGATAATCAGCAGTCTTTTTTTTTTTTTAAGATTTTATTTATTTATTTATTCATGAGAGAGAGAGAGAGAGAGGCAGAAATACAGGCAAAAGGAGAAGCAGGCTCCATGCAGGGAGCCCGACGTGGGACTCGATCCCGGGTCTCCAGGATCACACCCTGGGCTGAAGGTGGTACTAAACCGCTGAGCCACCCAGGCTGCCCAAATAAGCAGTCCTTAGAGCAAGATGCAACAGAGGAGGAAATAAAAGATCATATGCCACTAACACAGAAATGCTGTAAATTAGATGAACCAGGCAGCCTTGCCGACATCCTCCTGCCTGCTGAATGTTAGTCATCTCCTCAAATACACCTTCTTTCTCGAAAAAGACATGGTCATTTTTCACCTCGAAGACAAGAGCCAAAATAAAATCAACTGTCTATGCCATGACCTTCAACCATAAATGTCCAGGCTCTGATTTCTGGGTCTGCGTTTCCATTAGGAATTGTGATGGAGACAGACAAATTGGCGACAAAAGATGACCCCATCTGGGAAATCAAGAGGCTACCAAGACCAGAAAAGTCAGAGCACTCTGTTTAACTCAGTTCTGCCAACATACAAACAAATGGTTTTCAAAAATGAATGACATTATTTGCTCTGTTTTTATTTTCCAAGCATGGGGCAAGTATTAAAAAAATAATAACATGACAAAACCTCATTTACTTCAAATTCCAGTAGTTTAAAAATGAATAAAAATAAGCAGGCTCCTCATTAAGAGAGCTGTCAGGTTTCCAGTCTGACTGCCAACTTATTCACATAAGAGCTCCAGTGCAGAGCCAAGGGTGTACCAATCACACTCGCACCAGGCAGAGGGGCTCACGTTCCTTAGGCGGCAATCCCAGGCTCTCTAATCCACGGCCCACGGCTAGAGCACCTTGCCAGGCCCTGATGGCTGGGGCTAGTCGGGCAGGCTTCCAGTGGGAGTTTCTTTGTAAGACACACAGAGCAAGTGAGGGACCTCTCTTCTCCAGAACCAGTTATTAAACCCAAAGCCTACTGGGGCACCTGGGTGGCTCAGCTGGTTAAGCATCTGACTTCAGCTCAGGTCATGATCTCAGGGTCCTGGGATCAAGCCCCATATCAGGCTCTATGCTCAGTAGGGAGTCTGCTTCTGCCTCTCTCTCCCCTTCTGCCCCTCCCCCTTCTTCTGTGCTCTTGTTCTCTCTCTCTCTCTCTCTCAAATAAATAAAAACTTAAGCAACAACAACAACAAAAAACAAGCCTATCAACACAGTTTCCCAGAGATCTTCACGGTTCTGGCTATGGCAGACAGGAGAAGCATAATCGTCTGGCCGCCTGCCTCTGGCAAGTCCCCTACCCACCCTGAGGAACAGCTGTGCCATTCCTCACTCAGAACCGGGTCCCTCATGGTATTGCAGGCTTCTAGGGCTGCTGAAAGACTAGTCCAGAGCCATGGCCAAGGCAGTAGGCTGTCCACCAGGACCAAGAATAGTGCTGGCAAATCAGGTTAGTAAATACTGAGTTTATGGTCTCTTATCACACTTCCCACTACCAACCTGAGGCCAAGAGTTATAGTGAAAAGATTAACAACCAGCATGTGTCAGACATAGGCCAATCAACTGCGTGCCTACCTTGAACAGCTGGCAAGGCCAAGTTACACCAGTGTGTACCTGCTGAAGATCATCAGCTCCCCCACCTGCCATAGTCAACCCTTTATAGGCCTGCCCTAGGCTCTCATGACCACAGTACGTGGCCAAGAGCCAGGTGAATGCCTGGGAAATGCCTGTACTACCCTTCGTGTCCTTCACTGTGAACTTGAATATAATGTCCTCTGTTCCAGGGGGACAGAAACTAGGTGTGTCTTGTCCATTCTCCTATATCCATCAACTCAGTGCAGCTGGCTGGCACCATAAACAGATTTTTAAGGAATTGTAACAACAACGAATATTTTTAAAGCCGACCGTGTGCTAAGCACCGTTCTAAGTCCTCATCAAGATATCTCACTTCAGCCTTACAACACTAGCCTCTCAATTTTCATCATCATCGTCTCAATTTTACAAATGAAGAAACCGAGGCACAGAGAGCTTAAATAACTTGCCCAAGTGTACAGGGCCAGTAATGGCAGATCCAGGATTCAAAGCTAGCCTGGCTTCAGAGTGAAGAGTCTACACTCTCCACTCCTGCACTAGTGTGAATATACAGACTCAGGTACTCCAGTATTAGGAAGTCATCACTAGAGAGAACCTCTGAAATCCACAAACCCTGAGAAATCCTTCCAGGAAGTTTCTGGTGGTGCTAATCATACATTGTTTTTGTCTCTTTGACCTGTAGAACATTTTAAAGAAAGCCTACTTTTACCCCCTAAGCAGGAGACTACCTATAATTTTCAAATAACTATGTAGCCACATTTGGTTATCAAGCAACTGCAGCAGGAATATCTAGGTTTACATAGTATTTCCCTGCTCAAAAGTTGAGCCTCTGAAACTCTCGGTGGTCCCCTGTTCCCATCTCTAAGACCACAGACTTGCTGGAAGGATTGAAGGAGATCATGGACTCAGTCGCCCATTTATATGGTAAGGTACTGCATAAGCATAATGTTTCATCACATTAGTATATTTTAACAAAATGACTGATTAAAATTTCTATACTCACCAGAATTCCATACTTGTCTATACTTCTATGGAGGTTCCTATTTATATCTCTGCACATTTTATTTTATTTTATTATTATTATTATTATTTTTTATGATAGTCACACAAAGAGAGGCAGAGACACAGGCAGAGGGGGGAGCAGGCTCCATGCACCGGGAGCCCGATGTGGGATTCGATCCCGGGTCTCCAGGATCACGCCCTGGGCCAAAGGCAGGTGCTAAACCGCTGCGCCACCCAGGGATCCCTCTCTGCACATTTTAATAACGAAGTTTAAAAGTCAGTAACTTATTTTTATAAGATGGTGTCCCTCCATTATTATTTTTGAGCTTCCAGACATCTCTACTATAATAACATTCCTCCACCTTAATCCAACTGCTTCTTTCATTTGAGAAGCATAAAAGAGTTAACAAGGCGGTAAATGCTTTATTCTAACTTCAGATTTTCCTATATTAGATGACAAAATTAGCAAGCAAGAGCTTCATTTTCTTTTATAATTTAAAAGCTCAAAATGATACGGCTGTATCTCTGAAGGCCTAATGTTTGGTATTGGATCCAAGAATGAGGGAGGTCTAGGAAAGTAAATTGTGGTTTTGCTAGTTGGAAAGACACATGTCTCCTTCTAATTGAGGGGTAGGATGGATAGTATTCAAACTATTTGTAAATTCGGTGTAAATTATGACTCTAACCACAAATGAGCAGAGAGGAAGGGAGTGTGTGTGGGGGGGTGTCAAAACCAGGTGCAATAATGCTCATCTTAGTTTATTTTTTTTTAATTTTATTTATTTTATTTTATTTTTTTTAGTTTGTTTTTTAAAGCTCTGGTTTCCACGCTCTTGATTCCGGCTCTCTCTAAGGAAGTCAGTTATACACAGAGGCACAGAGTGGTAAGCACATGACCAAGGATGCCCCCTAACATGCAAACATGAATGTATAAGTTGGGGAAGTGACTGGGCAAATAGAATTTTTAAGTTCCTACTGTTATTTGAGTTCCCCAAATTCTCTTTCCACCCCAGCACAGAGGCAGTTCCAGTGCTGTGTGTCGTGCAGGAGGAAGAGACCGGGCACAGGGTGGAGGAGGGAGCGTACATGGATGAGCCAGCCAAGAGCATGTGGGAAAGGCTGCCTCCTGGATGCAGGAATGACTCCACCAGGCTCCTCCAAGTTCATTTTTCAATCATTTTATCTTTTTAATCATGTCTCTTCCCTCCATGCTCCTCTCTTCATTACCGACTGAACCATTCCTTTCCAAAAGCCAGGAGTCTCCCCAGCCAAGGCCCAATAATGCTCAGAGCAGCCTCCCGGTTCTGGGGGTGGAGGCGAGCAGGCTGGAGTCTGTGGCTCAGTTAGATAATCCTGACCCTCCTGCCTTCTGAACTCAGGGCACTCTGTGAGTCATTCCTGGTCCACAGGTGCCTCCTCGTGGCTGCCTGGCAGGATCTGCAAGGCTGAGGGTCTTCAGCAGGCCTTAATCCATCTGTCAGGCTACCCAGCAAGTTCAAGAAAGGACCCTGGAAGGCTGCTTCTGTCAAAAGGCACCATCCTATCAGAAGGCAGCTGTCACCTCTTCTTCACCCCCCATATAAGGGTGCACAGACCCTGCCAGCTGTTTATCCTTTTCCACTCCTCTCTGCTCCCCACTCAGCATCTCAGGTATGAGGTGACTCCCCAGAGCCAAACCCCAGACCAACACCACTCAAGCCATTTCCAAAGGGGCACAACCCTCCCTTCAAAACCTGGGCTCTCCCACTTTGCTAAGGCCAGCGCCTTCTAGAAACCAGAACAGTGGGCCCAGCAAACCATATTTCAGATTACTGTGGCGGCTATTCTTCCCATCTCAGTGATTCTGCTCCTGATGGTCACTCGTCTACCAGAATGTGCGCACCTGTCCTTATCCACCAACCAAAAGCCTTGACCCTTCTGTTTTTCCAGGACCCTTGATAGCCTCCCATCCTTTTCCCTACCCACCTTGGGATAGCAGGCACCACCACCCTCTTCACCCTCTCCCTCTCTGTCTCACTCACAAACTGCAGGCATTAATTAAGCCTCTTCTAGAAAACAGATTTTCACCAGCAGTGGGAATTCTGGGTAAGAGCCAGACCCAGAGACAGAGACAGTCTGGGTAAGAAAGATAAGCCCTTGACAACCCCAAACCTGTGGGCAGTACAGGTTCTCACATCCAAGGAACACTCTGAACGCCAGCCCTTCCTGGATTCCCAACAATAGATGGCATGAGGCACTCCCACTCCGTCAGCCTCTGGTTGCACTCCCCTGGGCTGGCCTTTGACAGAGGCTGAAAAGCTGGACTTTGCTCAATGTGTCAGTGGGTCACAACCACCTCTGACATACAGAAACGTCATCGTAGAACACCAGCATCTCCCCTCCCCCCCAAACCCCCAGAGCTGCAAACCATATTGCCAGCAATGAGAAGTGGTACTCTCAGTTCTCCATGGGAAAGTTCTCTGGAGTGGACAGCAACCACTGGACTGAGGATGGTGCAATCTGAAGCAACTGGCAGGGCTCTGCAAGTGACACCTGGTCTCCCTGAGTGCTTCCTCCCATCACAGACAGGGATGAGGGATGCCTTGAGGGGGTGTGGCTTAGGCCACAGCTCAGAGGGTCTTATAGGTCAAGCTCTGCAGGCCTCATTCACTCAGCAAACAGCCTTAGGTCACCAGAGTGCCCCCCACTTCCTCACCCCAATTCTAGGATAAGGACAATTCATTTCCTTCATGGAGTTCTCAACGAGGTTAGAGACACACCTACCAGAGCCTGACCCATTAACTGAGCTCTCTGCCCCAAATAGGCATGAAAATGAGTTTCTCTCCCTTCCTCTCTCTCTCTCAAAATAAATGAATAAATAAATAAAAATAAAAATAAAAAAAGAGTTTGTCTCCAGTGACATTCCGTACTTTAAAAACAATCGATCAATTCAAGGATAATGTTTTGAAAACAGAGCAGCACAATGGAAAAAAATGTAAGTCATGGACTTGGACTAGATTCAAGAGGGGGATCCATTTTTTCCCTCAACACTAGTACTTATCACTTAAAGGGTGCCAGGCTGGGTGCTGACAGAGACGGCTCCAGCCTGAAGGCACTCCTGGCCAGTGGGGCGGCGGGCAGTCAACAACTCACCACCCAGCAGTACCATGAGGACAGAGCAGATGCCCGCAGCAGTCTCTGGGCACTCAGAGGGAGCCCACTGTGCCCCTGGACGACCTTGGGCTAATGACTTATTAATTCACTCTTCAACGCTGAAAGAATACTGAGCCGATTCCTATTCGGGCTAATCAATAGGAACAAAAAAGTCACTGATCCTGCAGCTTCACAGACGCTCCGAGTGCTGGGCTGCGAGAGGCCAAGGGGCCCATCCCGGCCCGGGTGCCCCACCGCAGCAGCCTCCGGGGCATCAGCAGGGCGGGCTGGCCAGGAGTTAATCCTGGAAGCCAAGAATCCCCCACGCGTCCTTTCTCTGAAACAGGCAATTAATTTAAGCCAAGACTTAATGGAAGCCAGGAGAAGGGCCGGGGCAGATTCAGGCGCTGGCTTTCAGGCCGCGACCCATACATCTCCACCTCCCTCTGGGGAACCCGAGGCTTCTCAAACCATCTGCTTTAACCTCTCTTCCCACAGATGTCCACCGAGCACCAGCACCTCCGAGGAGGAGCAGCTGCCCAGCTCCCCGTTTGCAGTCAGGTCACGTTTACAAGGCTGGGCCGGGCAGGGTCGGCTCTGCACTCGGGTTCACCCGGGGCGGGGGGGGGGGCGGGGGGTGCAAAAAGCTCTGCAAAAAGCGACCAATGTCCCCAAGTTGCGAAGCCCTTCCGGGCCCCGCCGGCCGTCCACCCCACGCCTCCCCACGCGTGCCGATCGAAGCCCGCACATCCCCCGATTCCACTTTTTGAAAGCCTGCGGAGAAAGCCCCCTCGCGTGCCCAGGAAGGCCCGGCCGCCGCGGGGAGGGGCCGCGAGCAGCGCAGCGACGCGGGAAACATGGCTCCGCGACCGCCCGCACCGCTCGTCCTCTAAGCAGCCACAGGTACAACCTGAAAGACCGCTGCTGCCACAAGGAGAGCCACCTGCTCGAGGCCAACTCCGTGTCTGTGCGTGTGACAAAGAGGAGACCGCGACCGACGAGCAGAAGCAACGCCGCGGGGGGGGGGGAGGCTGAGCCCCGCGGGGTCCCCCCCCCCGGCACCCGGCACCGCAGCCCGCGCGGGGTCCCCGGACTCCCTACTCCCTGCGGCGCGGGGCGCGGGCGGCGGGGCCGCCCCCCAGAGGCCGCCAGGAGGCCGCCGCCCTCTCACCTGGAGGCCGCGGGTCGGGGATCCCGGGAGCGGGAGCTCGGGCTGGAAGGAGGCGCAGGAGCGCGCGGGGCCGGCGGGGCGGGCGGGGCGGGCGGGGCGGGGGCTGGAGCCGCCGGGGGGGTGGGGGCCGAGGGCTCCCGGGTCGTCGCGATGGTGACGGGGGTGCAGAGGCTCGGAGACGCGGGTCTGCGCGGAGTCGGCGGGGCGGGGGGGGCCTGGGCGAGAAGGCGCGAGTCGGGCGCTGGGGTTTGCGGCGGGAGCCGGAGTGCAGGGGGGGACGCGGCTGCGGGGTTCGGAGCCCGCCCCGCCCCCCGCGCTACTCTCCCACCGGAGACCCTGCCCGCGCGCCCCGGGCTCCGCGCGTCCGCGGGACCCCCCGGGGCTCGATCACCCCCGCCTGCCCGCCGCGAGCCTCCGCCTCCCACTCACCTTCCTCCATGGCCCCGGCCCGGCTCCGGGCCCCGCTCCGCCGCTGCGCGCCCGCCGCCCGCTCGGCCCGGTGCGGGGGGAGGCGAGGGCGGCGCGCCCCGACCGCCCGGCAAGCCGCAGCGCCCCCTGCCGGCCCCGCGCCGCCCCGCGCCCCGCGCCCTGCGCCCCGCCGGGCGCCCTCGAGCTCCGCCCCGGAGGCGGCGATGCGGGGCGGACCCGCCCGGAGGAGGGCGCGGGAGGGTTTGCGGAGAGGACGCTGCCCCGGGAGCCCGAGCCGGCCCGCGGAGCGCGGGGGGGCCGAGGCCGGGTCACGGGCATCCCGGGCGCGTGGGCAGCGCGCGCCTCCCGCAGCCGCACTTGGCCTCGGGGGCTGCGCGCGCGCACGGGCCGGCCTGCGCCCCGCGTCCTCGGCGGCCGGGATGCGCGCGTGCCGGAGGCCCCGGCCGCCGGGGGACCCCGACCGTGCACCCGAACCCTCACGACTCCTGCCCCCCCCCCCCCCCCCCCGCCTTCCTCCGGTCTCCCTTCCGGCACCGACCACATCCGGCCGCGTGTGCCAACCGTAGACCTGCAGGCGCCCGGGGCAGTCGCGGCCGCCAAGCCCCGGCCTCGCCCCTGCCCCCCTGCCCGGGCCGCGCCGCCGCGGTGCCCCCCGCGCTGGAAGCAGAGCCGCGTAACGGGGACGCCCGCGAGGCGTGTGGTTGACCCCGACGAGATCCAGCCCGGCTGGCTCATTTCTGTCCAGTGCTGGATTCCAGCTGGTGGGAAGAACCAACGTGTTTTCTCTGTGGGAGATGATCTCACCAACTATGCCTGTCGGGCTTTTGGTGCCTGTGACCCCCGTGTCCTAGCACAGCTGGCCTTGAACAAAACACACTGTGAGTGTTTCACTCCTCTTCCCTTTCAAGAAGCCCTTTCTGGGGGAGCTCCTCGTTTGGCCTCTCCCTTCCCCCGTGTACTGATGGCTCCTACACTGTAGCACACCCAGATATTCTATCCATGTCTCTGCCCGTTCTCTGCTTTTCTGTTTAGAACTGCTCAGAATTTCCCACACCAGAGCCTTCTGCTCCCACTCCCAACCCCATCTATCCCATGTGGTGTCATCACTCCCCAGCCCATCCAGGATGCCTTCCTCCCCCTGAAGGCTCACGGTCCACTGGGTGTTTGCTTCCACACTCGGCTAGCCTGCCCTTCTCACCTCATTCCTGTGACACCCCTGCCATCCTGACTCCTTCCTGCCCCGACTGGCACACAACCCCTTCCATTCATGAAGCCAGGGCCACGTATCTCTCATGAGAAAAATCTTTTCGCTGAGCCTGGAGCATCACCCCCGACTCACCTGGTTCTCAGTCTACCCATCCCACCCAGCACCCCTCCTGCTGACTGTCCTCACACTGATTCCCGACCCCGCTCCTTTGCTGGCGCTTGTCTCCCTCCACTCACATGGATTAAGAGCACATTCTGCTGTGAATGACAGACAGTGCAATTCCCACTTCCTTAAACAAATAGACAAAAAGAATTGGTTGGCTTATGTAAATGAAAAGCCCAGGCACTGCTGCCTCAGGTCTGGATTTAGTTCTAGACACTGAAGAATCCAGAGAGTCGCCATCTCTCAGCTTTGCTTCCTTCTGCATGGGACCCCAGCAGATCCAGGCTCACAACCTCACAGCAACAAGTCCAGCAGAGAAAGAGCTTCTCTTTGTCAACCATCCCACCAGGCCTTGGGCCTGGCTCTCATCAGCAGGAGTGGGCCACCTATCCCTCCTGTTCTCCCAGCCACCGTGACCTCGAGGTAGGTTGGTTTCCTCTCCGTCTCTCAGCTGCCTTCTTGTCCCCCACAGGGAATATGTGGGTGCTCCTGGATCCCTTCTCCGCCACAGGGGGGCAAAGGTGACAGATCCTGATGGTGATCGGGAGCCATTTCCGTGAAATATGATGCACCACCACTTCACTTTGGCATATGGCATTCTGGGGCAGAGTTCCAAAGAGGAAGTAGGCACAGGGTCTCTCTGCTTTCATCTTTCTCCTTAACCTGCTGGGATTTCTTTTTCTTTTCTTTCTTTCTTTTTGTTTTTTTTTTTAAAGGTTTTATTCATTTAATAATGGGAGACACAGAGAGAGAGGCAGAGACATAGGCAGGGAGCCTGCTGCGGGACTCAATCCCAAGACCCAGGATCATGACCTGAGCCAAAGGCAGATGCTCAACCACTGAGCCAGCCACCCAGGCACCCTAGGATTTCTGTTGTCATACCATACCTCTTCCTAGATCAAGACTTGGCACAAAGGTGGCCTCAGGCCCCTCAGGGAACTTGGGCATCATGTTCTCCTTAGACTCATCACCTCCAGTCTCTTTCCTCACATTGCCCATTCCCTGAGGACTTCCATGCCACCTTCCATTCTGGAGGAGGTATCCCCTTCCTCCTGCCTGTGGACTTTAGTTCTGAGTGGTACCCATGCTGTCCTGCTTCTAGGACAGCAACACCTCATGGCTGAGCTTTATGGAAGAAGGGCTGTAAAGAAAGAAAAAGAAAAGATTCCTATGGGAAAAAAATATATGAGGAAATAATCTCAAGACCATTATTCCCATTCAACCTCTTTCCTTTGTGGTTGCTGAGGGGACAGGATGTCATCGGCTTAAAGCAGCCAGTGGTCATCTGGCCAGCACCTGGGGAAGCTGTACCAGAGATTGTAGCTGACAGAGAGGGAAGCAGAATTGAGAGGCAGCTTTCTGTCATGCCTGAAACCAGGACCTGGATTTTTTCAATTACATTGTCTAATAAATCCCCCACATCCCCCCAACAAGTTAGAATTAGATTTTCTGTCACTTGCAAGCAAAAAGTCCTGAGTACTACAAACCCATAGCACAGTGCCTGGCACGTTGGTTCCCACAGAATAGGAACTGATAAATAACCGTCGTTATAGGGATCCCTGGGTGGCGCAGCGGTTTGGCGCCTGCCTTTGGCCCAGGGCCGGATCCGGGAGACCCTGGATCGATTCCCACATCGGGCTCCCGGTGCATGGAGCCTGCTTCTCCCTCTGCCTGTGTCTCTGCCTCTCTCTCTCTCTCTCTCTCTGTGTGTGACTATCATAAATAAATAAAAATTAAAAAAAAATAACCGTCGTTATTTATCTGATAGAGGAGCAAGTGATGCCCAGTGAAGAGTGTAAAACAGAGTAGAGATGAAAATGTGTGATGCCATCGGTTCACAGCTTTGGTCCCCACCCCTCTTTTTTTTCCCAGTCTGTTCCTTTGTCCTTTCCCCATATGTCTTGGCCCACAGGGAAACTATCCAAATTCAGTGAAAGCTGAACCCATCCATCTTATAAAAACAGTCTCAGGCTCCCCCAAGTTATGAATATTCTGCTAGGCAGCTGCCATTTGCTGAATGAATATTCTGCTGACATTTGCTGCCATTTCACACAAGCAATCCCTGCCCAGACCAAGAGCAGCCAGGAGCAGGTGCCCATCTTTAGTTCAGTTTCAATTCATTAAGCAAAAATTGAACAAATATTTGTCCAGCCGCCTTTGTCTTGCACTGAAGCCTTAGAGAAACAGTGGGCTACTACCTCACCCTTAAGGGAACTTAACTACAGGGGAAGGCAAGTAGTCTAGGACAGAAGCTGAGATAAGATAACAATACCAGAGGAGGGGGTGGGTGGTTTATTTACACCGGGTCCTAAATTCCAAAGGTCTGCTGCCTGCAATCCTGCCTTCCAACAGAATTATACATCCATACAAAATACTTCCCTTGTGCCCACCACTGTATCTAGGTTACAAATATTATGTTTAAATTCCATTTATCATAGGTTTCAGTTCTCTGATGATTAAAGGACTGCCCGTTCACCGTAGAAACTTGGAAAAATACACAGGATGCAAAAATAAACACGGAAATAAAAAATATCCATAATTTATTTCTGTCGATGACTCTAGCACAGAATATCAAACTAGGCCACCGAGAGAGGAGATTGTCCGATGCAAGCTTCTACCTCACTGCTGACAACACCGGGCCTCAGGAGATAAATATCTTACAAAAGGCTAAAGGTCATTTCAGAGGTTCTTGCAAAAGTGTTGTACTCTCCCTAACACTTGCATATTTAAAAAAAAAAAATGCAGTGAGAGCCTCTCAGCTTCAGGGTGGTCTGTTCTCTATTATTTATGTATGCATGATTCATTTTACCGCTGCAATCCCTTCTCCCTGCCGCAGGCTTATTATATAAACCCCTTCCCCTCCTGAGAGCAGCTAGGGAGGGCAAATCCATTTGACCATCTATCTGGGTGAAATTTAATTAGAAAGGCAAATCTGGACGAACAGAGCACAAAATAACCACGTTAACTAAAAATAAGAGATGGCTCTGAACCTGACCTAGCGCCAAAAAAGATCACAAAGAACTGAAGTAATTTGTTGAATCATAGATCTAAATACTCATTTTTGTCTTCTAAACGCTGAGCTCAACTGAAAGATGTTTCTAAGAAAAAAAAGGAAACAAACAAGCACTAGATGAACTCATATGAATGTCATTTAGAAATCATAAAGGGACAACAAAGATTCTGGCAATCTATTTAATCTGCCAGTGTCTGGCACATATTTCATAAAACTTGGATGAATGGGGGCGCCTGGGTGGCTCATTTGGTTAAGCATCTGCTCAGGTCATGATCCTGGGGTCCTGGGGTGGAGCCCCGCATCTGGCTCACTGCTCAGCAGGGAGCCTGCTTCTTCCTTTTTCCCTCTGTCACCCCCTCCCCCTGCTTGTGCTCTCCCTCTCTGTCAAAAAAAAAAAAAAAAAAAAAGAAAAGGATGAATGGATGAATGGACCAAGAGTCCCTCCCTCTCAGTTAGAAGCCAATCAGGGGACAAGAGAAAGGAGCCTGGTGAAGCTTTCTATGGTCTCATGGGGTTCGTGTTCCTGAGAGAGGTGGGACCACGTAACACCCCAGACTTCCAGTGAAGACCCAAAACAGAAAAGATGGAAGCTAGGAAAAAGCCTTGAAATGCCAAAAGAGGGGGACCTGGGTGGCTCAGTGAGTTGAGCGTCTGTCCTCCGCTCGTGATCCTGGGATCCTGGAATCGAGTCCCACATCGGGCTCCCTGCTCAGTGGGGAGCCTGCTTCTCTTTCTCCCTGCCCCCTGCTCCTGCTCTCTGTCTGTCTCACATAAATAAATAAAATCTTAAAAATAATAAATAAAATGCCAAAAGAGGGGTGCCTGGGTGGCTCAGTCAGTTGACCAACTCTTGGTTTTGGCTCAGAGCTTGGGGTCATGATCTTAGGGTTGTGGGATGGAGCCTCAGGTCAGGTTCTGTGCTCATAGCTGGAAATTCTGTACCTCTCCCTCTCTCTTCTCCTCTGCTCCTCCCCACACCAACCCCCCACCCCGCAGTGCATGCTCTCTCTCTCAAATTAAGAAAAAAAATGCCAAAAGAAAGTCATTGCCAATGGAGAATTCTGTGCCCAAAGAACAGGGGACTAAGAACAGTCAGCTTGTCCAAAATCATGGTGAGAAAAGGGGAGATCTGGAACTAGAATCAAGGCTTCCTGAACATTTCAGGGTCCTTTTCACTGAACTAAGGTGGGTTGTTTTTTTGTTTTGTTTTATTTTGCTCCATAGATATGTCTTAAAGCACTGATGAAAAGAAAACAAGACATCTCAATATTATTTAGAGAGGAGATGAAAAAGTTTATCTTCAGTTTGATTTTTTTTTTTTTTTTGGAAATTGCATTCCAAAGCCAGTTGGGGTCACCCATACTCTCTCTCAACGTACTCAGGTTACTTATATTTTTTAACACTGGCTGAGTTGACTTGGGTTCTGAGATTCTTTGCCTCCAGCCCAGGATTCTCTGCTGAGCAACAGACAAGAACATCCAATATTTGTTCAGTGATTCCACCTGAATCTCCACAAACTCCACCATGTTTTTTTTTTTTTAAAGATTTTATTCATTTATTCATGAGAGACACACAGAGAGGGAGAAGCAGGCTCCTCACAGGGAGCCTGATGTGGGGCTCCATCCCGGGACTCAGGAATCACGCCCTGAGCTGAAGGCAGATGCTCAACCACTGAGCCACCTAGGTGTCCTACAAACTCCACCATGTTAAAAGGGAAAACTTTGTCTGATGTTCAACCTGGTGTTTCCTGTCTAGGGAATAACACATCAGCCACTTTCCCTAGTGTGAAAACTAGAGCTTGGGAGGCATCCCTCTCTCCCTCATCCCTACATCTACCTTTTCCAGCTCTTGTTAATCATACCCTGTTTAAATATTCCCCGCATTTGCCCACTGTGGTTCTCCCCATCATTGCCATCGTCCAAATCACACATCTGCTTTCTATCAGTAGAGAGTAGTTTGCGCTTTCTAGAATTTGACGTAAATTAAACCATACAGAATGCATGCTTTTTGTTTTGTTGCTGGCTTTTTTCACTTACTTAGCATAATTATTTTGACATTCAGCCATTCTAATGTGTGTATTTTTTTTAAAAGATTTTATTTACTTATTCATAGAGACAGAGAGAGAGGCAGAGACACAGGCAGAGGGAGAAGCAGGCATCATACAGAGAGCCTGACGTGGGACTTGATCCAAGGTCTCCAGGATCATGCCCTGGGCTGCCGGCGGCGTTAAACCCCTGTGCCACCAGGGCTGTCCTAATGTGTGTATTAAAAATTCGTTCTTTTTCTTGTTGAATGTTATTCCCTTTTAAAGATATACCACAATTTGTTTATCAATTCACCTTCCAATGGACATTTGCATTGTTCCCAGTTTGGGCTATTACAAATAAACCTGCTATAAACATTTGGGGACAAGTATTGGTACTTGTATTAGTGGGCACACATTTTTTTGTATTGGTACTTGTATTAGTGGGCACATGTTTCCTTTTTTTTTTTTTTTTTCTTTGATTTTAGGTAACTGTCTAGATATGGTGTGGCTGGGTCATATGGTAGGCATATGTTTAACTTTTTTTTTTTTTTTTAAGTAATCTCTGCACCCAACATGGAACTTGAACTTACAACCCTGAGATCACAAGTCCCATGCTCTACTAACTGAGCTAGCCAGGTGCCCCCATGTTTAACTTTTAAAGAAACTGCCAAATTGTTTTCTACAGTGTTTATATCATTTTACATTCTCCAGCAGTATATCAAAATTCCTGCTGCTCCATATTCTTACCAACGCTTGCTACATATGATCAGTACTTGAAATTTTAGCCATTCTGGTGGGTCTGTAGTAGTATCTCACTGTGGTTTAAATTTGCATTTCACCAGTGTTTAAAGATGTTGAGCATCTTTTCATGTACTTATATGCCATTTGTATATCTTCCTTGGTGAAGTGTCTGTTCAACCTTTAACTTATTTAATTGGGCTGTTTGTCTTATTATTGGGTCATGATTGTTCTTTATGTATTTTAGACACAAGTCTTCGTCAGACATACATTTTGCAAACAATTTCTCCAAGCCTATTTTTTTTCCAAGCCTATTGTTTGCATTTTAATTTTCATAACAATGTTTTTTAAAGGCAACATTTTTTTATTTTGATGAAGCTTAATTTGTTGATTTTTTACTTCTTAGTTCTTGATTTTTGTGTTCTCTTTAAGAAATCTTTGCCAAACCCAGTGCCAGTAGGATTTTCTCCTAACTTCTTCAGAAGTTTTACCTCTTACATTTAGGTCTATGATCCATTTCAAGTTAATTTTTGTAGAGAGTGTGAGGTCAGAGTGGAGGTTGAAATTTGCATATGATTTCCAATTGTATTGTCATCATGTGTAACCATTATCCTTTCCCTATTGATTTGCCTGGGCACCTTTGTTGAAAATCAATTGTTTTATACATGTTTGTCTATTTGTGACCTCTATACTCTGTTCCATTATTTTGTATATCTATCTTTATGGCAGTACCACACAGTCTTTATTATAGGAGTTTTGTTTTTTTTTTTAAGATTTTACTTATTTATTCATGAGAGACACCCAGAGAGAGAGAAAGGCAGAGACACAGGCAGAGGGAGAAGCAGGCTCCATGCAGGGAGCCTGACGTGGGACTCAATCTGGGGTCTCCAAGATCACACCCTGGGATGAAGGTGGTGCTAAACCGCTGAGCCACCCAGGCTGCTCGTTCTTTCTTTCTTTCTTCCTTCCTTCCTTCCTTCCTTCCTTCCTTCCTTCCTTCCTTTTTCTTTCTTTCTTTCTTCTTTCTTTTCTTTCTTTCTTTCTTTCTTTCTTTCTTTTTTTTTTTTTTAAATTTTTTTTTTTAATTTTTATTTATTTATGATAGTCACAGAGAGAGAGAGAGAGGCAGAGACACAGGCAGAGGGAGAAGCAGGCTCCATGCACCGGGAGCCCGACATGGGATTCGATCCCGGGTCTCCAGGATCGCGCCCTGGGCCAAAGGCAGGCGCTAAACCACTGCGCCACCCAGGGATCCCTCTTTCTTTCTTTCTTTCTTTCTTTCTTTCTTTCTTTCTTTCTTTCTTTCTTTCTTTCTTTCTTCTTTCTTTTTTCCAAGATTTTACTTATATAATAGCTTTATAATGAGTTGTATTTATTTTATTTTATTTTTATATTGATTGATTTTGTTACTAAGCTTTTTTTTTTTTATTGGAGTTCAATTTGCCAACATATAGCATAACACCCAATGCTCATCCCGCCAAGTGCCCCCCCTCAGTGCCCATCACCCAGTCACCCCACCCACTTCCCCTTCCACTACCCCTTGTTCATTTCCCAGAGTTAGGTGTTTCTCATGTTTTGTCACCCTCACTGATATTTTCACTCATTTTCTCTCTTTTCCCTTTATTCTCTTTCACTAATTTTTATATTCCCCAAATGAATGAGACCATATAATGTTTGTCCTTTTCCGATTGACTTATTTCACTCAACACAATACCCTCCAGGTCCCTCCACATCGAAGCAAATAGTGGGTATTTGTCATTTCTAATGGCTGAGTAATATTCCATTGTATACATAAACCACATCTTCTTTATCCATTCATCTTTCGATGGACACCGAGGCTCCTTCCACAGTCTGGCTATTGTGGCCATTGCTGCTATAAACATTGGGGTGTAGGTGTCCCGGCGTTTCACTGCATCTGTATCTTTGGGGTAAATCCCCAACAGTGCAATTGCGGGGTCATAAGGCAGATCTATTTTTAACTCTTTGAGGAACCTCCACACAGTTTTCCAGAGTGGCTGTACCAGTTCACATTCCTATAATGAGTCTTAATACTAGGTAGCACAATCCTCTGATTTTGTTCTTCTTTTTCAGAATTGTTTTGTTTTAGATCTTTTCCATTTCCATATAAATTTTAGAATCAGCTTGTGAATTTCTACAAAACACTTGCTGGGAATTTTATTGGGATTACATCAAATGTATAGATCATTTTGAGGAGGTTGAAGAACTTAATATGAAGTCTTCTGAAACATGTGCACCATATTTATTTAGGTCTTCCTTACTTTCTCTGACAATGTTTTATTGTTTTCAACGTATAGGTGTTATACACAGTTTTTGTTGAATTTACCGCCAGTGGTCCCATATATTTAATGCTGCTATAAATGGAGTTGTTTTAAAAATGTCCAATTGTGGGGATCCCTGGATGGCTCAGCGGTTTGGCGCCTGCCTTTGGCCCAGGGCGCAATCCTGGAGTCCTGGGATCGAGTCCCACGTCAGGCTCCTGGCATGGAGCCTGCTTCTCCCTCCTGTGAGAGACTCTCTATCATAAATAAATAAATAAATCTTTTTTAAAAAGTCCAATTGTTCATCAATAGTAGAGTTGATATAAATACAATTGATTTTTGTATATTGCTCTCGTATCCTGTGAACTTGCTAACCTCATTTATTAGTTCTAGTAGCTTTTGGTAGATCCGTTTAAGATTTTCTATGGAAAATCTTAATGTCATGTGTGAATAAAGAGTTCTTCTTCCTTTCCAACTGGATGCCTTTTATCTCTTTCTTACTGCACTGATTTAAACTTCTAGTAAAATGCTAAACAAGAGTGCTGAGAATGTTTATGATTTTAAAGGGTCTTTGAGTCTTTCACCATTAAGTATGATGTTATCTGTGAGCTTTTCGGTCCCTTTTATCAGGGTGAAGATATTCCTTTCTATTTCTAATTTGCTGAGAGGTTTTATCAACAATGGTATTGTTGGAGTCTGTCAGATACTTTTTATCCGTCCATTGAGATAAATAATTTTTCTCTTATCTCTGTTAATATAGTATATTATACTCATTATTTTTAAATGTTAAGCTAGTCTTGGATTCAGGGGATGAATTCCACTTGGTCATGATACATTATCCTTCTAATACATTGCTGGATTTGATTTGCTAAAATTTTGTTTAAAATTTTTGCATCTATGTTCATGAGTAATATATATATATTTTTTTTGTTCATGAGAAATATTAATCTATAGTTTTCTTGTAAAGTAATTCTCTGTTTTTGCTGTCAGACCCATGCTGGCTTCATAGAATGAATTATGAAATGCCCATTCCTATTTTAGTTTCTGGAAAATGTTGTGTAGAACAGGTGTTCTTCCTTCCTTAAATATTTGGTGGATATCACCATGAAAGCCACCTACACCTGGAGTTTCCTTTGTGGGAATTTTTGACAATGAATTTGCTTTCATAAATAGATATGATTGTCCAAAATATCTATTTCTTTTCTAGTGATGGTAGATTGTGTCTTTGAAGTAATTTGTCAATTTCATCTAAGTTGTCAAACATATTAGCATGAAGTTGTTCCCAATATTTCCTTTTCTATTGACTCCACTTTCTACCGATTTCTACCATCACAACCATCCCGCAACCCCCCCAACCCTACCAACCTCACCCCTCCCCCATCCGCTCTGGATGCTCCTTCTCAGTCCCCTTGTAGTTCTTCCTATGTTCCCTGACCTCTAGGGAGGGAGTTGAAGCCCCAAGGCCCAGTGCTGGTATCCTGCCTTCTTTTTCCCATTCATTTCCTAGATGATTTCATCCAGCCCAATAGCTCAAAATGCTGTCTAGATGTTTAGGCCTCCTAAACATCTATTTTTCCACTCAGGCCTCTCAACTCTTTTTTTTTTTTTTTTTATTAAAGATTTTACTTATTTATTCATAGAGACACACACAGAGAGAGAGAGAGACAGAGATATAGGCAGAGGGAGAAGCAGGCTCCTTGCAGGGACCCGGATGCGGGACTTGATCCTCAGACAGAGATCACGCCCTGAGCTGAAGGCAGATGCTTAACCACTGAGTCACCCAGGTTGTCCCACCCTTATCTTTTTTGTTTTTTTTTAAAGATCTTATTTATTTATTCATGAGACACACACAAAGAGAGAGAGGCAGAGACACAGGCAGAGGGAGAAGCAGGCTCCACACAGGGAACCTGATGTGGGACTTGATCCCGGGACTCTAGGATCACACCCCAGGCCAAGGCAGGTGCCTAACCACTGAGTCACCCAGGTGTCCTCACCCTTATCTTTTTAATATCTGTAGAATCTGTAGTGATTTCTCTTCTCTCATTCCTGTTATTGGTGGTTTGTGTATTTTATCTACCTTTTTTCTCTCTGCCAGATTTTATTAATTTTATTGAGCACTTCAAAAATGAGCTTTTGATTTCGTTGGTTTACTCTTGGTTTTTTGTTTCATTCACTTCTGCTCTTACACTTATTATTCACTTTCTTCTATTTACTCTGCACTTTTGTCCACCTGATTACTAAATGTAAAATTTTCAGATCATTGATTTCAGACCTCCCTTATTTTCTAATATAGGCTTTTACTGCTATACATTTTTTTTTTTTTTAAAGATTTTAGGGCAGCCTGGGTGGCTCAGCGGTTTAGCGTCACCTTTGGCCCAGGGCATGATCCCAGAGACTCGGGATCGAGTCCCACGTCGGGCTCCCTGCATGGATCCTGCTTCTCCCTCTGCCTGTGTCTCTGCCTCTCTCTCTCTCTCTCTCTTTCTCTCTCTCTCTGTGTCTCTCATGAATAAATAAATTTAAAAAAATTTTTAAAGATTTTATTCACAGAGAAAGAGAAAGGCAGAGGAAGGTGGAAAGTTTCAGAGGAAGCTGAAAAGTTGAGTTGAGCCATACGCTGGGGTGGGGTGGGAAGCAGGTCTGGGACAACTGAGGTGCTCTCTGCTGTCCTGGAGAACCAAAGATGTACCAACCCAAGCCCCTTTGAAAGAGTGACAGGCCAGCACAGTGGCAGGATGGAAGGGTGGGCAAAGACTGAAGTGGTTGCAAGAAGGCTCCAATTCTCTTTCATCCATTTATTGAGTGCTAGGACATGCCCAGCCCTGTGTTGGGCATCACTGAAGCAAGATAACACTGAATCATCACTGCCTGAGCAGTTTCAAAGACCTGTCTGGGGACATGTATGGTCTAACAAGCAACAGATTGCAATGTGATCACTTTGTGTTCAGAGGAAGAAATGTTATCCTATTTCCTATAAGGGAGAAAAGTAATGGCCAGAGAGGTCCAGTGACATGCCCAAGATGACCCAGCAATTTGGTGTTTGAGTTTGTATAAAATTAAGGCCCAGAGTAGGTTTTCACCCCCTTCCTTAGGCCTCTCATCCCTACAACCCTACCCCGCAGACCAAGAACCCCCTCACAAGTCAGAACTGTCCAGTGTACACATCATGACATCACAATTGTTCACCAGGGTCTTTTGCACAGGTCCCAAGTCCTTGGGCAGGGTCTGTACCACCCAGAACTCCCCTCACATACTCCTGATGCCTCGAGGGACTGGAACTTGTCATGCAGTAGACATGTCAGTTTGTCAGACAGCAAATGTCTCTGAATCATCCAGAGTGCCTTGCACGTGGTTGGCGATCAATAAATGCCTGCTGATCAAGTCTCTGTTAATGAATGGTGATGACTTCATTAGTGAATATTGATGGGTTTGAGACTTCTGCTCACTCTGGACAATAAGCCAGGGCTTTTGCCAAAGAAAACAGAAGAGAATTCCCAATAAGCTGTCCTATATGGACAAATCTGCAATCAATTCAGAGGAAGCAGGGCTCTTGCTGTTGTCATAGCAACTCTTAAAAAAATCTTCTTTAACAGCATCCCAGACATCAAGACTCTGAAGTAATGGCCTTTTAAAATGGATTCATATTAATAATATCTACCTGACTGAACAATGTATTTCTTTCTTTCTTTTTATTAGATGCATTATTAACTTGGGTAGCAATAAGACCTCATAAATGCAAAGTGCCCATTCAAGAACACTCCTTCCAGCTTGTAATATATAAGGATGCAACTCACCAATTCCAGGGATCCCTGTGGATAAGGAATACGCTCTATGAATGGTGATCTTCAGATTGTAGATTCTTGAAGGGTCTAGGTTGTGTGCGGGTCTCTTCTCTTAGCTGAATCCTCAAAGCCTGGGGCAGCTCATGCAGACATACAGACTAGGCTGGTCACAGGACATCAGAAGGAAGTTGGAAAAAGAATAAGTAAATTTCACAGAAGTTCTATGTAGTGCAAGAAATAAATTGCAAGAATCTTGAATCTTACAGCTTTCCTTCCCCAGTGTCAACTTTGGACATTGGTTTAAAAATATTCAGTGTTTATTGAGCAAGTAATAATCACTTCTTGGCCTTTGGGCTAAGATCAAGTATATTGAGCAAGTAATGAGGCGGATAGAATCTAAATTAGCCTCCAGTGATCTCCACCTCCTTGTATTCACAACCTTGTGTAACCCTCTTACTTCGAATGTGAGCAGGAACTGTGAGTTACTTTTAACCAATATGGTAAAGGTGACAAATGACACTTCCGTGATTACATTACATAAAATGTAACTTTTGTTTTGTTAACTGACTCTCTCCCTTGCTGTTTTTTTTTTTTTAAAGATTTTATTTATTTATTCATAGAGACACAGAGAGAGAGAGAGAGAGGCAGAGACACAGGCAGAGGGAGAATCAGGCTCCACACAGAGAGCCCGACGTGGGACTCGATCCAGGGCGGTGCTAAACCCCTGCACCACCAGGGATGCCCTCCCTTGCTGGTTTTGATGAAGCAAGGTGTCATATTGTGAGCTAAGCTATGGAGAGATCTGTTGGCAAGCAATGGGTCTAGAGACCCGCTGGCAAGCTAGAGGGCAGACTCTAGCCAACAGCCAGAAAGGAACGGAGACCCTAAGTCTAACAGCCCCAAGGAACTGAATCTTCCCAATAACCATAAGAGCTTGGAGGTAGATTCTTCCCCAATCAGATATTCAGGTAAGACTCCAACCCTAGCCAAATCCTTAATTGCAGCCTCGTGAGAAGTCCTGAAGCAGAGGACTCAGCTAAGCCATGCCTGGATTCTTGATTCACACAAACTCTGAGATAATAAATGTATATTGTTCTAAGCCATTACCTTGTGTATGCAGCAATAGATAACTAATACAAACACCTGCTAATGTTCTTTTTTCAGAATTTAAATTCAATTAATTAACATATAGTATATTATTAGTTTCGGAGGTAGAGTTCAGTTATTCATCAGCTGCATATAACACCCACTGCTCCTTACATCATGTGCCCTGCTTAATGTCCATTGCCCAGTTATCCCATCTCCCTCCACCTCCCCTCCAGCAACCCTCAGTTTGTTTCCTATAGTCAAGAGTCTCTTACAGTTTGTCTCCCTCTCTGATTTTGTCTTTTTTTTTTAATTTATTTTTTATTGGTGTTCAATTTACTAACATACAGAATAACCCCCAGTGCCCGTCACCCATTCACTCCCACCCCCCGCCCTCCTCCCCTTCTACCACCCCTAGTTCGTTTCCCAGAGTTAGCAGTCTTTACGTTCTGTCTCCCTTTCTAATATTTCCCACACATTTCTTCTCCCTTCCCTTATATTCCCTTTCACTATTATTTATATTCCCCAAATGAATGAGAACATATAATGTTTGTCCTTCTCCGACTGGCTTACTTCACTCAGCATAATACCCTCCAGTTCCATCCACGTTGAAGCAAATGGTGGGTATTTGTCATTTCTAATAGCTGAGTAATATTCCATCGTATACATAAACCACATCTTCTTTATCCATTCATCTTTCGTTGGACACCGAGGCTCCTTCCACAGTTTGGCTATCGTGGCCATTGCTGCTATAAACATCGGGGTGCAGGTGTCCCGGCGTTTCATTGCATTTGTCTCTTTGGGGTAAATCCCCAACAGTGCAATTGCTGGGTCGTAGGGCAGGTATATTTTTAACTGTTTGAGGAACCTCCACACAGTTTTCCAGAGTGGCTGCACCAGTTCACATTCCCACCAACAGTGTATGAGGGTTCCCTTTTCTCCGCATCCTCTCCAACATTGGTTGTTTCCTGTCTTGTTAATTTTCCCCATTCTCACTGGTGTGAGGTGGTATCTCATTGTGGTTTTGATTTGTATTTCCCTGATGGCAAGTGATGCAGAGCATTTTCTCATGTGCGTGTTGGCCATGTCTATGTCTTCCTCTGTGAGATTTCTGTTCATGTCTTTTGCCCATTTCATGATTGGATTGTTTGTTTCTTTGGTGTTGAGTTTGATAAGTTCTTTATAGATCTTGGAAACTAGCCCTTTATCTGATATGTCATTTGCAAATATCTTCTCCCATTCTGTAGGTTGTCTTTGAGTTTTGTTGACTGTATCCTTTGCTGTGCAAAAGCTTCTTATCTTGATCAAGTCCCAATAGTTCATTTTTGCTTTTGTTTCTTTTGCCTTCGTGGATGTATCTTGCAAGAAGTTACTATGGCCGAGTTCAAAAAGGGTGTTGCCTGTGTTCTTCTCTAGGATTTTGATGGAATCTTGTCTCACATTTAGATCTTTCATCCATTTTGAGTTTATCTTTGTGTATGGTGAAAGAGAGTGGTCTAGTTTCATTCTTCTACATGTGGATGTCCAATTTTCCCAGCACCATTTATTGAAGAGACTGTCTTTCTTCCAATGGATAGTCTTTCCTCCTTTATCAAATATTAGTTGCCCATAAAGTTCAGGGTCCACTTCTGGATTCTCTATTCTGTTCCACTGATCTATGTGTCTGTTTTTGTGCCAGTACCACACTGTCTTGATGACCAGAGCTTTGTAGTACAACCTGAAATCTGGCATTGTGATGCCCCCAGATATGGTTTTCTTTTTTAAAATTCCCCTGGCTATTCGGGGTCTTTTATGATTCCACACAAATCTTAAAATTATTTGTTCTAACTCTCTGAAGAAAGTCCATGGTATTTTGATAGGGATTGCATTAAACGTGTATATTGCCCTGGGTAACATTGACATTTTCACAATATTAATTCTGCCAATCCATGAGCATGGAATATTTTTCCATTTCTTTGTGTCTTCCTCAATTTCTTTCAGAAGTGTTCTATAGTTTTGAGGGTATAGATCCTTTACATCTTTGGTTAGGTTTATTCCTAGGTATCTTATGCTTTTGGGTGCAATTGTAAATGGGATTGACTCCTTAATTTCTCTTTCTTCAGTCTCATTGTTAGTGTATAGAAATGCCACTGACTTCTGGGCATTGATTTTGTATCCTGCCACGCTACCGAATTGCTGTATGAGTTCTAGCAATCTTGGGGTGGAGACTTTTGGGTTTTCTATGTAGAGTATCATGTCATCGGCGAAGAGGGAGAGTTTGACTTCTTCTTTGCCAATTTGAATGCCTTTAATGTCTTTTTGTTGTCTGATTGCTGAGGCTAGGACTTCCAGTACTATGTTGAATAGCAGTGGTGACAGTGGACATCCCTGTCTTGTTCCTGATCTTAGGGGAAAGGCTCCCAGTGCTTCCCCATTGAGAATGATATTTGCTGTGGGCTTTTTGTAGATGACTTTTAAGATGTTGAGGAATGTTCCCTCTATTCCTACACTCTGAAGAGTTTTGATCAGAAATGGATGCTGTATTTTGTCAAATGCTTTCTCTGCATCCAATGAGAGGATCATATGGTTCTTGGTTTTTCTCTTGCTGATATGATGAATCACATTGATTGTTTTACGGGTGTTGAACCAGCCTTGTGTCCCAGGGATAAATCCTACTTGGTCATGGTGAATAATTTTTTTAATGTACTGTTGGATCCTATTGGCCAGTATCTTGTTGAGAATTTTTGCATCCATGTTCATCAGGGATATTGGTCTGTAATTCTCCTTTTTGGTGGGGTCTTTGTCTGGTTTTGGAATTAAGGTGATGCTGGCCTCATAGAACGAATTTGGAAGTACTCCATCTCTTTCTATCTTTCCAAACAGCTTTAGGAGAATAGGTATGGTTTCTTCTTTAAACGTTTGATAAAATTCCCCTGGGAAGCCATCTGGCCCTGGACTCTTGTGTCTTGGGAGGTTTTTGATGACTGCTTCAATTTCCTCCCTGGTTATTGGCCTGTTCAGGTTTTCTATTTCTTCCTGTTCCAGTTTTGGTAGTTTGTGGCTTTCCAGGAATGCGTCCATTTCTTCTAGATTGCCTAATTTATTGGCGTATAGCTGTTCATAATATGTTTTTAAAATCGTTTGTATTTCCTTGGTGTTGGTAGTGATCTCTCCTTTCTCATTCATGATTTTATTAATTTGAGTCTTCTCTCTCTTCTTTTTAATAAGGCTGGCTAATGGTTTATCTATCTTGTTAATTCTTTCAAAGAACAAACTCCTGGTTCTGTTGATCTGTTCCACAGTTCTTCTGGTCTCGATTTCGTTGAGTTCTGCTCGAATCTTTATTAACTCCCTTCTTCTCTTGGGTGTAGGATCTATTTGCTGTTTTTTCTCTAGCTCCTTTATGTGTAAGGTTAGCTTTTGTATTTGAGTTCTTTCCAGTTTTTGAATGGATGCCTGTATTGCGATATATTTCCCCCTTAGGACTGCTTTTGCTGCATCCCAAAGATTTTGAACGGTTGTATCTTCAATCTCATTAGTTTCCATGAATCTTTTTAATTCTTCCTTAATTTCCTGGTTGACCCTTTTATCTTTTAGCAGGATGGTCCTTAACCTCCACGTGTTTGAGGTCCTTCCAAACTTCTTGTTGTGATTTAGTTCTAATTTCAAGGCATTATGGTCTGAGAATATGCAGGGGACAATCCCAATCTTTTGGTATCGGTTCAGACCCGATTTGTGACCCAATATGTGGTCTATTCTGGAGAAAGTTCCATGTGCGCTTGAGAAGAATGTGTATTCAGTTGAGTTTGGATGTAAAGTTCTGTAGATATCTGTGAAATCCATCTGGTCCAGTGTATCATTTAAAGCTCTCGTTTCTTTGGAGATGTTGTGCTTAGAAGACCTTGATAGAAGCGCAAACTCTTCTCACTGTTGCATTCCAGGTGTTCTCTCTTTAATTCTCAGGCCGAATTCATAGATTTTCAGGATGATTGTAAGGTTTTCTAGGTAATTTGGTGGAGACAGGTGATTTGGAGACCCTACTCTTCCGCCATCTTGCTCCTCCCCCTCTGATTTTGTCTTATTTTATTTTCCCCTCTCTTCCCCTCTGATCCTCTGTTTTGGTTCTTAAATTCCACATTTGAGTGAAATTGTATGATAATTGTCTTTCTCTGATTGACTTATTTCACTTAGCATAAAACCCTCTACTTCCATCCATATCATTGCAAATGGTAAGAATTTCTTTTTGATGGCTGAGTATTACTCGTATATATGTATACTCATTATATATATATATATATATACTCATTATATGTGTGTATGTATATATACCACATCTTCTTTATCCATTCATCTGTTGGTGGACATCTGGGCTCCTTCCATATTTTGGCTGTTGTGGACATTGCTGCTATAAACATTGGGGTGCAGATACCCCTTCAGATCACTATGTCTGTATCCTTTGGGTAAATAACTAGTAGGACAATTGGTGGGTCGTATGGTAGCTCTGTTTTCAACTTTTTGAAGAACCTCCATACTGTTTTCCAGAGTGGTTATACCAGCTTGCATTCCCACTAGCAGTGTAAGATGGTTCCCCTTTCTCTGCATCCTAGACAACATTTGTTGTTTCCTGACTTGTTAGTTTTAACCATTCTGACTGAAACCCTACTAATGTTCTAAGTGCCATGCAGACACGTGGCAGATAATTCTCTGCCTTTAAGGATGTTCCTTCCTAGTTGAGGAGATAGAAAATAAATAAATTAATAAATTATTGCCATGAAAAAAAAAAGAAATCCAGGTGAGGGAATAGAACAGGAGGTGGGTGGTATTTTAAAAGATTTTTTAGGGGGCTCTTGAGTGACTCAGTTGGTTGGATGTCTGCCTTGGGCTTGGGTCATGACCCCAGGGTTTGGGGGATCTCCCCGCTCAGCAGAGAGTCTGCTTCTTTCTCTTTCTCCGCTTGTGCTGTCACGCTCTCTCTCAAGTAAATAAAATATTTTTAAAAAAATTTTTTTAAGTAATCTCTACACCCAGTGTGAGGCTCAAATTCACAACCCCGAGCTCAAGAGCCGCACATTCTACCAAATGAACTCCCCATGGATGGTATTTCAGATAGAGTTGGGGAGAAAGGTCCTCTGTGCAGAAGAAACATTTGAACAGAGAACTGAAGAAGTGGGAATATCAGAAAGAAGAACATTCCAGGCAGAGGGAATGGCAAGTCCAAACGTCCTGATGTAGGATCAAGTTTGGCAAGTTGAATCCCTAGGTAGAGGTAGCATTGTAAGAGCTGAGTTCAGAGAGTTGGTGGGGTTGAATCACAGATAGCCCTGCAGGCTGTGGGTAGGGCTTGCTTATATGTGCCATGTGAGAGAAGGTGCCAGAGCCTTATGAGCAAGTGAGTGATGTGATCTGACCTATGGATCTCTCTGGAAAGATCTTCTTCTAGTACATACAATATGAATTGCATAAAGCTACACAGAGTCTGGAAAGTTGCAAAGAGCTCCTCATCCATTTTTTTCCCCCAGGGATTCTCCCAGAAACTTTGTAAAGTAGATGGAGCCATTACAGGAATTCCTCCTCAACTTTGCATCTCTCTAGTTGAAATGCTGGTCTATGTGGTTGGATTTCTACGTCCTTTTTCCACACTCAGGAGCCATTATAATGGAGGCAGGACAAATGGTGAGTCACTCCAGCTATGACTTAGGGACCCAGATCATAATGTCAGAAAGGTTTTAAATATTTGCATGGAGATGAAAAATAGTGCTTCTTAGATGCACGGTATTTGCAGCAAGGTAAGTGGACATGTGGGAATCTTCCTACCGCTACTTTTTTTTTTTAATTTTAGAGAAGGAAGATCCTTAAAATATGTTTTAATGTGAATGAATTATATATGGCACATTATTGCTAATCTAAGATGTTTTAATTGCCATTAAGATGGTAGTTTCTTTTTTTGAATGGTACTCTCTGTATTGTGTTTTAGTAGAGGCCACTTAAATATAATAGAAGTTTTATATATTGACATATATTAATCCCTCAACCTTTTTATCTGGTAAGATTTGAGTCTACATGTACAATATATTTTTAAAAGATTGTATTTATTTACTTATTAATGAAAGACACATAGAGAGAAGCAGAGACATAGGCAGAGGAAGAAGCAGGCTCCCTGTGGGGAACCCGATGCAGGACTCAATCCCAGGACCCCAGGATCATGTCCTGAGCCAAAGACAGATGCTCAACCACTGAACCACCCAGGTGCGCCTACAATATTTTTGTTAAGTGAACACAAACCTCAGGGTTAGAAGAGAAATCTGTATTACAATCCCTGAAGTTTGAGAGAGTGAGTATAAGACCTCTGTGTTTTCTTAGAGGGGTCCTGCTGGCTTGGGCTATGGGAGAGGGAGAGGGAGGGCAGCAGACGTAACAATATCTGGAAACAAGTGACTGAAACCTTGCCTACCCTCCATCCACACCCCATCCATCCATCCATCTACTCATCCACCCACCCATTCATTTATCTATCCACTCATATCATACATCCATTCAACAAATATTCGTTGAGCACCTGACAGAGCCAAACATCGCAATAGAAAAGTAGAGATGAAGCAGCCATGGCCACTGTCCTCATATGGTCTAATCTTCATTCTCCACACAGAGTTGGGTACGATCCCTAAATCACCATCTCCTCTACTACCCTGAGGTCTCATTTCTGCAGTCACATATCTCACACTGGCTGGGCGATGTCCAGGTAAATGTTGCTCTCTGGTCTTGCAGAAGCAGAATCCAAGAGATTCCCTCAAAGAATTCTCTGGGATGGCTGTAGTCAGAGTAGACAATCAGAGATCTCAGAATCTGGTGCAAAGTCCTTCTGATACCTAAGTCATGGGGAAGGTCTTCTAGGTAAGTTGTCAGAGAAAGGTAAATACTAATAGCACAAAGCCTTCTAAAATAAATATTCAAATCTGTTGAATAGTATTACATGCTGGCAGGATTGAGGAGTATATTCTTATTTTCAAAAAGGAAATATTTCTTTCTAGATCCTGCTACTTTGTTCCCTCTGCCCTAAAATTTTGATGTGTTCCCTGAGGTTAACTTCTTAGCCTTCTGCTTTATGTATCCTAGTTGAGTTCAAACACTTCTTCTTCTTTTTAAAGATTTTATTTATTCATAACAGACAGAGAGAGAGAGAGAGGTAGAACACAGACAGAGCGAGAAGCAGGCTCCATGCAGGGAGCCTGACGTGGGACTCGATCCCAGACCTCCAGGATCACACCCTGGGCTGAAGGCGGCGCTAAACCCTGGATTCTCCAGGTTCTGGTGGCCTAGAGAGGCACCGTCCATTTTGTATGGCATTAAGGACATTCAATTGATTCTTATTTGTACCAGTTGGGCATGACCATGTTCATGCTGTGATTTCTAGGACTTTTGGGTCTGGCATTTCCCTTATTTACTCACTAATATCTGAAAGTTCACTTTTAGGAGCCATCACTCCATTAGCTAAGGCTTTTGTGCTGTTTAAATGCAGTCTGTAGATCAGTATAAACAGATTCAGTTTTGGAAAACTGTCTGGGAATATTTACTTAAGATAAACACCTGCTCCATGATCTGGAAATTCCATGCCTAGGCATATACTCAAGAGAAATAAATGCATACATCTAGCAAAAGATGTATATTCATGAATGTTCATCATAACCTTTTCCATTATAGCCCCAAACTGAAAAAAAAAAAACAAAAAACAAAAAACAACCCAGCAACTGGGCATCAATAGAAGAATGGATTGGCTAAAATTAACAGCATAGGAAACAACAGGTGTTGGTGAGGATTCAGAGAAAGGGGAACCCTTTTACACAGTTGGTGAGAGTGCAAAATAGTGCAGCCACTCTGGAGAACAGTATGGAAGTTCCTCAGAAAGTTAAAGATAGAACTATGCTATGATCCAGCAATTGCACTACTAGGTATTTACCCAAAAGATACAAAAATACAGATTCAAAGGGGTATATGCATCTCGATGTGTATAGCAGCATTATCCACAATAGCCAAATTATGGAAAGAGCCTGTGAATGGATAAAGAAGAGGTAGTGTATATAGGCATAATGGAATATTACTCAGCCATCAAAAAGAATGAAATCTTACCATCTGCAGGGATGTGGATGGAGCTAGAGGGTATTATGGTAACCAAAATAAGTTGTCAGAGAAAGGTAAATACCATGATTTCACTCATTTGTGTAATTTAAGAAAGAAAACAGATGAACATATGGGAAGGGGGGAAATTAAAAAAAGGAGAGAGAGAAAGAAGCCATAAGAGACTCTAAATATAGAGAACAAACAGAGGGTTGCTGGAGGGGACGCAGGTGGAGGATACGCTAGATGAGTGATGGGCACTGAGGAGGGCACCTGTCGTGATGAGCATCGTGTGTTGTGTGTGAGTTAGGAATCACTAAATTCTACTCCTGAAACCAATATTTTTTTTTTTTTTTTTTATGATAGTCACAGAGAGAGAGAGAGGCAGAGACATAGGCAGAAGGAGAAGCAGGCTCCACGCACCGGGAGCCCGACGTGGGATTCGATCCTGGGTCTCCAGGATCGCGCCCTGGGCCAAAGGCAGGCGCCAAACCGCTGCGCCACCCAGGGATCCCCCTGAAACCAATATTACACTCAATGTTAACTAGCTACAATTTAAGTAAAAATTTGGAAGAAAAAAATTCTGTAGGTTAAAAAAAAAGTCAAACAAAATAAAAAAATAAAAATGAAAAAAACCTGTGTCTCTGCCTCTCTCTCTCTGTGTCTCTCATGAATAAATAAACAAATTCTTTAAAAAAAGGCAGGGGGGATCCCTGGGTGGCTCAGCAGTTTAGCACCTGCCTTCGGCCCAGGGCATGATCCTGGAGTCCCAGGATCGAGTCTTGCGTTGGGCTCCCTGCATGGAGCCTGCTTCTCCCTCGGCCTGTGTCTCTGCCATTCTCTCTCTCTCTCTCTCTCTCTCTCATGAATAAATAAATAAAATCTTTAAAAAAATGAAAAAAAAAGAACAAAAAGCCTCCCCTAAAACTGTGGATAGCCATACAATGGAATACTACACAGCAATAAAGAGGAATAAGTACTGGTGCATGCAGCAACAGTGGATGAATCTCACAAACATACGTTGGATTAAAGAAGTCAGGCACAAAAGGCTACATGCTGTGTCATTTCATTCATATGTAGTTTAAGAAAAGACAAACTAATAGTGGAGGTGACCTCAGAGTAGAGACATTGAATGAAAGGGGGCAGAATCTTCTGGGGGCTGAGTTTATACTTTACCATGATCTGGGTGGTGGCTACATGAGTATATTAATATGTAAAAATTCCTTGGCTGTACATGGGAAAGTAGTGCACTTTTTTGCAATGTATTACAAGTCATAATTTTTTTAACATCAAAAAAGCAAAACAGATAGGGAAAAATATAAAGAATGTAGCTAGTCTTGAGCAGGAGAGCAAAATCGGGGAGAGCTGGGGCCCTGATAGTACACACTTTAGGCTTTCTGGGCTGGATCGTCTCTGTCACAACTCCGCCACTCTGCCTTTGTAGCGGGAAAGCAGTTGCAGGCAATAAGTAAATGAATGGGGTAGTTGTGTTCTAATCAAACCTTATTTACAAAAGCGGGTGGAGGATCGGATTGGGCCTGTAGTGCGTCCACCCCTGCTTGAATCCACTGGAGGCCACTTCCCAGAAAAATTGTGTTGAGGACCCGGAGGCCCCTTCAGAGTTCCCCAGGGAAGACTGTAGTGATGCCAAGCTATGTGTGTCTTAAGAGAGGGACAGAGCAGCCAGGCAGTTCCTCGGCCGCGAGGAGTAGCCAGTCCCTCAAAATGAGCCCTTGCAAGGCCTTGTTTCATCAGGAAAAGACCCCTTTGTCCTTAACCCTCTTACCAAAGGCCTCCTCCACCATCTGCCTTCACTGGTCCCCAGGACGCCACTCAATCCCAGGGATGCCTCCCTTTTCGTGCCTTATACCCCAGGTCTCCCTAATCCCCACGCCACTCCCAAACCGCCTGGCATGAAATCCTCCTCTCCCTTGGGGGTTCTGCTCTATAACCATGTCACCCTCTTCCCCAGCTCAGAGCTGACCTGTGTTACCCTCCCAAGCACCTCCCTCTCTCACTGCCCTCCTCCTCACCCCCTGCCCACTCCAGTGCCTCCAGGCCTGACCCATCTGGTGTCCTGGCCTCTAGGATGGGAGACAGCCGTGTTTCCAGAATCTTCCCCCGTCTTGTCCCTGAGCTTCTGGTTCCTACAGCCACAATCCGGACCTCTCCCTCACAGAGCCACAGGGCCCTGCCCATCAGCATCTGGAATCCCCACGTTGTCCACTCTAGACACAGTCCTTGTCTGTCTGGCTCTCCCTCCCGCACTCTCACTGCACCTCCTCATGAGACCTGGAAGCATTTGATGTGACTTGGGCTTCTCCCCGGCAACCCCTCCAGGCTCCACTGCTCTTTGTGCCAAGCTTTCCACCCTCTTGCGGTGACTTCAACCTCCTTGCCCCTCTGTCAAGCTACCTTATCCCACCCCCAACTCCCCAGTTCCTGAGGAATCCGGTTGTCTGCTCCTGTGTGCCGCCTCCACGGGGCCTAGAGCTGCCGGAGAACATCTGAGGTCTCGGGAGGGCAGACACCTTAGGTCTCTGGGCTCCACCTCAGCGAGGGCCTCAGTGCCAGCAGGAATTCTTTCCCGAGCGCCCACAGCAGTCCTTTGCAAGCCTCTCTGCGGACTCCAGTCCTGCGCCCCTCACTCCGCTGGTAGCTTTGCCCCCACTTCCCAGAGGGGCTCTTTCAGCATCCTGCCAGCACCTCCTCAAGTGTCCGAGGGGGACCACATGCAGCCTGCCCCCTCCCCACATTCTCCCCAAGAGTGTGTGCACGTTCCTGGGGCTCCTCCCCCCACCTGGATGGCTCTGGTCCCCAGTGCCTGCCTCAGGGGGCCTCCCGGCCTTACCCCCACCCCCTCCCGCCCTGCTGCTGCCTCCAGGCCTGTGCACAACATAGGGAGGAAAACCCTCCCTCTTCCAGCCTTCTGGCCAGTGCTTGGGGGCCTGTGAGTTAACAGAAGAAAAGGCAAGGCTCATTTTCACCCATGCAAGGGGAGCTCCCAGTAATGGGAAAAACACAGAATAGCCTGAAGTGAAGGTTTATATATGTTAACTTAACAAAAGAGGGTTTTGGGGGGATGCCTGAGTGGCTCAGGGGCTGAGCACCACCTTCAGCCCAGGGGGTGGTCCTGGGGCCCCCGGGATCAAGTCCCACATCGGGCTCCCTGCATGGAGCCTGCTTCTCCCTCTGCCTGTCTCTGCTTCTCTCTCTGTGTCTCTCATGAATAAATAAATTTTAAAAATCTTTAAAAGAACAAACAACCACAACACAAAACCATTCTTTTCTCTGTAACATCCGTGTCCTTATCCCCCTGCCCTAGGTCTGCCCCTGCACCCAGTTTCCAGGGGAGAGATCCCTCTTTCTGAGAAGCAAACCACAGAGTCTAGAATTTTCCCCTCCTGCCTTCTTGGGGCCTCACTCTTCTACTTTTCTCCTCTTTCTCTAGGTTTTAACTGCTTTCTCCACTGGCTTCTTCCCATCTGTATTTAAATACTCTCAATTCCCTTTCCATCCTTAAGGGAAGGAAAAGAAAACCCCTCAAAATCCTCTTCAGATCTCTTCCTCCTTCTCCAACTACTGCCCTACCTTTTCCTCTCATTTGCCACCAAGATGTGGGAAAGTCGTCCGTGCTCCCGGTGTAGGCATTCTCAGTTCCAACTCTTCCAGCTGGCTTCCTCTGGTGCCACCCTAGTGAGACCTGCTCCGTTGCCATCTCTGCCATCTCGAGTGACTGCTTTGTAGTGACAGCCAGCTTCTGCTCTGAAGCAACTGCTTCTCTAGGTCTGCCTTGGGTTTCACGCTGTGAACGTGCCCCTCTTCCTCTCCAGCCCGCCTTCTCCTCCTCCTCCGCTGGGCCAGCTCCGCTGAGGGCCCTCCTGCCTCCCCAGCTGCTCCTCCTCAAGCTCTTCCTCATGCTCCTCTGCACCTGTCCCTGAAATGGTCCCTCTGCAAGGCTCTGTCTTCAGGCACCTTCTCACTCTCTGTACTTTCTCTGAGCAAGGTTGCAGTCAGTAACCATTGTTTCTTAAGGCTCACCTCTCCCTGGAAAGTTCTGGGCATTTGGGGTGGTGATTATAACAGGGACTGCCAATGTGCCTCCTGGAATCCATTCTCCTCTCTTTCCATAGTAGCAGATCCCCAATGTTTAACTGGGTACATGGCTGCACAATAAAGAAGGTCCCGCCCAACCTCCCTTGCAAGTGGCTGTGGCCACGTGACTTGGTTCTGGCGAGGAGATGTGAACATGTCATGGAGAACTTCTGAGAGGAAGACTTAAAAAGAAGGTCACTTGACTCAGAGTCACATCCCATGTTGCTTTTCCCCCTTCCTCCTCTCCACTGACTGGAAGGAGCTGTAATGCCTAACTCCGCTGCCATCCTGGATCATGAGGTCATTTTAAGGATGGCAGTCACATGTAGTGGAGCAAAAAGATGGGAGCAGTCTGGATCTTGGATAGTTTGAGAGAGCCTCAACATGTGTCCTGGATGCCCACCTGGACTTCTTTAAGGGAAGAAAAAACAGAGCATGGCTGTGTGTCTAGGCCACTGTCCTGTGTGCCTCAGGGCAGGATGGTGGGGGCTCTGAGCACAGTGCCAGGCACACAGCAGGTGCTTAGTAGCTGGAAGACTAAGCCCAGGGACGCCTGAGGGCCCTGATTGTCCTTACCTGAGCCACACACACAGACTATGAGTTGATAACTCAGTTTTCCCAAGAAGTGGCTGGAAGTGGCTTTGGGGGAAAAGGGAAGTCCCCAGGAAGGCACTGCTGCAGCAGTTCCAAAAAGCAAATGTTGAGATTTGACCTGAGTCTTCCCTTGCCCGTGACACCATCCCAGCTGGCTGGCCCTGGAAGAAACAGCGGGGCAGACAGGTCTTGTCCCTGGGGCCTCACGCCCCTTCAGGGCTCTTTCTCCCTCCATCCAGCCCCCAGGTACCCTTACCTCCCCCTTTCCCCTTTTGCTGTGTGCCTGGCACTGTGCTCAGAGCCTCCACTAACCTTTGGGGAAAATTTTTCATGCCTATTTTATAGGCCAGACACTGGGAATCACAGAGGTAAAGTGACTGGCCCAGGGCAGCACAGCCAAAAAGGAATAGGCCTGGGATGTGCCCCGGGCCTGTCTGACTCCAAATCCCTGCTCTTTCCCTGCTCACCAGCACTTTTAAGCCTGGATAAGTATCTCCATCACCTGCAGAGCTATTAAAAATTCTGATTCTGGGGACGCCTGGTGGCTTAGTGGTTTAGCGGCTGCCTTCGGCCTGGGGTGTGATCCTGGAGACCCGGGATCGAATCCCACATCGGGCTCCCTGCATGTAGCCTACTTCTCCCTCTGCCTGTGTCTCTGCCTCTCTCTGTGTCTGTCATGAATGAATAAATAAAATCTTAAAAAAAAAAAAAAAACAAACCTGATTCTAAGGGTGCCTGTGTGGCTCAGTCAGCTAAGGGTCTGACCCTTGCTTTCCACTCGGGTCTGGTGTCAGGGTCACAGGATCGAGCCCGGCGTTGGGCTCCGCACTCAGCATGGAGTCTGCTTCTCCCTCTCCCTCGGCTCCTCCCCCCACTCGTGGTCTCTCTCTCTCAAACAAATAAGTAAAATCTTTTGAAAAATTAAAATTCTGACTCTAGAGCCAAACCCCAAAGATTCTCCCTCAGCTGCTCTGGGCTGGAGTCGGGGAGTTTGTTTTTTCACAGATGCCCTGGATTCCCGGGTAATTCTGTGGCTCAGCGGGTCCAGGATTGGCGCTGCATCAAGCCCTGCTGGCTCTCAGAGATAGGAGCTGCCACTCGCCCCTGCCCTGTCCCCCCCCCAGCCAACCCCCCCCTCCGACAGGGAGGGGGAGCCTGATGAGGCAGCTGCAGCCCTGCATGGGGGTCTGGCTGAGTATGAAAGAACCGCACCCAGCAGTAGGCCCAGCAGAGCCTGCCGAGAAGTGCTGGTGCCAGGAGACAGCTGTTCCCACCGAACAATGCCAGTTTCAGGGACTGTCACTTTGAACGCTGTGCATTGACCCATCTAATTGTTCTTGCCATTCACCTTGCACAGAGAGGCCAAGTTCGTGCCCAGCATCTGCCTATGTCAGTCTGTGTTCAAATATTTTCACGGCTTCTCCCATTCCCACAGGGTCCAGGTGAAGCTCCTGGTCCCAGGGTGGCCTAGCCTGACTTCTCGTTCCTGCTTCTCTCTGGCTGGTCTCCTTCACAAAGCCCCTGGACCCTTTGCTCCTGCTTTTTCTTTCTCCCCTTCCCTGATCTAGAGCCAGCACCCTATCCCCTACCCTTCCTCACTCCTACCCTAACTAAATATCCTTTCCTCCAGGAAGCCCTCCTTGACTGGCCTGGTCCATATCCTTCCTCGCCCCACTGGAACATTTGCTGTTGTTCGAGTCTCCTGCTCTGCTCTGTCCTGTGACCTCCGCACCTCTGCGTCCTGAGGACACAGCACAGGTTGCTTCTCAAGGTCATCGGCTGGGTCTTCAGTGTCTCCTGGACTCCACGTTTGCGCTCCTGAGCCGTGGCCCAAGCCCTGCATTGTCCTACCAGTTCCCTTTTTGCCCTTTCCTCCCTGCCTCCAGAACTGACCTGCCTGCCTTATGACCCTTTACTCTGCTATGAAACCAAGGATCTGGTTTGTAATAATCTAAACATGCGGTGTAATTTTTCATTTTATTAGGAGAGGAGCCAAATTTTAGGCAGCCTTGTCTCTTGGCTAGGTGTCTTACCCCAGCTGCCTTATTTATGGCAAAACCTCTTTGAGGCAGGTGCATTACTCTTTTTGCCAATGTGGAAATTAAGGAGCCATGCGCTCAAGATGGCACGGGGGTTGGGGGGGTGATAGGGCAGGGGAGTGAGGTCCAGGGCACGGCCTTTTCAATCATTTCCTCAGCTCCTGGTATCCCTTTCTTGCTCTGCAGTGTTAGCAATTGTCACCAGATGGTGTCGCGAGGCAGCTGCGAGCCGGGCTCCCCTGGATGGAGCTGGGGGGAGGCCGAGCCTGCGGCGCCCACCTTCACCACCAGGGGGCAGGCGGGGGGAAGGCAAAGGGCTGTAGGGCCGCGCAGAGGAGGGGAGCTCTAAGGGGCTGGGAGCCCTGCTCCCTCCGAGCTGGGGCAGGCCGCAGCCCTTCACTGATTATGTTGGTCACTCTAAACATTACAAGCTCCAAAATGTGCTATTGAACTCTTCCTTCCATATGTCACAGCACCGTAGCCTACCAAGCAGAACTTGATGGATAACATCAACGCTATCCCCTCTGCAACTCCTGGCTGGAGCAGCAAAGAGAATCACCCCCCATTACCTCTGCAGATGCTTTCCAGGCTTAATTTCATCTTATCTTTACGTCTTTGAGAGGTTCTGAGAAGGGAGATGCCTTGCCCAAGTTTACAAGATCGCAATCCCAGTCAAACGCCTTCAAAGTTTCTTTTTGTTTGTTTGTTTGTTTGTTTGTTCCACCCCCCCCCCACCTCCCCTGCCTTCAAAGTGCCTTAGCCTCTCGGAGCCTCAGTAGCCTCATCTGCTAAAGGGGCGTGATTATGACAATACCTATGCTGGTTGTTGAAAAGGATCATGCGCATGGAGTGGCACAGGTGTGAGCACTCAGGTGGGTGAAGTACAGGATGCTAAATCCAAAACGGGTCCCTGAGTGCAGTCTCCCTTGGCAGCACCAGCAGCATTATAGATTCTGGTGGTGGGTATTTTCCTATTTGACTTCCATGGAAAGACTGAGGCCCCCCAATGCTTGTTGCACAGAGCAGTGGTGCCCAAAGCAGGAGCTGGGCGCCTCAGGGTGTGTGCCAGACGATCCGCTGGAATGCAGGAGGACAATTTTAGAGCTTCCATTTGCATTTAATTTTTAATTAAATAATAATTAATTAATTATCTCTAGATTGATCATGAGGCAGCTGACGGATCGGACAATCCTGCCTTGCTCCCGGCCCATGAGGCATCCTGGGAGGACAATGGGAGTCCTACACTGGGAATGGACCTCAGAAGCCCCCACTCTCATTTGCTGGCTTTCAAGCAATTGCAGGTGTGTTACTTCAACTACAGTATGTCCACCGATGCTAATTTTTACAAAAGTGAGATTTTCAAATATCAGGGTCTTTGTGTGACTTTGTAACAAGATGTCAAGCGACTAGGCATTTTAAATTCATTGGTGGTTAAATATGGTTAATACCATCCCCTGAATTTAAGATCCAATGGCAAAACTGGGTATTATATTTAGTAAAACAAGGGGGTGAAGCAAGTAAGGACACGTGGGATCCAGGCCAGAGGGGACAGCACAGCACAGCAGGGTGGACAAGGTCCAGAATGGCTGATGGGCAGCAGGTCCGGAAAGCTGCTCAGTTAGATGAAACTAATGGATGAATGACTCGGAGGCAAATGACTTGTTAGCAGGCCTGATGTTTAGCCAGGATGTGCCAGTTGAAGTACTTCTGAAATGTTAACGTGAGCCACCCTTCTTCCACTGCCCAGTTGGGTCCTCTGGACCTCACCACAGTCCAGAGCCTGAAGAGTTAATGCTGGGCACAGCAGGGGGCTTCAAGGACCGCCCTGTGCTTCTATGGCTAGTGCTTAGTCCATTTTGATTGCTCTCTGTATGAATCATCCCCACACACTGAATTCAATTAGGTTGGTGGGTGATTAAATACTTTTGGTATATTTCTCTGCTTGTTAGAATATCTGATATGACGGGAAGTTTGAAGGTAAACTGGAACATGAGTTAGACAAATAAGACAAAGAAAGGAAAAACAAATAGAAATTCCCAAACAACTTCCAAGAAAGACAGTGCACTTATAGTAGGTTCTCATAATTGGCTGAGCCACCCTCAATATTTGCCTAGTCATAATCATGTAAACACTGTCTCCTGATTTTCAATTTTTAGATTCAGCCTGTAAACAAAGAACAGAAACCTTATTTGTAGTTGTGCAGTAGAACATCAGTCCTGAAAACATAAAGTAAACCTGACCAGGGTTAAGAGGAAGGAATAGGAGGGGGAGAAATTAATATCTTCGTCTGACAAACGGAGAGTCAAAATACATTGCGGAGGGCTGGTGAGCCTAAGAGTCGACAAATAAAGGTAGTACTTACAAAGACATCCAAATGAGGAATGCATGTGATTATTTGAATTCAGGTTAATTAGGAAGGTAACAGATAATGCCTAAGATTGGTAAGCCTAGAAAGCAAGTTAAAGTCATGTTGTCTTGGAGGAGGCTTGGGAAGATGGCAGAGTGAGCTCACCTTGTCCCATGTTTACACCTAGTGATCACTCACACCCAAGTAAGTGAACCATAGAGCAATCCGAAGACTGGCAGGACACACTCCACAACTAAATATAGAGAAGAGCATCATACTGTCTGAAGATGTGGGATGAGCCACCAGCAAAAGTATCCGGAAGAGTTCAGAATGGCCTCACTGGGAACCGGTGGAAGGGTGTCTGGGCCTTCCCTTTCAAGCTCTTCTGCACTCCTTGACATTCTATCAACCATGTGCATCGGCTAAAAACTTAAAACCAGCAAAAGGAGCTTTGTCATGATCAAGCAGTCCCCTTAGGTGGTGGTTCTTGAAATTTAAAATGTATTGACGGACCTGCTTTGCTTAGAAATCTGTTGTCAGGGCACCTGGGTGGCTTAGTAGTTGAGCGTCTATGGTTGTTGAGCATTTGCCTTTGGCTCAGGGGGTGATCCCGGGGTCCTGGGATCGAATCCCACAACGGGCTCTCCGTGGGGAGCCTGCTTCTCCCTCTGCCTATGTCTCTGCCTCTGTGTATGTGTGTGTGTGTGTCTCATGAATGAATAAATAAAATCTTAAGAAAAAGAAAAAAAAATCTGTTGTGATTCAGACTCTAAAAAACCTGCCCTTTCCCCCCTTGTTGGGTTTCCTCAAGTGAGGTCTGGGAGAGGTAACCAGGTGTGGTGGGTCCCAAAGGTGGAAGGCTACTGCTGAGGTCAGAAGGCGATTGAAGGCCCTTGTCTGGATGGGGTGGGTGTGCTGTCTGTGGGCGGCAGAACAGGCACCAGACCACATTCGGGCATCCCACAGCTCCTGCACAGCCCCAGCTGGGCTGTAGGGCTGGGGAACCCATTGGCAGGGCCATTCTTGCTCAGTGAACAGGAACCCAGGGCTACTTGCGTGCTGGACCAGCTGCCCCCAGCCCCTGGGCCGTTCCACAGTCCCAGCATTCCTCCCTGAGGACAGATGGAGGTAACAGTTGGCAGGTGGACACATGTATGGGGGGGCGGGGGCAGGAGGATAGTGACTGTCCATCTGTTGGGGGGGGCAGGCCCCAGGAAGAGAAGCCCGCTCCTTTCTCCTCCTCTCTGCCCCAATCTGAAGAGCTGAGGATACCAGTCCACAGGGCACCCTCCTGCCCCTTCCACTACTCCCCTTTCTGCCCAGTACAGATCCCACACAGATCCCCAGATTCCTTCCACCTCGGGCAGAGCCATGGATTCCAACATAATACACCACTACTCCTCAGTCAAAACCCAGCTCTCAAGGTCCTGCTCCAGCCGCACAGGCCTCTCCAGGGAGCTCATTGGAAATGCAGTATCTGGGGCACCTGGGTGGCTCAGTGGTTGAGCATCTGCCTTCGCTCCAGTCATGATCCTGGGGTCCTGGGATTGAGTCCTTCATGGGGTTCCCCAATGGGACTCTGCTCCTCCCTCTGCCTATGTCTCTGCCTCTCTCTCTGTCTCTAATGAATAAATAAATAAACTCTTTAAGAAAACAAAGGAAATCCAGCATCTTGAGCTCCATTCCAGACTCCTTCCATCAGAATCTGCATTTTTAAGAAAACCCCCAAGTAAGGGCACCTGGTTGGCTCAGTTGGTTGAGGGTCCAACTCTTGATTTCAGCTCAGGTCATGATCTCATGGTTTGCAAGATCAAGCCCCGCGTACGGCTCTGCGATCAGCGATCAGCGAGGAGTCTGCTTGAGGAGACTCTCCCTCAGCTCCCTCTCTCTCTAAAATAAATACATTGTAAAAAAAAAAAAAAAAAGATAGAAAGAATAAAAAAACGCTCAAGTGATTCACATGCATATGAGCATTGAGAAGCATCAAGTTAGAATACACCATCGGATAAATTAACTGAGCCTATTACTACCAGCTGGTATTAAAAAAAAATCCTTCCTGTGATCCAGGCTGTGTGCTGACTTTGCATGTCTGATCTTATTAACTTTCACACAACTTGACAAGGTAGAGACCCTATCAAACCCATTTTACAGATGAAGAAGCTAAGTTCAGAGAGATCGAGCAACTTGCCTAAGGTTACTGGGACTGACCTGGGATTTGAAGCCAGGCAATCTGACTCCAGAAAACTCTTCGGTCCCAAGACTGAGTTAACAGTGATGTTGTCCATCTGGGATATCTTGTGCTTATCCTAGAAGGTCTTAGAAAAACATTTCAGCAGGAGAAGCTGTCCAGGAGCTGGAGCTGGAAAGAGCTGAGGACAGGGCGGGAGGGGATGTGGATTCGAGAACCACTGTTTAAGGGGGCGACTTTGGGCAAGTCACTTAGCCTCATCTGTGGAATGAGAATGATAATGACGCTTTCTGCCACATGGGGAGCGTTGATCAGTCAATGAGAAGGTATGCAAATCCTTTTACAAACGATGAGCCTCCCTGTGAGGCCAGTACCCAGACGTGGGGATGTGGAACCAGGGAGCCCACACTGCGCTCTGAGAGTTCAGAGCCCTAGGAGGAAACTGGACTTTCTGGGCTGAGTTACCACAGTACAGCACGTCTGTGACTCCAGGGTAGCACGGGGCCGTGGGAGGCAGCGGAGAGGTGTACAATCCCCTCTGTGCAAAAGGAAGTGCTTCCCTAGAGGAGGCCACCCCTGGGTTGAGTTCTGAAGAAGTTCAGCCAGTGGAGAAGAGTAATCTAGGTGACCGAGTGGCCTGTGGCCTGCTGCCAGGACCACACCATCCAGCAGCCAGAGGGCAAGGGGCCTGGGGGTCCCACAACACAGAGCAGGGGAGCAGGGCAGCAGGGCAGGTGAAGGCCAGGGCATAGGTCAGAGAGAGATTATGAGCTTACCCGCCCCCCCAGACACAGTGCTCCAGGCCTTGCTCCACCACCGGCTCCCTCCGACGTCCCCTTGTCTCTCTTGCCTTCCAGGTTCTTTCTGACCAAGGCTTTTAGTTTCTTCTCTGACACACAGTTGCTCTCTCCTCTCTCTGCAGCTGGATTTGGAGATCCTGTTTTGGGGCTAGCACTTCAGACCCCCCTCACCCCCCAATCCTGTTTCCCAGCCTCCTCTGCAGGTCTGACTCAGGTCTTGGGAACATGGTACCCCTCCTGGTTGCCACGAGTGCACCTATTGGTTTTGTGCTTCCTCCTCTGGGAAGACACAGCCCTGTGCCAGGGGTCACAGATAAGCAAGCAGAGTGCTGACTGGGCTTCAGCCTCTCACCCCTCAGGTGCCTTTGCGCAGTGCTCAACCTGCACAACCATACATGATCATCCTGGTGGTTAAGAACCTGCCCTGTTCTCTGCTCAGATGGTGGGGGTGGGGGTGCCTTGAGAGCAAAGACACTATCATATTCATCTCTGACACCCAGTGTCCAGGAACAGGGCCTGCCACTCAGTGGGATGAGCAGATGGCCTCACACTTGTAGCCTCCAGCTCTACTGCCAGAGTTAGGGAAAAGGATTCAGGAGCCACACTGCATAGCCTGCCTGGTGGGGCGAGGCTAAACTTGTTTCAGCCTCTAGCTCTCTCCCACTTGGGCTCAAAGCAACTGGACTATGGCATCTCTGCCCTCCAGTGGGACCCAGTTTCAGCAAAGTACTTGAGGCCAGAGGTGGGAGTGGGCCTTTTCAGGTCCTTCTACCCAAAGGAAGATCTGCTCTCCACAGCCAAGGAGGGGAAAGGGACAGGCATGGCCATCGAGGAGTTACAGCCGGGGTGCGGAGATATTAGATCCATCACGAGAACAAATAATGAATAATTCAAACCTGCAGATCATTTCAGGGCCAGACCTGTGTTTAAGCCGCCCAGACTCTACCAGTGAGCGTGTCCACTGAGCTCCTGCCTGGGGCCCCTGGGAGTCTGGGGTGAGCCTGAGCCGCCTGCTACAAGCTCGAAGGCTCTTTGAAATTACCTGTTTCATCTTAAAAATTCATGAGAATTTTGCACTCTACTTCTGGGCTTGTTTTAATGTAACATGGTGTGTGAAATCACTCTTCGTGAGTAAAATAGGAGCTGCAGAGAGATGCCGGAGTTTCCCCGTGGCTTCGCTTCCTGTCGGCACAGTCTTGGTGGGGAGACAGCTGTCCTGTTGTTTTTCCTGCCCCGCCTCCATTCTCTTCTGGTGCCAGTGTCTCAGTTTCCCTTTGGGGGAACCGTCCCCCTCATTCACCCTCTACAGACTCTGCTCTCTCTCGCAGGGTGGATCATCCTTTAGGTTACATTCCTCTGAGCGTGGTGATTGCTCCGGGAGTGAGCCTGTGGCACATGGTGAACCAGTGAGCATCTCCCTGGGCACTTCGGCTGCCGTTGCTGGGACAGGGAAGACCTCTTTCAGCCGGGATGGCTAAATTCCTGGGAGACGGCCTAGAAGGTCTGAGGCCACCTAGGAGAGAAAAGCTGCCTGGGAATGAACCAAACCAAAGGAAAACAGAGCTGAGACAATGGAAAGAGGCCAAGTCCCAATGGGCTGTGAAGTCCCTGGATCTAGCTATACCTGAAGCCATGTAATTTTTTGTTAAACTGGTTTGCATTAGGTTTCTTTCAGTTGTAGCTAAAAGAGTTCTAATTCAACTAGTGGGAACATGCTCCAGTTTAGAGGCCAGGCCTATTGGAAAGAATTTCAGAGCTTTGGCATGGGAGCCAGAAGACTGGATTTGGGTCTTCGCTTTCCCACAAACTTGCTATGTGATTCTGAGGGCTGAATTAGGTCATCTCCAGGGGTTCTTCCAACTCTAAGATCCTCTGCCTAAAAATCTTGTAGAGATTTAATGAAAGGCAAATTTACCATAGACTTGGGGTGGGAGTCATGGGCTGTATATCTGGAGATTCTGACTCTGTGTCTGGGTGGGGCTTTTAAGTCTGTATTTTTAATGCAATGTCCAGGTGGTTTTGATACACAGCCAGGTTTGGAAACCACTCAGATTCTCAAATTCTTTTTCCTGAGGCAGCCATTTAAAAGTTTGTCCAACAAGGATTTGTCAAGCACCTACTAAGTGCCAGTGGCACCTTCTCCTGACAATGGCCTCCTTGTTGGGCAGGGAGGGTGACCTCTGTCCTCGTGCCGGACTTTCTGTAAAATCTCAAAGCTGGCTCTGAGAAGGAACATACATTACTGGCAACACACTTCCTCCAGTCATTCAATTGCTTCATAAATAGCATTTAAAACTTTTATTGATGAATAAGCTATTCACTGTCCAGTTGGTTCATTTATAAACAGCAAGTAGGTGAACGCGTGCATTTACGTGGCCGTTGCTGTTGACGTCTCATTTAAAAACTTAACAAGACCATGCCATGGCAACCGTAACTCCCACATTACTAGAATTCAAATGGCTTATTATCAAGATAAACATTTATTATATTAAGGTATGCAATATTAGTGTCATATTTTATACATGGTTACTTGTAGCATAGTTCAGCTTGGGGCCAACACCATATTGAATTATTTAAGGCCATTTCTCTCTGGGTTATTAAAAAGTTCAGTAAAATATATATTAGTGTATAAAATTTTAATGCATCGTTCACATTGCAGTGTTTGCAAGCTCTTGGCCTTTAGAAGAGGAAAGCCAGGGAAACCGAGCCCCGAACAGACTGTGTCTTTGAGAAGGGTGCCCACCGTGCAAACAAACACAGCTTGTGCTTTGTCTCAGCAATGACTTCCCAACCACGCCAGGCTCTGTAGTACAAGTTACAGGCGAGGAGGCCAGGATAGGTGACAGTCACCAATCAGGGCTCTGGGAGGCATTTGGGACCTGAATTGCAGTGACTTTCACCCTGTTGACTTAAATACAGAGTCCAATTTTCTCTGCTCTGTGTGACCCCTAGGAGCCCCTGGGTCACTCAGGTGAGCGGTGAACCGGATGTTCCCCACAATGCTGTTCACTAATTTCATAAGCATTCATTTTATCTTCCCCACACCACACCTTCCCTCCAGGAAGGAGTAGGTGGGCTAGAGTACATGGTTTTAGAAAGCTCAGTCAAGGCAGAGAAGCCTTGTCGAACGTGGAGCCTACTCTTGCCAACGTCCTCTCCTAGTGGCCTAGATCCCCCCATAACAGGGCAGTAGGCTCTGCTGGCCAAGGTCTAGTCACACCAAGGTTGGATCACATGACCTTCAGCTGGAGGAAGTTACTGCATTCCTCTGGGCTCTAATTTCCCCAATAAATACTTGTGTCTGTGAGCATACGACTCATGACTCAAACTAGGTACTCCCTAGTTGTTCTTTTTTTTTTTTTTTTTTTTAAGATTGTATTTATGTATTCATGAGAAACACAGAGAAGAAGGCAGAGACATAGGCAGAGGGAGAAGCAGGCTCCCTGCGGGAAACCTAACACAGGACTCGATGCCAAGACCCCGGGATCACGACCTGAGCCAAAGGCAGATGCTCCACCACTGAGCCACCCAGGTGTCCTCCCCAGTTGCTCGTTCCCACTCCTTGAATGCTGATTTTCTTCTCCTGAGATCTGGGTCATCAGTACCTTCTTATTTTTCTTCTTTATCCACGCCAACTCCATGGCTGTGGCTCAGGCTGGACATGCAGGCGGTGTTCACTATGTGATTGTGCTGTGGCAGGAAAACATATTGCAGTGTTCATTTCTCATATTCTCCTTGCGATAGGAGACTCTCTCAAGGAAGAAGTCATTTTTCTCTCTTCTCTTGCTTCTCTTAACAGATAAGGGCAAACTGGGTCTGGACTCCTTTGCCTCTGGAGGTGTTGATAGTTTTTGAGTTTTAGAGCCCAGAATAGAAGCTACCAGGAGCCTTAAGCTGTGGTCCCCAGAAGTAGACTCCAAGACAAGGATTTGCAAGCAATCTGGGAGGTGATCCCATGAGTCACAAGTAAGGGAGTGGAGGGAAAGGGAGCCAAAGTAGGTGTTATTTACTTTGGTAGGTGTTAAAGAGCAGGTTACCACTAGGGGCCCCGGGGCTCCATCCTACCTGGACATCTGGGAGATTGTGGGAAACAGACATGTACTGTCCCACCCTTGCGGCCCAGAGCTAGTGTATTTATCCACCAAGTGCCTTCATCACTGGTTGAAGTTGCTCCAAGAGCATGAGCTTCTGGGTGCTTCTGGACTTCACCTTGGGCCAGGTATACTCCTGCAGCTGGAGAAGTCCTGAAGCAGAGCGTCGGGGCCTGCAAGGAGACTCTGTTGGCTTCTCCAGAAAGGTGAGTTCGGGATTAGGGACAGTGTACCTACAGTGACAGCTACATCTGATACCTAGAAGACGGCTCCTCCACTTGGAGGGGGTTAAGGTTGGTTCTCCCTGAGGGGAAGAAATAGAGGTTAGAGCCTGGGGCTTTGGGTGACTTCTGGGGATGGAGGGGGAAAAAGTTGAGTCCATGCAAGATGAGAATGACACCTCACTTCATAGCAGGGCCTCTGAGGGATGCCATGTCTGGTACTGGGCGCTAAGGGATATGGCTCCAGGGAACAGCAGTGAACAAACCCTGTGTCCAAGCTGGAGAGGAGGTAACACCGCCCATTTAAAATGGGCAACATGGAGGGGCAACCCAGGTGGCTAAGTCAGTTCAACATCTGACTTTTGGTTTCCGCTCAGGTCCTGATCTCATGGTTCACGAGACTGAGCCTTGCATTGGGCTCTGCACTGAGCAGGAGTCTGTTTGGATATTCTCTCCCTATGCGCCTTCCCCTGCTCTCTCTCTCTCTCTCTCATATAAATAAACAAATAAGTAGGTGATAAATAACACGGGCAATGAGAATCTCATTGGAGACTGTGATGGCCTGAGGACCAGAGATGGCTTTCTCAAGCTTTCAGGACTCTGCAAGCTCCACCGGCTTCTCGGGTGACCCTGGAGAAGAGAGAGTACCCCCAATACTAGGTTATATTGGACATCTCACTGCCCTGGTAAGTGGGGGCTGAGATTCAGACTGAACTTGAATTAGGAAAAGAGAAGTCATGTGTCTTTTTCTCGAGGGTCGTGGAGCACATGCAAACCCATTTCAGTGGTTGCAGTGAATAAAGTTTAGAAATCAGATGGGAGAGGAGCCTGAGTTGTGGGGCGGTAACCTCAAGGGTGAACAATTGTAGTTAAATGCTGTGCGTCCAGCAGCAACACGCAGAAAGAAAGGTCCCCTCTGCAGCAAGTGAAAGAGCATCCCGAGGCTAGGGCACACGGCAAAGTGATTTTTCCGTGACAGAGACAAAAAAGAAAGTGCCCCTTCATCCTTAAAGACTCAAGAAGTAAAAAAAAAAAAAAAAAAAAGACTCACGAAGGGTGTGAAGTCATGGAGGAGATGAAGAATAGGACTTGGATCTTATGACAAAGTCTAGACACTCAGGGGGACTTTAAAACCCAAAGCAGGACATCCTGTTTCCCCAAAGGCAGCCCGTCACTTTGAGAGAAAGCCCAGGCTGGAAATGGAGACAGGTTTAAGAAGTGCTAGAGGAATACACAAAATTGACAAAGGCAGGCATGTGCCTTGAGGGACTGAAAGTTTAACCTAACCGTGCCTGATTGAGGACTTTCCTGATCTTCGCAGGAAAACCACCGCAGCCAGCAGAGCCACGGGGAAGGGCAGGCCCGTGGGCCCCGGGTACCAATCTGTAGAGTGCCCACTCCATCTCCATGCTAGGATGTCAGTGGAATAAATTGAAAATATGATACCAGTCAACTCAGATGTCCCCACTTGACAAAATGGACCACGGTCCTGGTTTGGTTGAGGCCCACAGAACATTGGAGGGGAAATTAAAAATACCCATAGAGGCCATCCACCTACTACATGTACAACAAATACTGTTAAACTGTCAAAGCAGCCTCTATTTGTCAGCCTCTCTGAGACCATGTCTCAGGCCAGCCCTGAGATAATAGTTATAACCCCTGGACGACAGAGGTGTCTGTATGGAAGCAGGGTCTGGAAGGCATCCATGCTTCCAGCAGAGGCACAGGGGGAGCAGAGGAGATCTCTAGGAGCAGGTGGGGGCGTGCTGGGGGGGCCCGGGAAACACAAGCAACTCTGTGTGGCTGGAGGTGCAAGTTGAATGTTCCGGAGATGATGCTGGGGACATGAAACAAAGGTCAGATCACGACGGGCCCTATAGTATGATGACCATACTATTCTTTCAATTGGGATGCTTTTTAAAAATTACAGTTTTACATTGAGGGGGGCACTTGACGGGATGAGCACTGGGTGTTATTCTGTATGTTGGCAAATTGAACACCAATAAAAAAAATTTATTATTAAAAAAAACAAAAATAAAAAATAAAATAAAATAAAATACATGCTTAAAAAATTACATTTTTAATTTTGAGGTAATTATAGATTTATACGCAGTCGTAAGAGATAATCCAGGGAGGTCCTGTGTACCCTTTACTCAGTTTCTCCTAATGATAATGTTTTGCAAAACTGTAGTGCAACATTGCAGACAGGATATAGACTGGGGCAGTGAAGCTCAGAGTGTTCCCATCACCACAAGGATCTGCAATACTGTCCTTTATGGCTACATCTGGTTCCCTTCCACCGACAGTCTCTTTCACCTCTGACAACTATCAATTTGTTCTCTATTTCTGTAATTTTGTCATTTCAAGAGTCGTACAGTGTGTGACTTTTAGAATTGGCTTTTTGCACTCAGCATCATTCTCTGGTGATTCATCCAGGTTGTCACAGGTTTCAGCTGTTCATTCTTATTTACTGCTGAGTAGTATTCAATGGTATGGGTGTGCCAGGTTGTTTACCCATTCACCCGTTGAAGAACATCTGGATTGGGGCAGCCCGGGTGGCTCAGCAGTTTAGCGCTGTCTTCAGCCCAGGGCGTGATCCTGGAGACCCGGGATCGAGTCCCATGTCAGGCTCTCTACACGGAGCCTGCTTCTCCCTCTGCCTGTGTCTCTGCCTTAATCTCTGTGTCTCTTATGAATAAATAAATAAAATCTTAAAAAAAAAAAGAACATGGGATCCCTGGGTGGCGCAGCGGTTTAGCGCCTGTCTTTGGCCCAGGGCGCGATCCTGGAGACCCGGGATCGAATCCCACGTCGGGCTCCCGGTGCATGGAGCCTGCTTCTCCCTCTGCCTGTGTCTCTGCCCCCCTCTCTCTCTCTCTCTGTGACTATCATAAATAAAAAAAAAAAAATTAAAATTAAAAAAAAAAAAAAAAAAAGAACATCTTGATGGTTTCCAGGTCTTTTTTCTTATGAAAGGAAAAGGATACAGATTAAAGTCAGCAGCAAAGGAGAAAGGTTCATGGGGCAGTGCCCAGGAGAAACGAGACACAAATTTCCAGGTGTACTTGTCCAGTGGAGTTGCACAGGGATGCACTATTATGACCATAACTGCCATAAATAATTGTGTACAGGTTTTTAGGTGAACATGAGTCTTTATTTCTCTGGATTACATATACCTAGGAGCCTAAGTATCAAATCTTATGGAGATTGCATGCCTAGTATTGAGAAACTGCCTAAACTGTTTTCCAGAGTTCAAGGAACTCTGGACTATTTTCCATTCCCAATGTCATGTGAGTGATCTAGTCCTTCTGCATCTTCACCAGTATTTGGTGTTGCCCTTTTTTTTTTTTTTAATGAGAAAGGTTTTATTGACATATAACATTGTAGAAGTCTAGTGTGTAAAATACATTGATATGATCCATTTATATTGTTTTTTTAAAAAAGATTTTATTTATTTACTCATGAGAGACAGGGAGGGAGAGAGAGAGAGAGAGAGAGAGAGGCAGAGACACAGGCAGAGGGAGAAGCAGGCTCCATGCAGGGAGCCTGACGTGGGACTCGATCCCAGGACTCCGGGATCACACCCTGAGCCAAAGGCATATGCTCAACCGCTGAGCCACCCAGGTGTCCAGATCCATTTACATTGTAACATGATTGCCATCGTAGTGTTAGCTAACACCTTCATGAGGTCACATAAGTATCATTTCTTCTAATGGTGGGAACAATTAAGATCTTGTCCCTTAGCAAATTTAAGGTTTATAATAGAGTTATTGTCTATAATCACTATACTGTGTATTAGATCTCCAGGACTTATTTATCTACTAGCTGCAAGTAAGTACCCTTACATGACACCTCGTCAATTCCTCCAATCCCAGCCCCTGGTAACCACCATTTCACTCTCTGCTCTTTCAAATTTTTGCATTTTTTTTTTTAAGATTCCACATATAATGAATATCATGCAGTATTTGTCTTTTCTATCTGACTTCTCTCACCTAGCATAATGTCTTCAAGGTACATCCATCTTGTTGCAAATGGCAAGATTTCTCTTTTTCTTATGGTTGAATAGTATTTTTTATATATATATTATAATATATAATAAATATATATATTCCAAATACACACACATACATATATCACATCCTCTTTATCTATTCATCCATTAATGGACATTTCGGTTGTTTCCATATTGTGGCTATTGTGAATAATGCTACAATTAACATGTTAGTACAGATATCTTTTTGATGACTTGTTTTCAAATGCTTTGAATATATGTCAAGAAGTGAGGTTACTGGATTCTATGGTACTTCTATTTTTAATTTTTTGAGGAACCTCCTATTCTTCTCCATAGCGATTGGGCCATTTTATGATTCCATTAACAGTGCGCAAGAGTCCCCTTTGCTCCATATCCTCGACAGTGGTGTTGTCCCTAATATTTATTTTAGTCACTCTGGTAGGTTTCAATTTGTACTTCCCTAATGGCCAATAATGTTGAACATCTTCTCATGTGCTTACTTGCCAATTATATACCTGCTTCAGTAAAATGTCTGTGTATATGTTTTGCCATTTTCTAGCTGGATTGTTGTTTTTTTTAACTGTTGAGTTTTAAGGGTTCTTCATATATTCTAAATATTAGTCCTTTGCTGCTATGCCACTTGCAAATAGTTCTCTCACTCTGTAGCTTGTCTTTTTATCCTCTTTTCGGAGTTTCTCATGGAGCCAAAGTTTTAAATCTTGCTTAAATCCAGTTTGTTATTTTTTTCCTTTTATGGATCATGCTTTTGGTGTCAAGTCTAAAAACTCTTCACCTAGTCTTAGATCCAAACAAAACACATTGAGAGCAAATAGGAATAATGGGAATAAACCACAACTAGACAGGGAAAATCAGAACATATGGTGACACTATCTACAAGTCATTTTAAATAGCTTGTACTTAATCCTGTAGGTAGGGGGAAGTAACAAAATGAGATTTAGGTGAATGGATTGGCAGGGCCAAATCCAGAGGAGTGAGTCCCTTAAGTGGATGGTGGGGGACTTCTAAAACTCAAGGACCACAGGATGTCAGAGGGGAAGAGGCCTCAGAAAGCATTGAGTCCAACCTCCCTGATATATGGATGAATATACTGGGGCACAGAAATGTGCCCCATCAGCAGATTCTTTTTTTTTTTTTATTTTTTATTTTTTTTAGCAGATTCTTAAAAAAAAAAAAAAAGATTATTTACTTATGAGAAAGAGAGAGAGAGAGAGTGCGTACATGAATGGCGGGCGGGGCAGACAGAAAGGGAGAAGCAGACTCCCCACTGAACAGGGAGCCCAATGTGGGGCTTGATCCCAGACCCTGAGATCATGACCTGAGCTGAAGGCAGACGCTTAACTGACTGAGCCACATAGATGCCTCTCATCAGCAGATTCTTTATTGCAAATGATGGAAAATTTCTATGGATAGTTGAGAAATCTGTTAGTGCTTCATAAATTTAATCCAAAACCAGGCCACTGGGGATCTTGTTAAAATACACACTGTCTCAGTAGGTCTGAGGTAGGGCCCAAGAGTCTGCATTTTTAATAAGTTCCCAGGTGATGCCTGTGCTGCTGGTCCATGGGTCATACAGAGAGGACCAAAACTTAGAAAACATTAAATAGCTCACAGAATTTCCAGGTGAACTGGAAAACCAGACAAGTCAGCTTCATGGTCAGAGGAATCACACTGGGGAACAGGCATAGGCACTATGGACAGCAACTGCCTCCCTCCCCACCCCCCCATGGGAACACTGGCACTGAGCCCTGCACTCTGTCGCTGAGTCTCCTGTTGCTGCTACCCTTGCTGAGTGGATTGCATGGGGCCTGTTTCTTCGCTTCATGAACTCAGTTTCAGTCTGGTATGGGGCTGCTGACTGACAAGAGTGGGGGTCAGGCTGGTTCCTTGTTTCAAGGGAAGCTGGAAAAGAGGGCCCCCTAGCTCTTCTAGTCAAGAGGCCCTGGCCCATACAATGGAAGATCTCCAAAACTCAGCTCAAAGGGGCTAGATGGCCAGAAAGAATGACAATTTCCTCTCAGGAACAAAGTGGACTATCTCCTAACAACCAATAAGATTTAAAACTCTGAAACTTCTGGGAAGAGGAACACATGAACTCAAATGTGTGATGGCTAATAGTAATTTTTGATTTCTCTATTAAAGAAGCATGTGGATATTTACTGAGTGTCTACTATGAGCGAATCACTGAGGGAGTAGTATCTTGTCTTACCATCTGGTCAGGATCTAGGTTCCAAACATCTCTCTATAATTTTCCCCAGGCTTAGGATTTTTCTCTTTCCTGCAGAAATCATGGAAATGGTCTCTCTTTAGGAAACAGAAGTTTCCCAGGCATCCATGATCCCTTTGAATTTCTCTTCAGATGTCAATTCATTTGCACCAAATTGTTACACCCCCTTTATTAATTTTGTCAGCAGTAGGCTCCTGGCACATTTTCTGTCATACAGAGGGGAGAATGGGCTATCTTTCTAAAACATTCTAAAGCATACTTGAATTAAATGGTGTTCTTATAGAAATCAGAGAGGGACATGACACATCACAGATGGAAGGAGCCTCAAGATGTTCAATGCTTGCAAAGTAACAAACAATAGAAAGAATGAAAGATAGAAATGGGATTTGCTAACAGATGGTCAGTATGAAAATATGCAATCCTAATTCAGATATGCAGATATGTATCTTTATGAAGAAAACTGTAAATGGCAACTAAAATGGTAAATATATACGATTTTTTCTTCTTATTTAAATCTCATTGAAAAGATAATGATCTAAACAACAACAACAACAACAATAACCACAAAGCACAATGGTTTGTGGGGTTTATAATATGTGTATAAATAAAATCTATGATAACAAAAACACAAAGCCTAGGTTGGGTGAAATGAAAGAATATGATTGCAAGGTTCTCATGCAATATAAGCATTGGTAAAATATCACTTGGAGGTAGAGCATAAGTTAAAAATGTGTAAACCTTAGAGCAACCACTAACATAACAAAACAAAAAGCTATAGTTTATAAGCCAAAAAAAAGGGGAGATAAGATGAAGCATAAACAATAATCAAGTCACCCAAAAGAAGGCAGAAAAAAGAAGAAAAAGGGAATAAAGAACAGATGGAACATGAACTTCCTTTAAAAAAAAAAAAGGCAACACATATTTCTTGTAGGCAGTATAATGTTTAAAGTTGGACTTGCTTTTTTACTCACAAAAAAGAATCCAGGCATAGACAAATTCACTGATAAATTTTATGAGACATTTAAGGAAGAAATAAAATCAATTCTATATAAATTTTTCTAGAAAAGTGAAAAGGAAAGAATCCTTTCCAACTCATTCTATGAGGTCATTATTATCCTGACACCAAAACTAGAGAAAAGACATTACAAGGGGGAAAAAAAAAGATACAGACTATACCCCTCACAAAATGAAAGCAAAAATTTTAATGTTAGTAAATCAAAATCAAAAATAATTTATTTTTTAAAAGATTTTATTTATTTATTCATGAGGGACCCAGAGAGAAAGAGACGCAGAGACATAGGCAGAGGGAAGGGAAGCAGACTCCATGCAAGGAGCCCGATGCAGGACACAATCCCAGGACCCCAGGATCTTGCCCTGAGTCGAAGGCAGATGCTCAACCACTGAGCCACCCAGGCATCCCTCAAAAATAATTTAAAAGGAAGAATATATTACTGGTGAGTTTATCCCAGGAATGCAAGGCTGGTTTAACATGTGTCAACTGATCAATGCAATTAACCATATTAATAAACTAAAAAAGAAAAACCATATAATTATCTCACTACTTGTGCAAAAATGTTTGACAAAATCTAATATCCACTCCACATAAAAACTCACAGCATATAGCAATTCTTTTTGAGGGAACGTTTTCAAGGTGTTAAAGAACATTTATGAAAAACCTTTAGCTAACATCTTAGTTAAAAGTGAAAAACTGAATACTTATGCCCTTAAGTATCAAAACAAAAATATCTATTCTCACTGCTTCTATTCAACCTTATACTGGAGGGCCTAGCCTATGCAGTAAGTCAAAGGATATAAATAAAAGGCATCCAGATTAGTAATTAAGAAGTAGAGAATGGGGTCTTTTTTTTTAATTTTTTTAAAAAATTTATTTATTTATGATAGACAGAGAGAGAGAGAGAGGCAGAGTGCAGGCTCCATGTCGGGAGCCTGACGTGGGACTCGATCCCGGGACTGCAGGATCACGCCCTGGGCCAAAGGTAGGCGCTAAACCGCTGAGCCATCCAGGGATCCCGAGAATGGGGTCTTTATTTGCAGACAGCAAGGTCCATTATGTAGAAAGTTCAATGAAATTTACAGAAGACACTGGAACTAAAGAGTGAGTGTAGCAATGTTACAGGATATAGATCTATATACAAAAATCAGTTGTATTTCTGTACACCAGGTAGCAATGATCTGAAGCAGAAGCTTTATTTGTATTCGTCCCAGTCCAGAGGCCATGCAAATGTCCATCGATGGTGAATGGATAGTTGTGATGTATTTATCCAATGGAATGCTACTCAGCAGGAAAAAGGAGTGAACTATTGCTACCCATAAAACAATGGATGCATTTTAAAGTAATTGTGCCGAGTGAAAGAATCCAGATTAAAAAAAGCACATACAAACCAAATATATCTGAGTGATCAAGCTATTCAACTCCAAACTTCGGCTCCAGTTAACGAAGGACACATTGATGATAGAAAATTATTAGTGACCTGGAGGGCAAATCAGGAAATGTTTTATTCATTTTCAAATGTGGATGAGAAGTGGCAAGTGGATTCCAATGGTCAGAATCTTCCTGATTATTAATCCGTGTGACCAGCTGTAAATGCTCATCCTTCCAAATCAATTCATCTGCAGAGAATCTGGTTCCTTTATATTATTATTATGGATAAGTTCAAACACTAAGAATAGAATGGACAGTATAATAAACTCTCATGTTCCCATTACTCAGCTCCAACAATTTTCAACTTGTTGCCTATTTTGTTTCATCCATACAATCCCCATCCATTCCCTGTGACTCCAGCCCCAACATCATGCCTGCCGGTCCATCTGGAACTATTTGTTTGTATTTCCACCAAAAGAGATTATTTTCAGTCTCCGTTTTAAATTTCTAAGAATTCAGAACCAGTCCTGGCAACTTCATCTGAAAATCTTGGAGGAGTTTGGGAGGAATGTAGAACTGCCCACACACTGATAAAGGAGAAGTGATTTACTGGCCAAGATATTTTTTTCAAGATAAGGAAAAAGGCTTGTCTTCTCTTCTCTGTTTACAAAAAGAAAAAAAAAAAAAAAGCTGATTTTTCTGTAACTAGTGGGCAGTGATATCCTATTAGGCTCTATGTGACAGTCCCAGGGGCTGTTGTGTAACATGACCGTTACCCAGGGAAGAAATGTGCTTTTTTAGATGGAAACGTGAAACCTCTCCCCTGTGTGCAATTGGGCTCATAAGGGCATCCGCACTTGCTTTATAGGAGGCCACTCGGAATGGGAAATCCCTGAACAGATGTTGCACTCCTGGGAGTGCTTCGAGGACCTCGGCTCTCTGGAAGTGTTTTCCTGAGACAATGGGATACTTTATTCTTCAAAACCTTCAAATCCCCCAGCCTTCTTTATCCCTTCTCCTTTTTCCTCCTCCTCCTCCTCCTTCTCTCTTCTTCCTCTTCTCCTTTTTCCTCCTCCTCCTTCGGAACCCTCTCCCTTCTCAGATGCAATCACTATACTAATTACTGTCAAGGGTAATACTGCATTAAATCCAAAGCATTTCCAGTGAGAAGGAAGTAACTTTTGAGGGAATACACCCCTCTCCTTTTATTTATTTCTTTATTTAGTTATTTATTTATTATTAAAAATTTTTATTTATTTATTCATGAGAGTCACACAGAGAGAGGCAGAGACAGGCAGCGAGGATGGCTTTTGTCCAGAAAGTGGCAATGTTAAATGGGGGTAAAGCATGGACCAGGGACCTCAGCAGGGCTCGGCTCTCTGGGGGACTGGGGCCCCCTCATGCTCTATTCTTAGACAATTAGAAAGCAGTTAGTGGGCCTGTCTCAGCAAGTGCCTCCATCAGAAACAGGTCATGGAGAGAAAGACCAAACCCCAGAGAACATGCCAAGGATGAGGGGAGGCTGGGGACTGAGTTATGCTGGGCACTGGCTCTGGGGAGTGGTAGTAAGGCTCCCAGGCTGCCTGCCGGGAAGACTGACACCCCCCCCCACCCATACACACCCCAGGGTGGACTGACCTGCAGCTCAAGGCAGAGTGAAGGCTCTTCCCCTCAGCCCAGCTCACCAGGGCACAGGAGCTCCCACCTCGAGGAGGATGGGACAGCAGGAAGTTCCCTGACTCAGGGACCCCCCACCCCTCCACTTTATATGTATGGCTCCTCTCACTTCTTCCCAACTCTGCATCTCTGTACTGGTTTTCCTTGACCCCTGTCAGCCCTGGGCGCCTTCCACTCCCTGCCCTCCAGCCCTGCCCGGCTCCTGTCTTCCCTCTGATGTCATTCCGTGGCTTTGCTTCATGTTCCCTGTCTCCCCTTACAGTGTGAGCTCCATCAGGGCCAGGTCACATTCCTGCCTTCCTGCTCCAGCAGCGCGGGTGCACCCCGACTCCCAACAATGCCCGCCAGTATCTGCGGAATGGTGAGGGGAGTGAAAGGGCCTAGGCCCCAGGGGCCCCCTGGCCAGGTTCTTGGCTCCAGCAGGAATCCCTCCCCATCCCTCCAGGACTTGCCCTGCAGGTTCCATGGACATCCCAGCTATAAGAGGGGACTTCCACACTCACCTCCACCTCACTGGTCTTTGGTGAGGCCATGTGGCTCATCCACCACAGTTTGGAAACAACAGGCCCAGGCTCTAGCATCCCAAGACTCCCAGCCCACGGGGACGGGAGGGGCTCTAGCCCAAGCACTTGGTTGAGGGCCCTGGACATCAGGAGAGGCCTCCTCAAGACAGGAGGTGAGGAGTGGACTCCCAGAGCAAAGGTTGATGGGTGGCTCCCTGGAGGAGGGTCAATCTAAGCCAATCCCGGAGAAGGTTCTAACATGAGGATGGGGAGAACATTGCTGGGGTGAAGGAAATGGCATGAGCAAGGTGTGGACAAGACGGATGCCTTTACACAGGAAGGCTGGTGCTGAAACGGACCCTCGAGTTGGGAGCGGAGAGGTCCTCATCCACTGGCCACCTGCTCCGGCCCCTACGGTGTGTAGAGAAGGAAGTGATGCACCCAAGGTCACAACATATAAGGGACAAGGCTGGGACCCAAACCCCGGCCTCCTGACTCCGAAGCTGAGCCCAGCCTCCAGCCCCGAGATGAGAGAGAGGGAAAAAACACTGTCCTTGGTGGTAGGTTTGGCAAGTCTGATGCTTTTGGTCTGTCCTTACCAAGGTTGTCTTTGCTCCCAAAGCAGAGAGGAAGGAAGAGGGCCTCCTTCCCCAGGGAGCCTTCCCTTCAGGCCCTATCTTCCTACACCCCCTTCAGGCCCTCCCTCTCACTTTATTGGTCTGTAACATCTATAAACGTCTCCCTTGGAGGGACAGATCTGCCTGGCCCTGGGTCCTCAGACGTTGGCAAAGGGCATGTTGGTGGCCTGTATGGCTGAGTGCCTGCTGTGCCAGTCCTGACCCCGACTAGCTTGCAGCCCCAAGCCTGCCTAGGCTGCACACTCACCCGTCAGCAATTTGCACTACTCCTTGATGATGACATGTGCTTCCAAAGTTGCATCTGGCCCCACCTTGGGGTCTGGTTTGAGATTGTTATCCCATAGGGTTCACCCTGCGGACGCCCCCTGCAGAGCCACCCCTTGGGCACCCTCACCCTGGCACCAGGAGGTCAGCCTGTGTTTCCACCACCATGACTAGCTTTGTGCGGAGCCAGGACCCAGGCACATTCGTTCACCCAGGGCAGGGCAGGCCTTTGTAAAATGAGCCGGGTTCGGGCTCACGTGGCAACAAGACCGAAGAGGCAAGAAGGGCCTGGAGAGGGGTCCGCATCCCCGCCTTCTGCGCGCCTGGGGTCACCAGCTAGGCTGATGCAAGACACCCGCCCGCCCTCCCCACACAGCATCTAATAAACAGCCGGAGGACTGAACGACAAACTTTATTAGAAACGCTCCTCATTCATCAGTCAAATTCACATTAAGGTGGGGGGAGGCAGTGCCGTCTGGGGCTCTGGAATCCCACTGCTGTGGCAATTTCCAGTTAAAAATGGGTCTGGGCAGAGAGCTTCAGGAACACACGAGAGATGCCCAACGGTGGCTGCAGCGGCAGCAGCAGCAGCGTCCCCGGGAGGGGGCCAGGCTCAGGGCAGGCAGAGAAGGGGCCGCCCGCGTCCACCCTCCCGGTTACAGGGCTGCCCCTGGGGCCCCCAGCTGATAAATAAACAGCACATCACACACACACTTGAAACAGAAACAAACTTGTACATGTCTCCTAAAGTGAAAAAATAATTCGCTCCGATAAAGCTTTGCGGCAGCCAGGCACCTCCAGAACAGACGGCTGCCTAGAGACCCTCCCAGCACCCCAGGAAGGCTCCCCAGCCTGAGGACATCATCCACTTGGGCGGCACAGTGCCCCAAATTCCCCCTTTAGCACCTTTGGACTAAGTACTGCCCTCACCACGTTCCTCTTTTACAATGCAGCGTGACTTAAGATACTACTACTACTACTACTAAGGATACTCTCTGTCCCTGGGGTGAGTTAGACTCAGCTTCCCTGAATAGAGGTGCCTGGGGGAGCCCGAGAGCTGCGGGTCAGCGGGGGGGACAGAGGGTGCTGAAGGGGAGAGTAAACAATGTTCAGAGAGGTAAGCTGCAAGGGGTCCAAACACTGCGTTGTCCACTTGCCAATGCTGCAGTTGGGCATCCCTGGGGAATAGCCTTGCAAAGGGGCACAGAGTCCTAAAGTGTCGAGGGGTGGGGGCCCGGGGGGGCACCCGCATCAAGCTGCTTTCGTCATTCATTATTCAGAGGCAATTTTCTCCCCGAGCAGGCCAGCTTCCCCGGCCCTGTCTGCACCAGGGCACGCAATAGAAGTGCCTCCTGCCCAGATGTTCTATTCATTCTCTCCAAGAAGGAGACAGGCTCTCTGAGCAATACTGGTGCCTGCTGGGTCTCGGTGGGCGGGCGGGATGTCGGCTGGGCGCAGGCTCCAGGCTCATCACGGCCACCAAGGAGGTGCCTGACTTACCAAGGCCGCAAATACTGTTGGCAAGAGATGTTTCGTTCTCCAGGTTGGGAAAGGCGTCCTGGTCCTTTCAAAGAACTGTGTGTCCTGGTGCTCCTTCCTGAAGGTACTGCATGACCACGAATGACAGGCCCTGCTGGCTGTGGGTACCCACTGCTGCTCCGCAGCCTCACTGGTACTGCAGATAGTTTTTGAGAGACTGAGGCAGGGGCAGGGCGCCGATGTCCTGTAGGCGCTGGCGGCCCAGGGCCAAGCGGATGGATCTCCGGCACAGGTCCATCAGCGGCAGGGGCTCGGCTGCAACGAGAGGGGCGAGTGGATTAGTCTTGCTGGTGCCCTCCACACCTACTTGCCCCTGCCTACCCTCTGCCCACTGGTGGCACCCCTGCTCCTCTGAGCTGACCTTCAGGGCCTGGGGGGCTCCTCCTCCAAGAAGCCTCTGGTTATATTAGCTGGGGGCTTAAAGCAGTGTTTTTTTTAGACTGGTTAGGCTAAAGAATCATGAAATCAATTTATTGGATGGTGACCAGCAATGGAAGGAAGGAAGGAAGGAAGGAAGGAAGGAAGGAAGGAAGGAAGGAAGGAAGGAAGGAAAAAAGAAAGAAAAAAAAGAGAGGGAAAGAAAGAAAGAAAGAGAAAGAAGAAAGAAAGAAAGAAAGAAAGAAAGAAAGAAAGAAAGAAAGAAAGAAAGAAAGAAAGAAAGAAAGAAAGGGAAAATGGAGAGCAATGAACAGAGCACGGGTGAGTATCACTCCGTGAAAGCTTTGTCTCTGATGTAAGGAAGTGTTCAGTATGTCTCAGTGGAAAAAATACTTCTCGCTGCAGGTCAAGATAAAAATGAAAGCCTCTGACCTGGGAAGGGATCTGCAGTGGGCTTTCTCTTAGAAGCTGGCTGGGCTTGGGGAGGCTGTTTGAAATTCCTGTGAACCCTCAAACTTCTCCTGTAGTATCTTTTGATGATCGGCAGAGGGATACATTTTCTTCTACTATCCAGTTGTGAAAAAATTTATGAATTAAAATCCATAAGCCATAGAATCTCTGGATGTAGCACCAGGTTTAGTTTTGCTGTCGACATGTTTATTAAGCCCTTACTCTCTTCCAGGCCTTCTGATTGGATCCCGAGATGAGATGCAGAGATAACTAAGCCAAGACCAGAGGCATCCCTTGAAGTATTCTCTCTCTAACTGGTGAATCATTGTAATAAGGTATAATATACATGATAATTCCTAAATGCACACGGGACAGAAACTGGGCAGTTTCTGTGGAAGGATTGGTTAAAAGCTTCAAAGAGAGGATAATTGAATGAGGGTTTGAAGGGTGAATAGGAGTTTGATGTGATGTTAGGGAAGGGCATGTTCTAGGCCAAGAGAACAGGTGAAGGCAAAGAGGCATAGGACAGGACAGGCTGGGAGGCCTGGAGGGAGAGGAGGGGTGCTGGTCTGCTGGATCAAGAATGAAGATCGTGGTGGTTACACATCTCATATGGCTTGTACATGTTCCCCAAGAATACAGGAATGTCCTAGAAACCTGAAGCTGCATCTTCACACTTACTTTTTGGTAACAGAACAAGTGAGGGTTTAAAAGCATTCTATAGGGCAGCCCAGGGTGCTCAGGGGTTTAGCCCCGCCTTCAGCCCAGGGCATGATCCTGGAGACCCCGGATCGAGTCCGACGTCGGGCTCCCTGCATGGAATCTGCTTCTCCCTCTGCCTGTGTCTCTGCCTCTGCCTGTGTCTCTGCCTCTGTGTGCGTGTGTGTCTCATGAATAAATACATAAAATCTTAAAAAAAATAAATAAAAGCATTCTATAATGTACTAAGATGCAATCAAACCATAGGTAGTAAATACTAACATGAGAGTTGTCACAGGAATAATATCATAAGGAATGGGAAAGTGGTCAAGAGTATGTTTTATGGAGATTTTCATTTATTGGAGCTCAGGGTTAATATGGAGAGCCATTACAACTAAAGCAGGGCTTGGCTGGTGCCTGGAGGTCATGTACCAGAGCGTATCCAGCTCTCCTTCTCTGGAGGTGAGGCTGTGTGGAGTATTGTGGCTTTAGACACTCTCGCCTCCATATCCTCTTTGACCCTCATACAAACCCTCACAGTTTGGATGAGGCTTAGGGAGGACTGGGCATCCTGTTTTATAGGCCTAGAGAGCAGATCACTCACCGCCAGGCACACGGCCGCACACCTTGCCTAGGCCAACACTTGACACCCCTCTTGAGGTTCCCCCAGCTACACCCCTGTACCCAGCTCTCTTTCTCCCTGTCCCCGGCCTGGTTCTGATTCAAGCTTTGCACTGCTCCCCAAAGCATGCCTCTGTGAGCAGCCCCCTCCCAAACCCAAATCCTCCTGCCTAATTGTAATTACTTTTCAATTTTTACTTATTTATATATTTTTAAATTTGAGTACTGGGATCCCTGGGTGGCGCAGCGGTTTAGCGCCTGCTTTTGGCCGAGGGCGCGATCCTGGAGACCCGGGATCGAATCCCACGTCAGGCTCCCGGTGCATGGAGCCTCTTTCTCCCTCTGCCTATGTCGCTGCCTCTCTCTCTCTCTCTCTCTCTCTGTGTGACTATCATAAATAAATAAAAATCTAATAAATAAATAAATAAATAAAACCCGTTAATTTAAAAAAAATAAAATAAATTTGAGTACTGCTGACACACAATGTTACGTTCATTTCTGGCTCATTGTAGTTAATGTATATTGAAGACTTTTTATGGGGGCGCCTGGGTGGCTCAGGCAGTTAAGCGTCTGACTTCGGCTCAGGTCATGATCCCAGGGTCCTGGGATCGAGTCCTGCAGCAGGTTCTGTACTCAGCCAGGGAATCTGCTTATCCCTCCCCTGCTTGTACTCATCCTGTCTCTCTCAAACAAATAAAATCTCTAAAAAAAAAAAAGAAGAAGAAGAAGAAGACTTAGCATGTGGTCAGGTGCTGTCCTAAGCTCTTTATTTGCAGCTGTTCACATGCATGTATGTATCAAACTCATATCACAACAGCCCTCCGGGGTAGGATTATTATTATGACTATTACTATTATCCCCATTTTGAAGAGGAGGGAACTGAACCCAAGGACACACAGCTGGTGAGTGCCACAAGGTGCTGGTCCCCACTTGTGGCATGTTGGTGGAACACAGGTGGGCACCGTACACAAGGTGTACTGACTGGAAGTGGGCTCTCCCTCTGCTTACACAAATGTGGCAGGGGTTTTCAACACTGTTCACTTAACAATGAATGGTCACAGGGAAACTGCAGACCTCTTACAGGACGTGACCCTGACTTACCTGTCTTAGGACCTACAGCCCTCAGTCTGCACCCATCACAGGCAGGTGGCCCAGAAATTGCCTGTTAAAAGAACGAGCTGATGTTCTGCTTCGGGGCATGTCTTCTATAGATGTGTCAAGCAATTGGAATAAATTAATCTTACCTGGCAGCATTTCCATCTTAGCTGCCCACGCACCTGTAGGTCCCCTGAGAAAAGGGCAGGTTTTGATCATCAGGAGGCTTGTGGTGAGGATTCAGTGACAGCTAGAAAGTGTGACACACTTAGCACCGTGACCAGCACGTAGTGGGTGTTCACTGTACGCCACTTCTAGCTATCCCCTTCCCATCCGGGCATTTGTTCGGTTGCCCTTTATGAGGCTGAGCCTGGGGAGGGCTGGTAACGAGGTGCGGTCTGGCTGGGAGACCAACAGTTCCTTCTCTGAGTGAGAGGAGATGGGCTTGCACTTGGCATCAGGAAAATTTTGAGCTGATAATCACTGCCAGAGCGGGAGAGCTTTCTTCAATATTTTAAAGCCCTAGGCACACATTAGGTCCTCAGTGCCCCCAAATGCTAAAACCCAATTCCCCATGTGTTCCCTGCCCCATTAGGGGCTGGGGAGAAGGGAAGAACTGTTTATCATTATTCCTCTGCAGTCACAGAAATCAATCCAGAGCCCAACTCTAAAGGAAGTGAGAAAGGGGTGCGGGTGCTGGAGTTCAGGGCACGTCTTTGCTCTAAGCGTGATATAAATCCTCTCTCTTCGGTTCGGAGGGCCCTTTAAACTGACAGCTGCACAGCAATGCCAAGGTGCACAGAGCAAGTCGTCGCTGCAGCTGTGGAATTTCCAAAGCTCCAGGGATGCCCAGTGTCGGCTGGGCCCACCCCTGACTCCTCTTTTCTGACTCCCCTTGGCTTTGGAACCCTTCTTAGAACTGCCAGATGCTGAGGCTTAGAAATGATCGACCAGGTGGGAAGAGAAACACAGAATCTTTCAGCACAGGAGCCATTTTCTGAGATGTTTTCCAACTAAAACAAAAATTGAGAAAGGAATCCTTGTTCCCAAAAGTGGATATCCAAGTGGCCAGTAAGTATATGAAAAAGTGTTTAATTTTATGAATCATCAGAGGAGTGCAAATTAATGTCATAATGTGACTGTCCTACATGCCCACCAGAACGGCCAAAATGGAAACAAGACGATAGCAAGTGCAGACAGGGATGTGGTGCCACTGGAACTCCCCTGATGCGGAGAGCGTGCAAATTGGCACAGGCCCCCCGGAAACCTGCCGCTGAACCCGGCCTGCGGCTTCACTCCTGGTGCACACAAGGGGGCCACATGCACGTACACGAATGCTCACAGAAGCATTATTTGTAAAAGCCCCAATCTGGAAACAACACTTCTGTCCACCAACAGTGGACGGTAAACATAAATTGTGTATCTTCGCATAGTAGAACACCGATCAGCCATGAAAAGGAAGGACCCACAATTACGGGCAAACACATGGATGAATCACAAACATAATTTTGAGTGAAGGGAAAGTATAGTTTGTGTGACTTCACTTATAAAGTTCCAAAAACAGGATGACGAAGTTAGGGCGGTGTTGCTACTGGGCAGGAGGAAGCTCCTGGACGGGGGTGTGTGTGTGTGTGTGTGTGTGTGTGTGTGTGTGTGTGTGTGTAGGTGTTACTCTGCTCTTTGAGTTCTGGCGTACAGGTGTGTTCAGTTTGTAAAAACCCTCAAGCTTAGTCACCTGAGATTTGAGTACTTTCTGCCTATTTATACTTCAAAAACACATTTACATTAATAAAAATAAAAAGTCCAGGACTGGGATCCCTGGGTGGCTCAGAGGTTTGACGCCTGCCTTTGGCCCAGGGTGTGATCCTGGAGACCCGGGATCGAGTCCCACGTCGGGCTCCCTGCATGGAGCCTGCTTCTCCCTCTGCCTGTGTCTCTGCCTCTCTCTCTCTCTCTGTACGTGACTATCATAAAAAAAAAAAAAAAAAAAAAAAAAAAAAAGTCACTGGCTGAGTTAGGAGGGTCTCCACTCCCTGGTGGGTGGGTGTGGATACAACACGAGTCAGGCATCTTCCCCCAACCCCGATGGGGTAAAGTGGGGAAAAGAGGCTGGCTTGGAACTTATGCTCCTGCTCCCATCACCAGTGAGCCAGAGAGTTGGCTCAGCTTCCTGGGGCCACATTTTTCCGCCCTGAGAAGTGGGGACAGCAACGCCTCCACCACGTGTTGTGATGATGGTATGACAAACATGCTCCTTGCCTGAGAGGCATTCTCTCTACAGTAGGTCTTATGTCAGGCCTGCAGCCCAAGAGGTACCTTTAAAAATAGTAATGATTTACTTATTGTGGTTCTAAAAATGCCTCAGTGCATCGTCCTAATTGACAACAACACTGTGCTCTTGATGAAGATTTATTGGAGCCGGGGCTGAATGTCTGGTTCCATGCTAAAAATATCACAAGGCAATCATCTGCAAGGTTCTACAGTGACCTGAATTTTCCATAATTCTCCACCACGAACTCCCTGTACAAGCCCATGTACACCATGGAACTTCTCAGTGACTCTGTTTTGCCATCAATAAAATGGGGGAAGTTAGATCATCTGGCTTAGACAGTCTATGTCTGTGATGGAAATGTGAATGGTGGAGATTTCACACAGGGACTGGTGGCTGAAGCAGCTTTCCTGGGCCCTTTGACATCTCCTCTGCCTGCGGCGGGAGATATTAAGACATGAGTCACTACACTCTACTCCACCTCCATACTCTACTTTATATTTTGAAGAAAGATCAACATTTTAAGGTCCATTGGTGAAATTCTTTTGCAACAGTTTTAGACAATGGTCAGCAGATGGGGGAAGGTTTGAGTGACAGGCCTGAAATCTGGATTCTAGTAGACCTGGGTACCTAGGTTTTCAGGAAAAGAAAGGAGAAGACATGCATATGGACAAGTGCACACACGTTCTGTGTGCCATACACTGTGCTAATCACTTATCCATAGACTGTGGTTTTGGTGTCGGAAGACTCAGAGAATGGCCTGCATGCCTCTGGGCCTTCCCTCATGCTGCTCCTTCAGCTGGAAGACCAGCTGCACCACCTTCCAGAAGCTTGCCTCCTTTATAGGAACCAAGCCAAGTGTCACCTCCTCCCCAGTGACTTGGGTCCTTGCCCTCTGCATCTTCATCTGTCAGGTGTCACTCCACTTAGTTAATCACACAAACAGACAAATATATCATTACCCACTCACTTCCAAAATATATAGCATCCGTGGACCCAATTGGCCCTGTCATGGTCAAGAGCGACCTCAGCTCACATCTAGAAAGCATTTAGAATCTGGATGCTTCTCTGTTTCCCCAGCAAGAAGGGTTGTGACTGCAGCTGGGACATGAGCAGTGTTTTCTGATGAACTCTGTGCCAACAAGCGTCACTGGCACAGATGGGCTCCACAGCGCAGGCCCACATTTTTCCCTGGGATAGTGAGTGAGCAAGTCCCTTTATGCGCATAAGAGTGCTGCACAGCAGAATGGTCCTAAATAATGCATGGCCTTCCCTGGCAACACTGCAGAGTGAGGACGTGGGAAACCTCCAAAGGGGAGGACCCAGAACAAAGAGTGCTAGAAAATGCCACCCGAACTGCGTGGGACTGGGCTTAAGGGGCAGCCGGCAGCCTGGGCCACATGTTTATACCTGTCCTGTCCCAGCCGTGTCTCTCCAAAAGGGTAGAAGAGATGTGCACGTGTGTGCATGCATGTGTTTAAAGGACCTGACAACAGTCCTGGAAAGCAAGAAAGACAGTCAGCAGCCTAGATGTTTGGGTAAATTCTGGGAAGACGTAGGCAGGTGGGGCAGGATGGGGGAAAAATCAAGCAGAGAACTGGCAGTCCTGTGTGCCAGGGGTGGATGTGGCTCTCACCAAGGGAGCCCTAGAGAGAGAAGCCCCCAGGCTCCAGCAACAAAGGGCCGACCGGGCCTGGAGCAAACACTGGGGTAACCCCTTGGAGAACCCTAAACTCGGCCTGGGGGGCAGCTGAAGTCTGGGCTTGCTGTCTGCGGGAGGTAGACACCTCTGAGGAAGCTCCTGGCCGGCGCTGCGGCTGAAGAGATGCCCAGAGGAGCACGAGCCAAGCCTTCTCCACCGCAGAGGGCACAGTGGCCGGTGGGAAGGTGCTTCTATCCGGATGGAGTCCCTTGGGCATGGCCCACCCACCGGTCCCCGCCCAGTATCCTGCGGGAAGGTGGGCCCAGCACAGAGGCCTCACTAGAAGACCCCGCGGCACCCCTGGGGCACAGGGGAACTGCACTGCAGGGCAAAGAGCAACCCCATTTCAGACTCTAGAGAAGAGCCTCTGCCCACCCAGTCTGAACATTACACGGGGATGTACTCCAGCAATGAAGAAGGAACCCAAGTAACAGGACGCCACGAGCTTCCAGGAAAAGAGGAGAGGACATGAAGGAGGGTAGAGTGATGGACGTGAAGAGCCGTTAGATCTCCTGTCTATGACCATCGGTCCTCTCAAGTGCCATGCCCCCATCATGCTCTGTGCCCCTCACCTCTGACCCCAGCCTGCAGCGAGTCTCCCACCGTGCTCCCTGGAACCGCAGCTGTACACACAGAAAGTTGCACCCTTGACTTCTCTGAAAGGCCCCCCAGCTTCCTCCCCCAGACTCCACTGCCCTCAGCCTTCCCTGGGGGCTGTCTGTGCCCTCAGGCCCAGGAGGTAGGGCAGGATTTTTTGCTCCTTCTTGCCACATTCGCTTTGCACCTGCCATCTGCTTGTGAGAAGTCTCTGGGGCTCATACTGCTTGGCTCGGATCCTTGTTGCTGTCATCTACTGACTCTGACCCCTTGTTTGTCAGGGCTCTGGCCTGGCCTCCCAGGTCCCCACTGCACCCGCACCTGCGGCCCCCCAACCTCTGATGGAAGCTTCCACGGGCACAACCTCTCATCATCCAGGCTCCTGGCTCTGGACTGCCTCGTGCTCAGAACATGCTCTTCCACCCCGCTGCCTACCCCTGGGCCATGCCATGGAGCTTGGCCACATCTCTAAATGCCCATCCCAGCACCCCAGTCTCTGACCACTCGATCAACCATCTCCACTGTGGCTGTCATTTCCTCTCAGAGAAAACTCTAGGCCACAGGACACTCTCGTTTTGGCCCCAACCCATCAGGATTCCTTTCCTTCACCTTCCTCCTCACCCAGCTGAATGATTCACCATCCCCAGAGACAAAGGGTATGGAGGCCGGCGAGATGGGTAGCTGGTGAGTGGCTGCAGGCAGAGAATGCACCAGAAGAGGGAGCTCAGTTCATCTCTGTTCAGTTCCACTTCAGGGTCTCCTCACCCCGACCCTGCCGTGCAGCTGGGTGCAAAGCAGCTGAGCAGCTGGCAGCCCTGGGCTCCAGCTGGCCTTGACCACCAGCTGGCAGAGTGGCTTCGCCTTCCTCCCTGGGGCCTCAGCCCCTACCAGTGTGGCAAGTGGTTTGGCAAGAAGGCTCTGAGTCCCTTCCACAGCTGAAGAGAAATCATATCTAATCCTTGCAGTGAAAGGACCCTAACTGAACCCAATCAAATTAGGCTTAAGTGTACATGTAAAAGGGAATAGTAAGGCCAGCAAATCCTGTGAAATAAATGTTAGATGAGGCTTGGAGACCTAGGGCTGTGGTTCCCAAGCTGCTGGCAGAAGCCAGGTGGGCTTCCTGCGGGAGGTGGAGGTGAGCCAGGCCCAGAGGTGCTGGCTGGCCATACCTGCTGTATTATCAAAGGCAGGGCGGGCTGCTCAGAGGCATACTCAGGTTTACCAAGTGAGGCTGATTTTAGCCACAGGCTCACATGAGCAAGTGTCGAAGGAATGAAGAATCTGATGATCTGAATCCTTCATCTGAGGGCCTTCGATCCAATGGTGTTCTCTGTCCTCTTGGCCACGATCTCAGCAGAGCTGGGGCTGCCTGTCTGCTTACTTTCCGCTCTGCCCTGGTCCTGCCAAAGCCAGTGGGTGGTTGTTAGCTATTGCCCTCACCCAGCTGTAGGAAGAATGATTGGCTCTAGGCAGACACTGGAGGATGGGTGTGGGGGGGAGTGTGGGGCGGGGAGGACTCAGGCCTCCCTGGGGATTTGTGGCCTCAGCTCCTGTTGGGCCTCCTCAGCCACGACAAAGCTCTTTGTGTTTAGGTTGGGGAGCACTGGGGCAAGTGATGGGAAGAAGTCCCATCACTTGCCCAGACTCAGAGCCTGGGGAGAAATCCTAGCTCAGCTTTTACCCTAGTACAAGGCTAAGGCTGGTCTCTATTGACAGCAAAGTTGAAATATCCCTGAACGATGAAGATATCTTCATTGGCCCATTCTGCAGATGGGGGAAACCAAAGCATGAGAGCATCAGTGTTTTAATCCAAGTCTTCTTAAGAAGGGCTTGGAGGGATACCAGAGTCCCAGTGTCACTTTGTGGACTTTTAGGATAAAGTCTTGTCCCTCTGGTGTGATGATGAATCACATGCATGCATTCATCATACTTCTACTTACAAACTTGCTTTGCAAGACCTGAGTAGGTGGCTGGGCACACTGGGGCTCACGGGGCTACAGAGAAGAGACTGGAATAAATGGTGGCAGCCCAGACAGGCTTGTGTTTAATAGCAGGAATTGCATGGGGCATTGTGAGAGCCAGGAAGAGGTGCATCTAACCCAGCCTGGGGGTATCTGGGATGGCTTCCTGGAGAAGGCTGCAGGTAAGAGAAGTTTTAGAAGATGAATAAGAGCTCTACTGTTGAGTGAGGATGCTTATTGGCTCCCAAAGGTGGACCTCTTAGATGTGTTCAAAGAATATCATTATGTAACGTTGGGAAAAGATCAGTTTTCTCAAATGACAATTTGAGGGAACAATAATCAGTGGTTGAAGAAAATCTAGTCTGTTAGAATAAAAAGTGTCCTCACCTCACTGGGTATAGAGGCTGCACCCTGGATTTTAGCCAGTGTCCATGTGGGTGACCAGGCATGTCCCAGGGATGAAAGCACACTGTAAAATGGTATGTGCCTCACTCTTCTGATGAAAGCATTTCCAAAAAGGCACATAACCCCTTCCAGTTTCATGTCCGTGAATTCTGACCAGAATGATCAATATTGGTATTCCTGAAGCCTGAGACATTTTCATTTTGGAGGAGAACTAGAATGACTACGTACCTCAACTCAACAGGCACTTAGCACCTGCTATTACCTGAGTCAGGGACAGTGTCACTCCACCTTTACCCCAGGTCCAGTCTGGGACCCTAGTGAGCCATCCACAGACCAGCAGCGTCAGGTTCACCTGGGAGCCTGTTGGTAATGGGGGATCTCAAGCCCAGAACAACTGCATCAAAATCAGCCATTTCACCAGATCCCCAGTGATTCCAAAAGGTCTGCTCCATGGGTTTGCCCCAAATATATCCCAACACCCAGCAGAGAAACCAAATACTTATCCCGGCCCATCATCCTTACCACTGTGCTTCTCTGGTGGGTCCCTGTCCTGGGGGCCATGTCTTAGGCTCCTAAATTCTCCTCTGCCCTCCAATTGGCCCTAGCAGCAAGCCCTTCCATGCCTACCTTCTAAACATCTCTGATCCACCCTGACTTTCTATCTTCACCACCAGCCCTCTGACTCCACCATGAAAAGCAGCCTCCTGAGGGTCTCCCGGCCTCTGCCCTCTCCCCAGCCAGCACGGCTCCCCCACGGTGCTGGGTGAGACTTCCTCCTGCCTCCCAAATAGCCCTCCCCTGCAGAGGCCTCTGAGCGGTTCTCGTAGTTATGGTGACTCACCTGAGGAGTTTATGGGACAGCCCCTGTTGGAAATGCTCTGTCTCACTGCCAGATGTCATTGTCTAATTTTCAGTTTGGGGAATGTGGTTTCCCTACCCCTCAACCTGTGATGAATCCTGGACCACCCTGAATTGTTCTAGAATCATTTCTGCTGTTGGTGCTATCTTCACTCCTTAGTCTGTGGGCTCCCACAGGTAGGGACCGGCTCTTGTCCTTGCCACCCAGCCCTTATGGCTCTGCTCTGGACACCACAGGCACTTGGTCTGTGGGAATGACCAGGCCGGTGTCTGGAAGAGAGGACGCAGCTGCAATAAGCCTCATCTTTACAAAGGAAACTGCAGCCCAGTTCTTTTGGTACAAGGAATGAAAAAAAAAAAAAAAAAGGTAGCCCTTTTACTTTGCCCTAAGCCAGCTGAAGAACCCTCCAGCAAGGTCCCCACAGGCAGACAGAATTAGTAACACACTGCGCCAGTTCCTCAGTCTGGTAGAGGGATGTTCCTGACTCAGCTGAAAAATTTCCCAGAAAATCTGACTGTTTTCAACTTGGAGCTCGCCCTGGGGAGCTGCACGATGGCTGGACATCCTGGCTTTGGCTGAGGACAGCCCCTGGTCATGCGGGGAGAGCCTTGGGGAGGTGGTGGGGGTGAGGGCGAGGCCTCTGGCTGTTATCCACCCTGCACCATGGATCATCCCAATGTCCCCAGAAGTTTTCTCTGCTACTGCAGTCCTGAGAACAACCTGGCTGCCCCTACAGATACTGGAAAAAACACATCCTACAGGGGGGCGACCACAGAAGGGAACAGAATGGTCCTTCTGGGACAGCTGGTGGATGCCCCATCTGGGGCAGTGTTGGGGTCCTCAGGGATGGATCCCTCTCCTCATGATGCATCCCCTTGTAAAGAAGAATAAGGAGCGTGGGTACAGCAGCACTTCCCGACCAGATGGCAAGACTTACCTAAAGCCATAGCAGTGAATACAGTGTGGTATTGGAACAAACTAGAAAGTTCAAGAACAACTATAAATAAGTCATTGTTTAGACATATGTCTCTAAGTGAAAAATCCATAAGGAACAATATGCATAAAATTCAGAGAAGGGAAGGTTGGCAGGGATGAACAGGGATGGAGACGGAGGTGCCCAACTGCGGATGCTCCGGTCCTTGGCTCAGGGGATGGATTCACGGCAGCATTAAGGTATAAAGAAGTAAATACCTAAATAAGCATGTTAGAATGAAAGGGGCTTTGCATGGGAGCAATGATGGTGTATTACAAGTGAGGATCACGTTTAATCCAATTCTGTGTATCAGAGGTTCCGTTAAGAGCCAAAAAAGAGAGAGCAAAAGTGAGAGAGAGAAGTCACGGATCGGCCTCTCTCTGGCCAGAGGCTTGGCCAGAAGACGAGTTACACTTGAACGCGAGCTGATGAGTGATAATGGAGTCACTCTTGCCTGCTGAGAACTCAGCAGCGCTTGGGGGAAGGCACAGCTGGAAGGACAGACGGCCCAGGCCTGGAGCCGACTTCTGGCTCTAAGTGGCCAGCTGCTTCCTCCGTGGAAGGGGACGATGCCTGCCTCGGGGCGTGGGGGGCACAGGGTGTGAGGTGAGGGGCACAGGCTCAGGCCCTGGTGTAGCTGGGCGATCACGCGTGACAGCTCCTCTTGTTTCTCTTGCTCCTTTATTTTTTTTTTAAGGTTTTATTTATTTATTCATGAGAGACACACAGAGAGAGGCAGAGACCTAGGCAGAGGGAGAAGCAGGCTCTGTGCAGGGAGGCCGATGCGGGACTCGATCCCAGGACCCTGGGATCACGCCCTGAGCCGAAGGCAGACGCTCAACCACTGAGCCACCCAGGCGTCCCTCAGTTGCTCCTTTAGAACAAAGGGAAAGCAGGCAGCTGGCAGCTGGCGTGGAGAGCAGGACAGACACCCCTGAAGGATGCCTCCACGTCAAGGACCACAGACAATTCTGACCAGAGGTTGGAGGAGGCCACAGCAGCTCCTGCACCAGGAAGCCTGGGTGCGACGCTCGCTCCCCAGAATCCCACACTCCGGCCCCGTCCGTCAGCCCCTTCTATTTTGGGTATGTTCCTTCCAATTTTTTTCATCAGAAGCAGAAGCATGAGGAAAGCCATGAGTGCTGATCTATTTATTTTCAAAGCCTGCCTTGGTGTTCTGCTGGGCTCTTTGGCTGGATTTCTGGCAATAGTAATAGCAAAAATGCAAACAGTCGTGGCGAGGACGTACGCGGCACTTCTCCTGTCAGGAGATGCTCTAAGTCTTGCTGTCTTGTCTCCATGCATGGAGATCCCTGAATGGACTGGAGGCGAGCCCCTGGCCCAACAAGCCCAGCCGTGGTTGGCAGGCAAGCGGGGACATGTGGCACAGACAAAGGACTCCGCCCAGCAGGGGACAGCTACTAATGGGTCATCCAATCACCGGATCCCACCTGGGATTTGGCCTCAGGAATTTGGAAAGAAGGAAGCCAAAGCCGACTGCATGAGGGGGCCTCTCCTCTCTGGGAGCAACAAGCAGCAGCACCAGCATCCCCTCTTGAGGAGGCCCTGCAACCATTGGGGCTCACTGGCAGAGTGGGCTCCTGTTTTCTAGCAAATAGCCAAGGTCAGGCCAACTTCCTTCCACTTGGGAAACGTCATCACTCCAGCATCTTGCTAAACAGCACGAACCCCCGGGGTTTCATATGAAGGCCTTCTAATGGACATACTGTGTTTATTTGACCTTTCCAAGTGTGAGCTCAGAAACAGGCCCAGAGGAGGGTGGTGGAAGCTTGTTTTTCTAAAGTTAAGCAAAACTGATGAATAAACTGAATTCTTGGATGGAACCTGCCTAGTTTTCTCAGCCTGGCTCCCTGCTCCTTTAGTGAGAGGATCCAAGGAGCTCAAGAGGAGCCCCGTATTTAGGGGAGATCCTGGGAAGAGAAGTGTCCAATGAAAAGTGGTAAGTGATGAGATCTGTAAATATTTTCTGCGTGGAAAGAGCCATGATATGGCCTAAGAGCTAACAAATTTAGAAATGGCTGCCCTATTGCTGTTTCTCATTTCAAGGCAAATGGCTTCTTGCTTTAGGTAAATTTTTAAAAAGTTAATGATCAGTGCCTGGGTGAAAACCACTTGCATTATCACAGATATGTTAGGATTTTAGAGCAGAGGCTGCAAACTCTGATGCCTAGGGGACAGGGGGTACCTAAATGACTGGCAGGAGCAGGTGTAAGCAGTGGGTATGGAACATGGGGGCCTGTGGACACCAGAGGACACACATAAGCTCTAGCTTTGGCTCCAGGCAGGAAGGCGGGCCTGGTATTCCAGATTTCCTGCTCTTAAAAACAAAAACTAACCCTGAAACCCAGATTTTTATGGGACAGTTCTGTGTTATCTTAGTATGGCCAAACAAAATATTTCTTGGCCCAGACACAGACCCAGGCTAGCAGTGAAGCTCCCTGACCACCTTGTCAGAATTTACCACGTGAGGGGCAGCCCATCCTCATAAACTGCTAGAAGGTCTGATCCAACCGCGGAGGCACAAACTAAATGGGATCCAGTGCCTTGCTCACTGTTCTTCCGTGGTGAGGATGTCTCTAGCTATACTATCCATAATCACATGTAAGAAATCCGAACTGCATGAAAACCCAATCCCACTCTTCATGGTCTCTTAGCATGGATTGTGAGTATCCAGATTGGAAAGATCTCACTCGCTTGGACGCCAAAAGGCATCCACTCCTTCTTCTCACCCAGTTTTCTTTGTGTAGATACCAGGTTGGTGAAATGTATAATCCACCGTGAGGGGTCAGGACACCTGGGAGTCAGGGGGCACTGCAGGGACCACCACAGAGTAACAGTAATAGCACCACCACCACTACCCCGCCACTGATAACAATGTGGATACAGAGCTCACCCCAAGTGCCAGTCACTTGCCCTTTGGCAACTCCTTCAGTCCTGATAGCATCCTATGAGGCAGGTACCATGCTTATCCTCATTTTAGAGCCGAGAATCTCAGGCATAGAGAGGACATGTGATGCCCAAGGTCACCCAGAAGTAAAGGGCAGAGCTGTCTGCTCCAGAGTGTGTTCCCCACAAGAAAATATTCAATCCCCAGAAGACTGATATATTTGGTGTAAAATGCCCATATCTATTTTGCCATAAAATCAGACACCTTCCTATTTCTTATTTTACTCCAGACAAGGGGTAGCAGATGGTGGAGGATTATGAACAAACAGATTAGTAGAGAAAAATGACGGACAAAAGTAACTTTTTTGTTAGCGTGAGCTGGAAAAAGGCAGGAAAATATCACAGTTCGGGTTGTGGCAAAACCAGTTCCCTAAAGGAACTTACGTTGAGAATCTTCTTGACCGATCTTGCAAGTTGCCAAGAGACTAGATCTTAAATGGTCCCACCAGGGAAAAGGAAAGGTAACTAGTGATGGAGGTGGTGGCTTACCCTGCAGAGGTAATCACTTTCGGATATGTTGGGGTCTCAAATCAACGTGTGGTGCGCCTTAAAAAAAAAAAAAAAAAAAAAAACGTGTGGTGCGCCTTAAACTTACACAATGTTATATGGCAATTATATCTCAATAAAGCTGGGGGGGGGCTTGTTTCCCAATTAAAGTAATAATAATGCACACCACTACCACTACCTAAGGCGAGCAACTGCCCTCTGCTGGGTCCTGCATCTGGAGACAAATGTTTCCCAGTGAGGAGAACAAGCACCGAGGCTAAGCTGCTGGCACAATAGTGCAGAGCCAGCAAGTGGGGGACAGCCCCGCTGTGTATTCACTGCGCTTTTATCAGTTACTCCCCGGGGAACCATGGTTCTTGAGGACCCGCTGTGTGCAAAGCCAGGTGCCAGGGGATCGGAAATGAATCCGGCACCCTCAGTTTGGAGAGCACATAGTTTCCTGGGGGTTGTGGGGGATGAAGGGAGCTCCCCACGGGTCGTGCTCGGGGTGAGTGAGTTCACCCGGGGAATACCTTCTGCATGAGCACAACTGCCCTGTTGACTGAAGTCTGGTGACAGCTTCCTTGCAATCAATTTATTTTTTATTTGAAGTGAGCTTTACATAACATAAAATTAACTGTTTTAAAATCTATAATTCAATAGCATTTCAAACATCCACAGTGTTGTACAACCATCACCCCTATCAATTCCTAACCCTTTTTATCACCCTCCACCCAAAGGAGATCCTGCACCCATTATACAGTTACTGCTTCTGAATTCCTCCTTCCTCCAGCCTCTGCCAACTACTAATTGGCTTTCAATCTCCATGAATTTATCTATTTTGGATATTCCATATAAATGGAATCATACAACATATGGCCTCTTGTATCTGCTTTCTTTCACTTAGCACAGTGTCCTTGGGGCTCCTCATGTTCTAGCAGGTGTCAGAACTCCATTCCCTTTTATGGCTAAATAATATTTCATTGTCTTCATGCACCACATTTTGTTTATTCATCCACTAATGGACATTTTCGGTGGTTTCTACCTTCTGACTGTTGTGAATACTGTGTCTATGTATATTTGGGGACAAGTTTTTGTTTGAAGACTGATTTTCATTTTTTTTTGAAGATTTTATTTATTCATGAGAGACACGAGAGGAAGAGACACAGGCAGAGGGAGAAGCAGGCTCCCCATGAGGAGCCTGATGTGGGGCTCGATCCCAGAACCCCAGGATCACAACCTGAGCCAAAGGCAGACGCTCAACCACTGAGCCACCAAGGTGTCCCCCTATTTTCATTTCTCTTGAGTATGTAACAAGGAGTAGAATTGCTGGGTCATATGTTGATTTTATGTTTAACTTTTTGAGGCGCCACCAAACTGTTTTCCACAGTGGCTGCATCAATTTATATTCCCATTGGCAATTTCCCCCATATCCTTGTCAACGCTTATTTTTAAAAATGTGAATTTAGTTGGACAAGATTCCTGGAGTGAGAGACAGAAGACCCAGGTGTCAGCTCTGCCCCAAATTCACCCTATTAGGAGCAGCCCGCATTTCTAGTGTGTGTGCTGCACCAGGCACTCTTTTAAGGACTTTCCAAAAATTAGCTCATTTAATCCTCACAACAACCACCGATATCCCCCTTTACCGATGAGGACAGTACGTCACACGGAGGTCACAACCTGCCCAAAGACACGCAGCTAGTGAGTGGTTGAGGAGGGATTGCAACCCTGGCAGTGTTAACCAAGGTTCTAAGCACCACACACCGTGCCTCTCTGGGCTGCAGTGCTCAGCCTGTGTGAGGCCAGAGGGCAGGGCTCTGGGCCCAGCAGCGGAAGCTTTCTGCCAAACGCATGTTTAGTTCTGTTCTAGAACCCCAGTCTATTTAGCAGAGGACAGAAGGGAAGTTGACAGTGAAGGGTGGGCTCTCAGTTTCCGCCCTTGAGACAGGGTCTTGAGGACTTCAGAGGAACAGGGTTTTGGAACTCTCTTCCAGGATCCACGATTCTGAGACGTGAACAATAAAACAAAACCTCAGATTTCTGCCCAGTCGTGTATTAGTTGATATGTCTTACACAGTATGTTGTCTCTTCTCTGAGGACCTTCATAAACACCCTATTTGCTATCAGGGTGAATCATCCCAAAATCACACTCAACGATTTATGAGGCCCTAAAGGACGTCTGTTTCCTAGGATAGAATTTTCAGGAACCGGGGAGATCCGATTTCAGGGAAGTGCAAACTGGAGCCCCTTTCCTGTCTTGTCAGTTCGATCTTGAGACCTAGAATAATCACCAATTATTGGGCACTTACTATACGCTGGGCCTAGTGCTCAGAATCTGTGACACAGCATCTCCCTTAATCCTTGCTACGACCCCTTGGAGGAAGTGCTACAGATTCACGGTCCCTTATCCAAACCCTGGGCCCAGGCATTCAAAATTGAGAGAGTTCCAGAGTTTAGTAATTAAGTTGCATGTGCCATGCGTTGCATAACATCCCTGTGGTCTGGGGCAGTGCCTGCAATCAAATACATTAATATTTCTATAGTGAACCCTCTGAATATTCACACTGAGTGAAATAAGGGATGACTATAAATAGGCTCACACCCGTTCAGATGGAGTCTGGCTGCCAAATGAGCTTGCCCCCAACTTAGGAATAAAGTTTTGGTGTTCAGGCCATAGTCCTGCATGAGGATCTTTATTTTACAGAGAAATGAGGCTCTGAGAGGCTACATGACTTGCTACCTGGGGTAACATGGCCTGTGAATACCGGAGATAGAATATGAGCCAGAAGTCAGTCTTTAGCACCCATGTCTAGAGCCACTTTGTGACATGGGGAAAGAGCACAGATCTCTGGGAGCAACAGCTGAATGTTCAAATCCCTGCTTTGGCTTTAGGAACTGTGGGATCTGGGGAAATCATTCACCATTGACCTTGAGCTTCTGTGAGGTCAAGGGCTGGTTTTTTAAAGATTTTTATTTTATTTATTTTTACAAATATTTCATTTATTTATTCATGAGAGATGGAGAGAGAGAAGCAGAGACACAGACAGAGGGAGAAGCAGGGCCCACACAGGGAGCCCGATGTGGGACTTGATCCTGGGACGCCAGGACCACGCCCTGGGCCGAAGGCAGGCGCTAAACCACTGAGCCACCCAAGGATCCCCAAGATTTTTATTTATTCATGAGAGACAGAGAGAGCGTGAAAGAGAGGCAGAGACATAGGCAGAAGAAGCAGCAGGCTCCCTGTGGGGAGCCCGATGGGGGATCCCAGGATCCCAGGATCCCAACCTGAGCCAAAGGCAGACACCCAACCACTGAGCCACCCAGGAGCCCCAGGGCTGTTTTCAAATATCCCAGCTGTCCCCTTCCAGGCACAGGACCAGCTTTCCCCTTCCCTACTCATCTGAAGTTAGGTGTGGCCGTGCACCTACTTTGGCCAATGAGTGGTCAGCGGACGTGCTGTGTATCACTTCCCAGGGGAAGCTTCAGGAGCCAACATGTTCACTGCTGCCTTCTCCTTTGCATCGGTGACTTAGGGGTTAGCCCTTTTGCCCTGGACCCGAAGGACGCAAACTTTGCAGAATAGAGCCTCTGGCTGACCAGCGACGGGCACTCAGCAAGGGCAAAAGTCAAACCCCGGTTGTTTGAAGTCAACGATTTGGGGTTGTCTATTAGCGCAGCAAGATCTGGCCTCCCGGGCTGAAATAGGCTCCTTCTCTCTATAAACCAAGTGACGGGAGGCCTGAAGGAGGTGGCACACGGGGAGCCCCAGGGCCAGCGCCGGGGCAATGAACATCAGCTGGGTCCTCTCCCCTCCTCGGGCTGACTTCCCCAGCTGTAGGGAGCGGGGTGTAAGAGTTCCCCTGCTCTGTTTCCGTGAGGAAAACTGCTTGTTAATACCATGAGGGATTAATGGGAAGGATTTTGTGGGCGCTTACTTACGTATCCAGCCATCCATGTCCCTCACCCCACTCTGGCTTTGATGGGGTTGGGGAGGGAGGTTGGGGGCACAATCCCAGCCCTGACACAAACGGCCACCGGAGGACTCCGGGTTCCTGATGGAAGTGACAGCTGGGGATCAAATATCCCCAGAGACCGGGCTGCAAAGGGCCTGTGTGTGTCAGGAGGAGGTCAGGAAGGCCAGGCAGCCTGCCGACAGCTGCTGAGCGCAGAGAAGGCACCATCTCCCCCAGGAGGGGCTGCCGGGAGCCCACTCAGGCCGACAGATGGAGGGAGTGAGGCTGCGGGGAGGAGATTCTCTGTGATGGAAATGTGCAGTTGCCACGGGACTTGCATTAAGACCCCATTTAGCAACACCGATTAAGGAGCTATAAATAGCACCTGGGCTCTCTCACAGGCCATAAAACACACTTCCCTGCACTGCTCCCAGCCTGCAGCCTGCCCTGCTTAATTGGAGCTCAAAATAAAATACCTGGAAGGCCACTTTTTGATGGAAAGCCCTTGTTGTCATAGTGACCAGTTGCTGGGCTAGGGATGGGCCAGAGGCTTGGTACAGGGCTGCTGAGGCAAAGGTAGAGAAGGCTAAGGAGGAGGAGGGAGGGGAGGGGAGGGGAGGGAGAGGGGAGGACGCACTGACAAAGGTTACTATGGTAGTCTGGAACACACATCAAGAAGCCAGTGGCTCTAGCAGCCTACTGTCCCAATGACTATAACAACTGGCAAGCTCAGCCATCGCCTTTTCCAATGATGGTCTGACAGTGAGGACCACTGAGGCAAGGAAGTGGGCCTGGCTGGCCTTGGGTAGATATGAGAAGCAGAAAACTTGAGTTTGAGTTCTGGTTCGGTCATCAAACAGCTGGGAGACCTTGAGCGGGCTTCCTACTTCTCTGGGTCTCCAGTCTTTGCCACCAGCAACCAGGGACCAGATGAGAAGGTCTCTAAGCTCTACAGCTGAACTTCCACGTGTCAGAAAGAATGAAGAAGCCCCCAATGTGCTGAGTCACCTCCAAGACATATGAAGTGAAGGGGCACCTGGGTGGCTCAGTTGTTAAGCATCTGGGCCTTTGCACGAGCTGTACCCACCCCTGAAATGCCTTTCTCAGCCTTTCCATCTAGTAACATCTTAATTTTTTTTTAATTTTTTAATTTTTATTTTAATTCCAGCCACTATACAGTGTTATGTTAGTTTCAGGTGTACGATACAGTGATTCAACAGTTCCATACATCACCCGGTGCTCATCATAGCAAGTGCTCTCCTTAACCCCCATCGCCTATTTCACCCATCCCCCAACTACCTCCCCTCTGGTAACCATCAGTTCTCTGTACTTCTAAAAAATATTTGTGCTCGCTTCGGCAGCACACATACTAAAATATACTTTAAAAAATATTTTATTTAAATTCAATTTGCCAACATATAGTATAACACCCAGTGCTCATCTCATCACATGCCCTCCTTAATGCCCATCACCCAGTTACCCCATCCCCCACCCACTTTCCCTTCTGCAACCCTTTGTTTATTTCCCAGAGTTAGGAGTCTCTCATGGTTTGTCTTCCTCTCTAATTTTTCTCCATTCAGTTTCCTCCCCCTTCCCTTATGGTCCCTTTCACTATTTCTTATATACCACATAGGAGTGAAACCACATGATAATTGTCTTTCTTCGACTGACTTATTTCACTCAGCATAATACCCTCCGGTATATGGCTGAGTAATAGTCCGTTGTATATAGAGACCACATCTTCTTTATCCATTCATCTGTCAAAGGGCATCGTGGCTCCTTCCACAGTTTAGCTATTGTGGACACTGCTGCTATGAACATTGGGGTGCAGGTGTCCCGGCTTTTCACTACATCTGTATCTTTGGGGTAAAAATCCAGTAGTGCAATTGCTGGGCCGAGGGTAGCTCTATTTTTAACTTCTTGAGGAACCTCCACACGGTTTTCTAGAGTGGCTGCACACGCTTGCATTCCAACCAACCGTGCCATAGTAACATCTTTAAATCTCAACTCTGATATCCCTCCTTTGTGAGCACTTCCTAGATGCCACCGCTTCCCCAAGCATCTGTCACTCTCATCACTGCACTTCCTAGAGCACTTGATTAATCTTATCTCACCGAATTATCAGGATCTGTGTGGCTGCTCCAATAAACCAGGAGCTTTTTGAGGCTGGGTCTGTGTCTGGTTTCAGAGTGTTATCCCAGGCCCTAGCACAGAGTGCTGCTCAGTACAAGGCTTTGCATCTCTGAGGGATCAAATGCACACAGGGCATCCATTCCAGATGATTCCCTGGGGTTTATTTGCTGAAAATCAAGTCTCTGCTTTCACTCCACCCCCTCCCTTGGCCTCATTTGAATGTGCTGGGAAAGTTAATTTTTAACATTAGTCTGAGCAAAATACAATTAGGAAGGGATGCCCCGCAGCCAGAAATAATCACAATAGATGAACCCTGCAACACACACAGCGAGGGGCCTGCCCCACTCTTTCGCCTGACTAAAGAAAAATGATTTTGTGGACTATTCAAGGCAAAGGTGTCATCTGGGCCTTCACCTCCGCTGCCTTCCTGCCTGCCTACTGAGGAATCCCATGGTAATGAGCCACAGAAAGGGGCTGCCAGGTAGAGGGTCTTGGCTCTGCAACTTAACTGGTTGAGTGGCCTTGGCAAACCCCTGACTCTCACTGGTCCCCATCCACAGCACGGGGGCTTGGATCAGGGTCCCTGAGGCTCTGTCCATTTGAAGTCTCTGTCTGGAATTTTAAACATCAGTCCAGGAAGGGCAGCACCGTGAGTGAAACCCACTCTAGACAAATAAGATCTCTGAGCAAACATCAGAGACCAGAGGAGGGGATGTAAGGCTGTCCCAATAGTTACAGGAGGATATCACATGCAAGACACACTCCTGTGGGTAAACCCAGAAATCTAAAGAAATACCTTCATTTCTCCAGGTCTCTGATTGAAGTCATCATTGAAATGTGTCTTCAGGGGCAGCCCGGGTGGCTCAGCGGTTTAGCGCCGCCTTCAGCCCAGGGCCTGATCCTGGAGACCCGGGATCGGGTCCCACGTCAGGCTCCCTGCATGGAGCCTGCTTCTCCCTCTGCCTGTGTCTCTCTCTCTCTTTCTCTCTCCTCTGTGTCTCTCATGAATAAAGAGATAAAATCAGGAAAAAAAAAATGTGTCTTCACCCAGACTGCCCCCTGTGGAAGGCAGCGTGGGGAGCAAAGAATCCAGCTGCTATTGAATGAAACGCCAGAGGCAACCAAGCGAAGTTATCAGAAGGATACGCTTGATTTTCACTCTGATTCATTCGAATGATCAATCATTTATAAACTTTCATTCAATTAATCCTTATGTTCGTTACTAATGGATTTTTGGTAGGCTTGCCTCCAGCATCTTTTCTCTCCTCTTCAGATTCCCTTGAAGACCGTGCGTTCCCAAGACTTTGCCCCATCCCAGCTCCCCCAGGGGAGACTGACTAGGGCTCAGCCAGTCAGCACATTCCAACCCAGTGATCACAGTGATCACAGTGATTGGTTCGTGAGTGGGCATATGATGTAAGCAAGGCCAATTAGTATGCATTCCAGGACTTGCGCCAGGCAAGGTGGATACAAACATGCTGGCTCTGCAAGAGAAGGAGCCAAAAGGTGGCCCCAGTGGCTCCTTGCAGTCATCCTGGGACTCGAGAAGGAAGACCCTAATCATGGGGCCTCCAGAATGCGTGTGTAGAAGGGGCTTGAGAGTGGTGATCTGTGGGATGGGAGATCTAGGGATCAGTGGGGAATCACTGTACCTTATTTAGATGGTGTCATTTCGTGTAGTATGAGAACCTAAAGCCCCACGAAATACCTCGAAGGCACCACTAGGCGCAAAGGAAGAAGAGCTAGGAAGTAGAGAGAGGGAAACCTGATTCTGGCACTGGTGTTTGAACCCTGGATGTAGGTGAAGCTGAAGCCAGATTTATCCAAGTACTAGTCAGTGATAAAACCATACACATTCCGTTTACTAACATAAGGTACTTTGGGTCAGATTTGCTGTTCCTTATAAGAGAATACAACTAATAAACCACCCTTCCTGGGTTAGGCCTTCTCTAACCCCCTGGACTTGAGTTCTTGGATTATGATTGGAGGGAATTCCTGATGGAGACACCATCATGGGTGGAAAAGGATCTCCAGTCCAGTGAAGAAAGGCAGGGGGTGAGAAAGGACCTTAAGAGTCCTGGAGTCAGAGAAGATTCTAGAGAGGTAAGAAACTCATGGTGGGGCACACCACACACTTAGAGGAGAGCTCTGGAAAGCTCTCCTTGCCTGACACTAGTTTTTCCACTGGTGCCTCAAGATCCACTCGAGCCTTCTTCCCTCAAGTTCAATGCAACGTTAGAAAGACAAGAGAGTCAGGGAATGTACAAGTTAGAAGGATCTCCAGGGATACCAGTCCACCAGGCACTGCACAATCAAGGATCTGCTGGTCCCAGAGAGCTGAAGTGGCTGACTCAGTGCCCACGTGGCCAGGCCAGGGCAGGTCACAGGCCAGGACCCCTGAGCCATGGTGTCCCTTCCACTGACCCACAGCTGCTGTCTAGCTAAGTCTTTGCTCTTCTCACTCTCCCTCCTCTGCTATGTGAGAGCTCGGCCACCAGGTGGCGATGCGGAGTCACCGCATATCTGGTGGAATTGAGGTCAGTGGCCATCATGGGTTTGCTTTCAAGAAAATAGATCTTTATTCATCTTTAAAGGTAATTAGCATACAAAACTATGATTAATTTGAGTATAACTCCGAAGGCAAACCAAAGAATTATAACTGGGGCTACCTACATTGTCTCTTCTCTACTAATTATTTGCCTCTTTCTAACCTGGCCAGTGAGAAGAGAGAAGCCAGGCATTGAGGTCAGACAGGCCTGGCTTTTTTTTTTTTTTTTTTTTTTGAGATTTTATTTATTTATTCATGAGAGACAGAGAGAGACACACACACACAGGCAGAGGGAGAAGCAGGCTCCATGCAGGAGCCCGACGTGGGACTCGATCCCGGGACTCCAGGATCATGCCCTGGGCTGAAGGCAGGTGCTAAACCCCTGAGCCACCTGGGCTGTCCCCGGCCTGGCTTTAAAATGTAGCTCTGCGGGCAGCCCCAGTGCCTCAGTGGTTTAGCGCCACCTTCAGTCTGGGGCGCGATCCTAGAGAACCAGGATCGAGTTCCACATTGGGCTCCTTGCATGGAGCCTGCTCCTCCCTCTGCCTGCATCTCTCTCTCTCTCTGTGTCTCTCATGAATAAATAAATAAATCTTTAAAAAAAAATGCAGCTCTGCCATAGATAGAGTAGCTTCATGTCTTTGGCAGGTCATTTCTCTATGAGCTCAACTTATTCATCTGTAGCAATGGGTTCGTTGCTACTATAAATAAGCCACTTTTTTAAAAAAGATTTTATTTATTTATTCATAGAGACACAGAGAGAGAGAGGCAGAGGCACAGGCAGAGGGAGAAGCAGGCTCCATGCAGGGAGCCTGATGTGGGACTCAATCCAGGGTCCCCAGGATCAAACCCCGGGCCGCAGGCGGTGCTAAACCGCTGTGCCACCGGGGCTGCCCTAAATAAGCCACTTGTAAAGGAGAGTTTCATCGCTGCATTCTCAGGGGCCTGTATAGAGTAGGGTTTCAGTGAACCTCCTTGAAGGAAAGGACGTGGAACCTAATGAAGTGCTTGGCGGAGAATAGCAAGTACCCAATGACACTCATTACTAGAGGCAAAAAGGGAAGTAGGTCTACCAATAAAATCATAGGCCATGGTCAGTAAGAAAGGAGGCCTTGTAGGGAATATAAGAACTCACCGGGAAGCTAGAAATCATGGTGTGGCAGTGGCTCCCCACTCGCTCACTACTTAAGGCTGATGCTTTTTAACCTCACTGCACAACGTTCCCTCCCACCAGGTACCTCGGCTCTGAAACCCTTCTGGAAACCTCTGTGCCTTGTGGGCAAATTCTGCAGGAGAATGTCTCTGTGCCCTCCCTGGCCTCGCCTGTGAATAAGGGGATAAACAGTCCCTTAAAGTACGGAGCTAAAAGAAGATTCTCAGGGAACTGGCTCTCTTCATCTAACGCCATCTCTGGGGCTGATTTTCCAGGCTCATGGCCTCATTCTCTCCGTCTGCAAAACCTGCAGCTGACTTGGATGGTGCCCACATCCCCTCCAGAGGTGGGGTCCTGGGAACACCCCTCCCCCTCGGGCTGACAGGCCTTCCCAGGGGTGCAGAATTCCCTTAACTTCAAACCTCCTCAACTCTAATGGAGCAAATTATGTGATGCTTTATTTTTCCCAGCTTGAATGGGCAGAGCTAGCACCTCATAAAGTGACAAGGGAAAATATTTGGCTGGTTTCGTAAACCCGGGCCACAAAGGCTCACTTGTGATGGGAGGCCCTGCCCATCTGGGCAGTGAGGTCCACAGACACCACTGCCCGCCTGACACTGGCCACCTGTGTGCAGACCATGAGGCCTGGCAGGCTCTCAGCCCCACCAGGCCATCTCCTCCCACGCACTTCCCGACCCCAAGCTGCCAAAAACAACGCCAGCCATTAGCCGTGCACCGGGCATCCTCAGGGGCATGCCTGGGAGGCCCTCAAAGAAGCTTCTGTGGACCGGTCAGCAGCAGCCACCGGGAGATGTCTGCGCTGTGTCCGGGTCACAGTCTGGCCCCAGCAGGCTCCCCTCAAGGAACCCACCCACAAACTTCCCGCCTGCAGACTCCAGTGCTTTCCAGCCTCCCTGCCTCTGCTCCTGCCATCCCGCCTGCCTGAAACGCCTCTCTGGCCCTCTCCCTTGAGCCCATTCCTACTATGTGCCAGCCCTGCACAAGGTCCTCCTCCCAGAGGTCCATCCCTCTGTAGCTCTGCCCCCCAGGGGCCATGCCTTTCCACAAGCTGACAGCACTCATTGCTTGCACCCTCATTAGATAATTAATCACACCCTTCCGGGGGTGCCTTTATTATTTAATGCTGGCATTATTTCACTGACACCTCATTGATCTGAAACAGGGAAAGAGCTTTTTCAACATCAGTGAATTTTTCTGATCAATTATCCTTTTTTTTTTTTTAAGATTTTATTTATTTATTCGAGAGAGAGAGAGAGAGAGAGAGAGAGAGAGAGGCAGAGACACAGGCAGAGGGAGAAGCAGGCTCCATGCAGGGAGCCCGATGTGGGACTTGATCCCGGGCCTCCAGGATCACGCTCTGGGCTGAAGGTGGTGCTAAACCGCTGAGCCACCCGGGCTGCCCTCAAATATCCCTTTAAGTACCACCCTACTTTTAGTTTGGGTGGGAATTTTTCTAAAATGCATTATGCCTTCCTCTTTAAAATTGTTTTCCAGTTTTACTGACATGTAATTAACATCTAACCCTGTACAGGCTTCTGGTGAACCCCAACGATCTAATCTACGCGCACCCTGTGGAAGGATGTTAGGCCCCCACCTGAAGCCAGCCACCCTAAACATCATGGAATCCATTTCAAGGATTCAGTTCGAAAAGAAAACAGCCACTGTTGGTCCCCTGCCTGTGACTTTGTTGGGCTTGGCCACCGGGGTGGGGACGGCGGTCCCCACTGAGGGTCCACACCCGCATGCCTGCTCCGGCCCCGCTGCCCACTCTCGCTGCTGCTTCTACCGGTGAAGGGAGGGGGAGGCAGAGGAGCAGGCCGTTGGACATGCTAGGAAGGTGTAGAGGAATCGAAAATAGCGTCTAAGATCTTTTGCTAAACTTCAAAACAGAAGCTGGGTTCCTTTCGGGGCCCTGAGTCTTTCCATTCATCCTCAGGGCCAAGGTGGCATGGAGCTGAGGATGCCAATCAAACGTGCTGTTCCCCTGTGGCTGTGCCCCTCGGGTGACAAGCAGGCTCTGCTGTGCCCACACTCTGCTTGACCCCAAGTGGCTCGGTGATAAGACCCAGCAGACTTGCTCTGGGCCTTGTGTGACCGGCCTGTGGCCACCCCACGGCACCGTTCTCAGCTCTCCCTGTAGAACTAACTGCGTCCTGGAAGGGCAGGCCGGCTCAGCCTCGTCGATGCCTCAGAGGGGCCGTGGCTCCGGGTCGCTGGCGGCTGCTGGCTCCCGAGGATGCACATTTGGGACAGGTGACAATGTCTAAATCCTGCTGGAGCTGGTTGTTGGGTCTGATCTCCGGTTCTTGGAAAACCGAGATGCACAGACACCTCTCTGCAGCACACAGGCCCGGCATGGCCACTTCGGAGCCATTTCGTGTCCTCTAAGTTACCACGGCTAGCTTAGGCTGCAGGAAATCCTTTTTTAAGGCCTGCGAATAGAGATGCTGGACAAAGGGCAGGCTGCGCATGGCGGTGACTGCACCTCTAGGATTCAGGGACGGTAGGAAGAAAGGGCCTAGAAGGCCCTTGGAGCCCAGGTGGGAGGTGGAGGCAGAGGCGCGGCCTCTCACCCACAGGCAGGATGCCTGGCGGCCCTGAGGCTTGGGGAGTCCTGCCGGGCAGCGTTCTCCTCCCTGGCGCTGCTTTCCTCCGGCAGTCGCATGGAACATAAGGCATCTCAAGGGTGCCACTTGGTCACCTGCCCTTGACCCCTGTTTGTGACTTTGTAAATCTCCTCACTCCCCAAATTATCCTAACCTGAAAGTCTTATCTACACAAAGCTTTACTTCCTGCTTGCTCCCTTTAACCTTTGTGGGACCCCACGTGTCCCTTCAGCCTTGTTTTTTGCCTTGCTCCATGCATGCAACTTGTGAATGCAGCTCCTAAATTATACCAGCCTCCTTCTCTCCTCAGGGCCTTTGCATATGCTCCTCCTTCTGCCTGGAATACCTTTTTCTTCACTCCCACCGTGGAACAGACACTTGACTCGTTAATTCCCCTCTAAACTTAAGAGGTCCCCGAGATTGGCCTTTTCTGACACCCCCCCCAAAGGCAGACCGGAGCCCCCTCAAGCACTCTCCCAGCACCCTCTGCTTCCCCTGTGTGCCACCCCAACACCACAGCAACCACAGGATAACTTCTGTAATTGGCTGTGACATGTCTCCTGCTGAGTTCAAAGTTCCAAGGCAGGCTCCCTGGCTCCCCTGTTCACTGTCTTATCAGCATTTTGCACAGGACCTGGTACCTAGGACATGGTCAGTAAATATTTAATCAATCACTACCATCCTCCCCTCTAACCCCAGCCAAGCTGAGCAGCCCCCACACCCAGAGCCCTTTTATAACTGTGACTTCTTGCTCTTTCTTCCTGGATACACCTTTCTCACCTAAGTAATTCCTGCTCTTTGATGAAGGAAGGAGTGAATCAATGAAAGCATGAACAAACGAACAAACTATTAGGATTTCAGTTCATTTATATGGGGATCGTGAAGGCCTCCACTGCCCTGGGGAGGCTCTGAACGTGTGGCTGGAGAAGCATTCACGGAGGAAAGAGCCTGGAGTGGGAGTATTGCCTGTAACAAAGCAGAATGAATTTACAAGCATCCCTGAAAATGCTTTCGGGAAATCCTAAAATGTCTCTGGTGAGCAAGGGCTAGTGAGTGGAAATGAATAGTGCAGAACCTATTATGATTAATTTAAGATAAGTGTGCATCATTGATGCCTCTCGTGTTGTGAGCGGTCTGCTGCTCAGCTTAAGGGAAAGGAAAAATATTTGTAAGGTGGACAGAACCTAGGTGTCCATCATTTGGGGAGTAATATGCAGGTAATGATAAGAGCTCCCCTGCAGTGGTCACTTCTATGTGCCAGTGCCGTGCTGGGCAGTATGTATCTGTTATATTACTTAGTCCTCAGGAGAATTGTGACAGGTGGGATCTATCTCCATTTTACAGATGAGAAGACAGAGGTTCAGAGAGGTTGAGGAGCTCAGCCACGATTATGGAACCAGTTGTGGCAGAGCTGGCTGGGCTGGACTCCAAAGTCTCTGCCCAGCTGCAGAATGAGATTCTGGGCAGGGGTCTCGGGGTGGCCTCCCCCAAGCTGAAGATGCGGCGTTGCCATGGAAACAAGGTCCCCGGCCTCTGGTCTGGCAAGGTCTGTTTCACCAAGTCTTTAGTTGGGTTTCCCCCAGTGACCCAGCCTGGGTGTCTGCAGTGGTGAGGGAGGAAGGGAAGGGCGGGCTGCTACAGAGCTTGGGCCAGCCTGCTGGGGGCTGTGGCAGTCCCCAAGCAGCTATGCTCTGAGGTCCCCCACCCTTCTCCACAGGGCCCCCCTCTACTGCCAGCCTTGGAAGGTCTGGATAGCAGGTTTTAGGGACCGTATCATTCACCCGTGACAACCTCCACCTGTCTGTCTACACCTGCAGAGTTGTAGGCTTCACGAGAAGCCAGTCCTCTGCCTCCTTGCAGTGACATCCCCTGTGTGGTCATCCAACACTAGTGGGATAGCTACAGGGCTTGGGCCTGGAGAGCGGAGGCCTCTGACCAAGGACTCTGTTGGGTTTGTGCAACAAACATTCCCCAGGGAGCCGCCATGTGGTTAGCTCCCTGGGCACCCAGGCCATCCTCGTCTCTCTTTCTAGGCTCTAGGCCCACACCAGGGCTGCTAAGTCCTGGGATCCCGAATGCTCACTCTACAGGCTGTGCTCCTCCCATGCCCCTCTTCACCCTTGGCCTCACCTGTGGAAGCCATCTTGACCCATCTTTCTGAGCACAGAGGCCTTTGCTTCACGTTGGTTGAGCAGAGGAGCCTTTGCCCTATGAGTTCGACTGCTCTGTCTGCCCTAATACAGTGCCACAGACTAGAGGGGCTTAAGCAACAGAAATTTATGGTCTCACAGTTCTGGAGGCCACGAGTCCAAGATCAGAATGTCACCAGGGTGGGTTCCTTCAGGGGCTGTGAGGGCCTCACATCTGTTCTAGGCCTCTCCCCTAGCTTCTGGTGGTTTGCTGGCAGTCTTTGGTGGTTCTCGGGTTGGAGATATGCGCCCCAATCTCTGCCTTCCTGTTCATGTGACCTTCCCTCAGTGTCTGTGTCTCTATTTCCCTTTTTATAAGGATCTCCGTCATATTAGATTAGAACCCACACTAGTGATGTCATCTTACCACATCTTACTGTATCTCATTTCCAAATAAGGTCATGTTCTGAGATTCTGGGGGTTAGGACTTCAACATGAGAATATTAGGGGAACACAATTAAGCCCATACCACCCTGTTTCCTTTATGCAAGGAAAGACGAGGGCTACGAGGGAAGAACAAGACCAGCCCAGCAGCTGGCCCCTCTGCAGAGCCAGGAGAGGAAGAGTGAGACAGCACAGAGGGAGAGAGCCACCCAATGACCCCTGCCACAGACGAGTGGCTTCTCGGGCCTGGGCAAGACCAGTCAGGACAATCCTGGACACATGCCCAATGGTAGCGTAGTTTACCACAGTCCCCAGCAGAGGGGATTCTCAGAAGAAGGTAAACACAGGCTCTGCTGGACTGCAGCTCAGGGGACCCCAAGACTTGGCCTCAGCACTAGCCCCTTATGATGCCACAATCTCTTGTTCTGAACCAGGTCTGAGTTGACTAGAAAACACTCTCCCGACAAGACTGACCACCAAGCTCACTTAATAATACATCCTCTCTGAGGAAATGGTGCCCCAATCCTGAGATTCTGCAAGGCACCAGCCACTATTTGAAGCTTTCACATATACATGTTTAATTAATTAGAGAAACCCTTTCTGGAAAATCAGTTTGGCACTGAGTATCAGCAATTTCAGAAACAGTTCATACTCCTTGACCTATTATTTTTACTCCTACCGATCTATCATGCTGATATAAATAAAAAGACCAGCAGGTGCAAAAGCATTCGACTGCATTGTTACTTATAAGAGGGAAAAGTTGGAAATAACCTAAATGTATATAATAGTGAGCAGTTAATTAAATTATGATATAATTACTTGGTCACGAACCATTTAGTTATTAAAAATTATACCATCCCACCACCACCACCACCACCACCACCACCACTTATCACTGTTCTGGAGTACTAGCCAAACAATTAGATAAAAGGAAGAAGGCAAAGTTGTCATTTTCTGCAGATGGTTTGCTTGTATACCTATAACACCCAGGAGAACCAAAAGAGAACCTTGGAGAGAAATAAGAATTCAGTGAGGCAGAAAATTACTGGTCATCAACAAATCAACAGCTTCCCTGTAGACATATAACAAGTTGGGAAATACAATGGAAGGTAGGATTCCTTTCATGATAACAACAAAAAAGATAAAATACTTGAGGATAAACACATCAGGAAATGTGTGAGGCTTGTGAGAGAAAAAACGTGAATCACAAGAAAGGACATAACAGAAACTGGAAATAAATGGAGAGACCTATTTTATGTTTGGGCTGCAGTCCTCGATAACTCAAAGATGTCAGCTGTCCCCTAAAATAACCCGAAAGTGTTGTATGATCTCAATTAAAGCACCAATGGGATTTGGGGGGAACTTGCCAGAATGATTAACTAAAGTTTATCTGGAAAAGTAAACACAAAAGAAGAAACAGAAAAATACTAAAATAAAAAATAATGTGGCAGGATCTGTCCTTGGGGCTATTAAAACAGATTTAAAAAAATATTTTATTCATTCATAAGAGACACTGAGAGAGAGGCAGAGACATAGGCAGAGGGAGAAGCAGGCTCCCCGCGGGGATCCCGATGCAGGACTAGATTCAGGACCCTGGGATCACGACCTGCGCTGAAGGCTGATGCTCAACCACTGAGCTGCCCAGGTGTCCCTAAAACAGATTTTTAATCCTTGCACCGCAGTAATGAAAACCATTCGGCACTGCGCAAGGCCTAGGCAGCGTGACAGTGAAATGCTGCACTTCTCCAGCAATCGGTGAATCCCTGCTGCGGGGTGAGAAGGTGGTTGCCTGGGGAAACGAGGACAGGGATCTGACACACAGATGGACCGGGCTGTCGTCCCAGCCTGTGTGGCCCGGACACCTGCAGTATCTCCTCCAAGCCTACCGGTTCATGCGAGTATGGGGAGAACTCACAGTAATGGGAACTCAGAGTAAGGGGGCTCAAATGCCATGGGGACACACTGATGGGCCACTATTATTACTAGTAATTTATTCTTTTTTATTTTAAAATAATTTTAATGGTTAGGGGTACCTGGGTGGCTCAGTCAGTTAAGCCTCTGGCTCTTGATTTCCGCTCAGGTCATACTCTCAGGGTCCTGGGATCAAGCCCCATGTCAGGCTCTGCACTCAGCGGAGGAGAGTCTGTCTGAGATTCTCTCCCTCTCCCCCCCCCCCACCTGCTTGTAGGCACTTTGTCTCTCTCTCTCTCTCTCTCTCTCTCTCGATCTCTCAAATAAATAAATGTTAAAAAAAATACAATTAAAGATTGGATTATATTAATTATTTGAAGTTATTGAATTTATCTTCCAGGATATGACCACATTGCCACCCAGTCTGAGGCTCACCAGCCCTCCGACCTGCTACACCAGCCACGTCCTAGCACCATCCAGTCCTCCGTCCCGGGGATGGCTACCTGCACGTCCCTGAACCCGTCCCTCTGCCTTTAACAACGAGGAGACCAGTCTCTCTCTCTCCTTTGGGAGACCAACAGAAAGTCAAAGCGGAGGCCTTAGGGGATAATCCCATGAAAAGATTGAGACTATAGGAGATGTAAGTCTTTGGAGAGAAACATGAGCAGCCTCGGAAACAGTGTCTACTGTTGGAAAGCCTCTGTTGGGGGCCCAGGATGGTATTATTGAAGATCTTCCCATTCCCAGGCTGGGAGAGGCCGGGGGCCTGGAGCAGGCAGTGTGGTGGGCCCAACGGCCGATGGAGGCCCTGGCCTGATGTCAGGGATGGCCTGCATTAGGGCACAGGGACCTTAGGTCACTCCGGGGCTGGGAGCTAGTGATGGAAAGGCCCAGGCGGGCCTGGCCTGCTTCCAGCTCCAACCCAGACTGTCAAGAAAGAATGGAACAAAAAAGAATGGTATTTCAGGATGATGAGTCTGGAAGGCACGTATAAAAGGCACGCACGCGGTTGAGGACAGGGAGCCCAGAGACAGGAAGTTCAGGCAGGATGCTGATGTGGCTGACCTGGAAAGAGGGGGCGCAAATGACAGGCCTGTTGCAGCCACGCAGCGCTCCAGGCACACGGCTCTGCATTATAAATCTTCCTGGATCCTTAAAATGCGCTGGAGGTTGGGGTAAATTTATTGGCTGGTTTGCTGGTAAACTTACTTGAAAGAAGGCAGCAAAATTAAAGTTAATACATTTACGTTTTAAATATCTGCCCTAGAAAAAGGGCATTATGTCAGGAAGCCAAGTGTAGTACAGCACAACTCAACTCACCGTCACACCTTCATTACGTCAAACGAAGGAGGTTGTATGTTTTAACGTGTCTGCTATGATGTTTCCAAATACGTAAGAAGCATAAGCCAGAAATGATAGATGACACCCAGTTTGGAATTAGAAACCCAAATGAGGGGATCCCTGGGTGGCTCAGTGGTTTAGTGCCTGCCTTTGGCCCAGGGCATGGTCCTGGAGTCCCGGGATCGAGTCCCGAGTCAGGTTCCCGGCATGGAGCCTGCTTCTCCCTCTGTCTCACTCTCTATGTCTATCATGAATAAATAAATAAAATCTTAAAAAAAAAAAAAAAAAGAAACCCAAATGATCTGCACACTCTAGGAAATTTGGCATAGTGCAGTAAGATGGGTCCCGTCAGGGTTTCCTATAAAGTCCTGTTTTTAAGCCTTGGAGATAAATCCAGCTGGCAGGACAAGGAGAACCGGCCTGACAGTATATTCTGTGAAATAAGAGTCATACACTTCTTGAGACTAGACAATGTGAGCTGGCTGCTTAGTTAGCTGAGACTAACAGAGGCTACATCAAAAGAAGTATGTGGTCCAGATGAAAGGAGGTGAGGTTCCACTATACCCCGTGTTGGAGAGCCCTGACTATCTACCAGACCATCTACCTCCTTTGCTCTTTGCATCTACCTCATTTGCTGTCTTATGAACCTATTTGGCTCATTTACCTATAGCCCTGGGTCGTCATCACCTCCCAGATTTGGCTCCTCTTCCAGAGGGAAGCATACGTGGTGCTGTCACTTCTGTGTCAGGTGTAATTTCCTACTCCTTCTATGCTCTTCTTATGGTTTTTCCAAATCCAGGCCCAGACTCCGAGCCCAGGCTCTGTCACAGGGGTCTCGCGGGTGTCCACAGTTTGGACCCAAGATCTCCATCATCTTGGGAGAGTCCCTCCACCCACAGCACCAGCTCTACCTGGTTAGCCCCCGGCCCAGCCTCCAAAGCAGAAGGCACTGAAGCGGATGACCTCAAATGCCCTGGGGGATGGGACACCAGGGATCCCTAGCCGTCCGTCCGTCCGTGTGTCCGTGTGTGCATTCCAGGCCCCAGCTGCTTCCCAGGAAGGTTTGGGCGGATCCGGGCCCCCCTCCCCCATCGATTCCCTCACTTAGGGAAAAAAGCGAGAATTCCCTCTTTCCCCCTGATGTCTGGGGCCTTGCCGACAACAGGGCCAGATGACACTGGGATGTATATGAGTTTTGACAACATCAAGTCCCAGAGAAGTCTCAGGGGAGCCGGGCAGGGAGCAGGTGGGGGAGCGAGGGATGAATAAGCCTGTTCTGAGCCCCAGGACAGCCTCTTCCATCACGCACTTGTATTCATCCCGTAGCCGCGCTCCAGGCAGCGGCCCAGACAGCACAGAGCACACAGCTGTTGAGGCGCTTACAGTCTCAAATTTTCCGCCTCCGAGTAGCCCGGAAATCCCTTCCTGAACATGCCCTCGGCAGCCCGGCCCGCGGCAACGGTCCCCGGGACTCCGCAGGCTGCCCCCTCACCCCGCGCCCCCTCGTCCTCACCCGGACGCGAGCAGGGTCCGCGGCTGCATTGCTCAGGCCTTTCCTCATCAAGTGCTTCCTTGGTGTCCCTGAGGCACTTCTGAGTGCCCACCTTGCACCCCTCTTGTTCTCTGAGGTGGAAAGTGCAGCCACAGAGAAAACGGGTAGCGTGGGGGACAAGGGAAGCCCGGGCAGGACGGCAGGGACACTGAGGCAGGAGGTGTTCTTCAGCGGCTTGCAGCGGGACGGGGCGCAACGCAGGCGGCCTTCCAGAAGGCGCACCCAGGGCGATCCCGAGGACAGGAGGCGGTACAGCAGCTCCACACCGTGACGGAGGGCTGCTCCCCGGAGCAATGGGGTGGCACAGCCAGCTCCCACAGCGGGCGACGCCCTCAGCGCCGGTGGGGACACTGAGGCCAGGCCAGGGGGCGCGGAGGGCACCGGCCAGTCAGCTCAGGCCCCGGGAGGGATGACAGGTCCTCCACTAGAGCCTCGGTCCTAGCCCGTGACAGCTTCCTCCTCAGGGCACAGTAAAGGGGTTTCCACTTGAAAGCCTTTTGTTACAGGACTTTTGGGATCAGCTAAAAAAGAAAAAGAAAAAGAAAAAGAAAAAGAAAAAGAAAAAGAAAAAGAAAAAGAAAAAGAAAAAGAAAAAGAAAAAAAGGAAAAGGAAAAGAAAAAGGAAAAGGAAAAGGAAAAGGAAAAGGAAAGGAAAAGGAAAGGAAAAGGAAAGGAAAAGGAAAGGAAAAGGAAAAGGGAAGAGGAGAGGAGAGGAGAGGAGAGGAGAGGAGAGGAGAGGAGAGGAGAGGAGAGGAGAGGAGAGGAGAGGAGAGGAAAGGAAAGGAAAGGAAAGGAAAGGAAAGGAAAGGAAAGGAAAGGAAAGAAAAGGAAAGAAAAGAAAAAAGAAAAGAAAAGAAAAGGAAAAGGAAAAGGAAAAGAAAGGAAAGGAAAAAGAAAAAGGCCAAGAAGAAGCAAAAGATCTAACCTGTGTTCTCTTCAGGTCAACTCAAAACTTGCCTCCTCTTGGGACGCCTGGGTGGGTCAGTGGTTTGGCGCCCGCCTTCAGCCCAGGGCGTGATCCTGGAGACCCGGGATTGAGTCCTATGTCGCGCTCCCTGCATGGAGCCTGCCTCTCTCTATCTCTCATTAATAAATTTTAAAAAATCTTAAAAAAAAATTGCCTCCTCCGAGAGGCCTTCTCTTTTCAGGGCACAGAATTTTGTGGAAGGAGTGGCTAGCTGCTCAGCTTAGCTGCCCCCACGAGGTGGGTGTGCAGGCAGGGAGCCACCCCAAGGGTGAGGCTGGCTCAGTGGCTCCTTGGGATGCCCTGTGGTAGTCAGCACAGATCTGCATAGAGCCCGCATGAAGTCGAGCACTCACCAAGTTCCCAAGCACCTACCGTGCAGGCCATGCTGTGGAGGAGGGAGTGGGGGTGGACAATGCCCGGTCGGGCAGAGGGAGCCGAGGCAGAGGAACAGGGGCTGCTAGAGGAGCCACTGGAGGAAGAGGAGGATGGACACGAGCTTCCTTGGCTACAGAGCGGGACCACTGTACCCCAACTGGCCCCAGGCAGCAAGACTGCTGCAAATATTGTTCTAGACACAGAATAAGCAAAGCCAGCTACCGGGCGCCAAAGAGAACCAGGCCAGGCCTGGGTGGCATTTGTTAAATGTTGACTGTTAAATGTAAACCAGGCACCTGGCTGACTTTTTTTATAGACACCACCCCACTATAAAGCACCCTGCCATCCCAGAGGGAGATGCCACTGGCACCTATTTCCTAGAAAAGGAAACTGAGGCCCAGAACGTGGCAATGACTTGCCCAAGGTCATATAGAATGTTTATGTGGTGTCAGAGGGGGAGGCCGTTTGGCGGGAGTTCAGGGAATGGGCAGATGGCTCTCCATACCCAGTTGGTAAGGAAGACAATCGGCTTCCAGTTTGCGTCTCTTGCAGAGGTTGAGCTGCTCATAAAAATATATATAAGTGTGTGTGATAAATATGCATGTGGAAGGAGGGAAGAGGGGAGACCAGCCAGGCCCTGGCGGCTGGCACACAGCCCTCCTCCAACAGTGCATGGTGGTAAGGTGGCTCTGGAGGTCCGGAAGCTTCCCCAGCTGTGACTAATCCACTGTGGGCCTCATGCCCAGCTTAACCTCTCTGGGCCTCCTCTTTGTCACTTAAGATCAAACATTCTGATGAATTAAATTATGCTCAGTTAGTACAACAGAACGAGCATGGTTTTGAAATGAGACAGACCGGGTTTGGATGCTGGCTCTGCCACTTGTTAGCTGAGTGACCTTGGGCAAATTTAGTGACCTCTCTGAGCCCCAGTGACCTCATCTACAAAATAGAAGAGGAAGTAACGTCTACGGGGCAGATCTGCTGGGAAGACTGACAGTATGAAAAGTGCCTGCCGCAATATACGGCATTACTACGTATTTTATTACTGTTGTCATTATGGCCAGCTGGCATTGTTAGGTTTAAGTTCCAAGAAGCCTTGATTTCTCCCTGCCGACTCTATCATGAGAAAAACAACGCTGCTGCTCCCTGCATGACCTCTGCCAATGCTCCCACGTCACCAGGGCTGCCCCGCCTTCTGCTTCCTCTTCCTCTCGGAGTAGGGATCCTGGCACCTTTCATCTCCAAGCAGGTCAGACTCAGCCCCGACCACTGCCCCCTGCCCAGGCCCAGTGCTGACACCTGCCCTGCAGCCACGGTGTGGCCCACAGCCCTCCTCTGAGGACAGAGGGAGGGAGGCAGAGGAGAAGGAGCAGGAGTCCAAGCATCAGACTATGTGACCATGGGCAAGTTGCTTCCTCTCTGAGCCTCTTACAATGGGGAGAGCAGCCCCTCTGTACAGTGGAGCAGGGATGAAGGAGTCTGTGGGATATCTAGCACCCACTGGACGCGGGACGGGGTCCCTTCCAGAGGCTGGAGGCAATGCCTCTTCTCCCTCCTTGTCTTGAGACGGTGCCCAGGCTGCGTCCCTCCTTAGCTTCCCTCCCTGCTCTCCCTGCATTAGGGTGCCGAGGCCTGGAGGCCCACTCCCCTGCCATCAGCAAGCTTGGGGGGCCCTGGGTGCAGGAGACTGAGCTCCCGCAGCCGGTCATTCCCCCAGAGGGCCAGCTCATGGGCAGGACACGGGCAAAGCCAGAGGCTTCGAAGGTGGAGAGCAGTAGATGTGGCTAGTGAGGGAGAAAGGCTTTGGCTGATTTCACCCTGAGAGTTTTCATTTTGTTTGCTGGTAATGTTAATGCTGATCGTCCGTCGTCACACCCATCCCCTCACCTGCGACTTATGAGGCCGTTTCGTGCCACACACTCTGTGAGTTATTTCAAGTCCATAATCACGCTGGGAACCAAGGGTGCCCCCCCCCATCCCCTGTACAGAAGAGAGAGTGCAGAAGCTCAAAGAGGTAAAACAGCTTGCACCAGGTCCCCAGCTGGGGGCAAAGGAAGCGGAGATCGGAACCCAGCTTAGCTTGACTCCAGGCCGGCCCAGGCCTCTGCGCCAACGTCCCACGCGGGTTGGCGGATCCTTCTAGAGCTCGGTGGCTGTGCGGGGGGGGGGGGGGGAGGCGCTGGCTGCGGAGAACGGCAGCACCGGGGCTCACGCAGGCGTTGCTGAGCAGAGCTAGTATGTGAATGAGCTCCGCTGCCTCGCTGCTGCTCTGCTGCTCGGGAAAGGAAGTTGCCTGACAAAGGGAAGTCCCCCTGCGCTGTCACCACCTCCCTGGGGCTGCAGCCCGTGTCCCCGGCCACGCAGCGTGAACCTGGGCCCGGGGACCGTCGGTGGTGAGCACAGCCGTCGTGGCGGGTCCCGAGGAAAGCTGCCATCCCCACGCTCACGGGCCAGCAGCCCCGGTGCCACCCAACCGAGCCCTCTGCGGCCTGTACGGGCCGGGGCCGGAACGTGAGAGAAGCAGGAGTCGGGGCGGCGTGGGTCGGGGTGTCCCCTCAAGCCCCGGCTCTGTCGCTGATGTGGTGAAAAGCTGCACATCTCCCGTAACCTCCCTGGGCCCCCGATTTGTCTCTTACCACGTGGGGGGAATTATGTCCCGTCTTATTGCTCAGGACACCTCTGATGGTCAAAGATAACAGAGACTGGATTCAAGAGTTAAACGGCACTGATAAGAGGCCACGTGCTGGTGGAGGCCACACTTTCTCACTGAGAACAACTCTTTCTATCCCTAATAACGGTTCGTGTTTATGGCACCCTCACCCATGCCCTTTGTCATTAGATGGTTAAAATATGCATAATACACACAGCGTCTCATATGATCTTGCCAACAGCTGTTAGGAGGTGATTCTGGTTTCGATTCCCATTTTGCAGGAGGAGAAACTGAGGCTTGGTTTCTAAGCATTACAGTGCCTAAGGGCTTGGTCCTGGCACCTCTTCCCTTCAGTTGCTACGCTCATTCCCCAGGGGACTTCACACTGTGTCGTGGCTATAAAAGCCATCTAATCTATCTTTTATAGATGCTGGGCCTGTCCCCTGCACCCTCTACGCGCCTGCCTCCGGAGCACCTCCTCCCGAATGCCCTATGGGCATCTTACCCCACCCCACCCCCACCCCGGTGCCCAAGGTCAGGCTCCTGATGGCCACCCCAACCTGCGGTCTTCCTCATCTCACTTAATGGCATCTCCACTCTTCCAGTTGCTCGGCCCCAAAATCTGGGGTGGGGGTGTGTGTGTGTGGGGTCATCCCTGACTCCTTGACCCCCTTGTCTTTCTCTCACCCACTCCAGCAAATGCTGTTGGAATTTTTAAAATATATGATTTACCTCCTGATCCGGGCCACCAGCCCTTGTATTGAAGTGGCCTCCTAAGGGGCCTCCATGCATCTACCCTGGCCACGCTGCAATCTGTTGAAGACCACAGTTAGAGAGATTAGAGAGATCCCACTAATACCTAAGGCAGAGCATGTCACTCCTCTTCCCAAGAGTCTGTAGTGACTCCCCACCTCACTCAGAGAAAAAGCTACATGCCATACCTGATCTGTCTATCCCTGTGCCTACCTCCTCTCTGGCTTCATACCCTGCACAGCACATGTGTCTCAGGGCCTTCGCACCTGCTGTTACTGCTGCCTGGATGGCCCTTCCCAGATGTACCCACATGACTCACTGCTACTCCTGTTTCAAGTCCTTGGCTCAAATGTCTCTCTCTCTTTCTCTCTCTCTCTCTTTTTTAAAAATATTGTATTTATTTATTCAGGAGAGATAGAGAGAGAGGCAGAGGCACAAGCAGAGGGAGAAGCAGGCTCCCTGCAAGGAGCTCAATGCGGGACTCGATCCTGGACCCTGGGATCATGCTCCGAGCCGAAGGCAGACGCTCAACCGCTGACCCACCCAGGCGTCCCTCAAATGTCTCTTTCTCAACAAGGCCTCCGCCAACACACTCTAGCCCTTTCTCTACTTTTCTCCATAGTACTCATCACTAGCTAACATTTTAGTCACTTATTGCCTGATTGTCTATTTCCATCTACTAAAATATAAGCTTCATGAAGACAGAGGTTTTTGTCTGTTTTGCCTCTGCCATTCGTATCTCAAGTGCCTACCAGTGATTATTACTTAGTAGGTGCTCAATTAATGTGCAGAATGAGTGAATTTTTTAAAAAATGGCTTGCGCAGGGTCACATGGTGGTAGAGTTAGGGTTTATGTTTTGGGCTGACCGTACTGTGTATTTCCAATCTGAGGGGCAAGGGGTCAGAGAGAGAGAGAGAATCCTTCTGCTTATCCCTTAATTTATAAGCAGTCTAGAAGGAGGCAGGACCTGAAACAAGGGGTGGAGGTATTCATGAATGTCCCCATCTCCCCACCCCCAAATGGATCCACTCAGATTTGGTCAGCTGCTTTCAAACAAGCAAAAAAGAACAATCCCAAAGCAGGCTCTAAAGTGACTTTCCCAAGGTTACCCAGCTGATTAGGGGCAGAGCTGTCAACGTTCACAAATTCTGGAATGATTTCTGTGAAATCCCTGAAAATTGGTTTTTCAAAGATAACCGGCTTTTGACAAATTCCCCAAAGAACGAAGTAAGGGCCTCTGTCCAAACGCGTCCATCATCTCCTCTGTTCCTGACCCTAAGGCTGCTGCCAGACACAGGCCTGCTTGTGAAAGTCGCGATAAAAGAATCCATCGCAGCCGAGGAAAATGATAGGCTGAGTCAGGAGGAACACCACATCTGCTCCCTGTCCTCCCTCCCTTCCCCCCTTGCCTCCACACCTTGGCCTGCCTCACCCCTTCGGGCTCTGTCCCACTTGGCAAACGCCCAGGTTTCAGGCCGAAGAGGTCCCTTCCTCTGCAGAGCTCTCCTTTATCTGCCATCTGTGCCGTGTGTCCCCTTTCTCTGTTTTCTGTGGTCTATGGGCACCTGCAGCCCTTACTGGACTGTTCTGCTTCTGCTCGACAAATGAGCTGGGTCATGTCGGCCCGTCTTTGTAGCTGCAAAGCCCAGCTCAGAGCTGGCCTGGGGGAGGTGGAGAAGGCTCAGCCAGTGTCTGGACAGTGAATACTGACCTGCTGGATGAGGACGGGGATTTGTGACACACTCCCCTTCCTTGAGGATCAGTCTCCTCCAGCTGGGATCAGTCCCATCCTTGGGGGCCGTGGGCGCCCACAGCGAGCAGGATCAAGGCCGCCAGGAAGGGCTGCCAGGTGCACGAACCCGCGCCTGAATTCCCCACTGCAGTGTGGCACTGAGTCACCAAGGAAGCAAGCAGCGGAATGGTAAGTACAGTCTGGTCTCATTTGCACTTTGTGAAAAGCACACATTCGTATTTAGATACGGATGCAGATGTGCTTGTATATACCCTAGAACGTGTCTGAGGAGCCCTATAAGACACTGGTCAGAGTGGGCTTGGCTTAATGGGGGCTCCCCTGAGATGATGCTTTGGGAGCAGATAGCTTTTAGGGGGAGATGATCTCTGAAAGTATGAGAGGGAGTGCAGAGCACAACAGGGATGGGAGGAAGACAAGTGTGGGTATGTTGATGAACTGACACAGATGGGGGCCTTTATCCACAGACCCCTCTCCCTGCAACAGTTGAGGGGTACCCCCAAGTTGTAGCTGCATCCAGCCGAGTGGCTGCCTGCCGCTCAGGACAGAGCCTAGGCACATGCCACCACAGGGCCAAAACAACCGGCCTGGGGACGCCCACCACAGCGGCTCTGAAACCCAGGGGGCTTAGGGGGATGAGGCACGGGCACCCCAAGAACCTGCCAGAAAACGGGGATGGATGGGGAACACTTTTTATATCCTCGTGTATATGCTGATTTGTAACGTATATTCAGCATATAGAAGCAGGAAACTCGCCTCTCCGCCTGCCACCTACGAGAAACCTTTGATGACCTGCTTGGAGGACAGCCCTCCAGCATTATTTCTTGGTGTGGATTCACACATATGTATTTGGTGCTTGCGGACTGACAGGAGCGTAACTCTGCGCCCTGTGTGTGTCCCCCGCGTAATGCTGGCAGGGCCTTCCTTTGAGGCTGCTGCTAACAGCCTCTGCAGTCCAGGGGAGCGGGGTGGCCAGCTGCGGGTCCACTTCCGAGACAGGCTGCAAGTTGTTGTGGGTCCCGACGGAACTCAGAAAGCAGGGAGACCCCAGAGGCCCGGCTCCCCACCCCACGGCGCAGAGTGGATTTACCACTCTGCTGCTGGGGTCCCAAGCTATTAAACATGATGCCGCCTAAACGGCCAACAGGGCTCTAAATCTCTGCTCCAGGGTCACTTCCATTTTCCTGCTCACTGAGCACAACCAAACTTTTGCTTCCTAAAGAAAAGCCTATTCCTTAAGGTGGTAAACACAGAAGCATCCCCCCACCCCCACGCCCCCCACAGACCAGGTAACAACTGCTCACTTGTCCCACTCCGCCTCTCCCCCGTCCCCACAGCAGCCTTGCTGGGCGAGGGGGTGCACAGGGCCCAGCCCGCGGTACCAGGCTCTGCTGCTCCCTGGCCCTGCAACCTCAGGCACCCCAGTTCACCGCCTGAGCCTCTGCTTCCTCATCTGGGAAATGGGTATGTCCCACTGACTTCCCAGGACCATCTGAGGATCAGACAAGACCATCCTACAAAGCTGCTGTCATGGGCCCTGACACTGTTGGGACCCAGAGACTGCGGCCACCCTGACTTCTCTCTTCCTGCCGGGTCTGTCCTCCTGGGTTACCTCCCCACATGGCCTGCCCCATCCTCCGCTGTCCTCTGCAATCTTGTCTGCACAGAGTCCGCAGTGCCTGCCACCCCTCCGCGTACCGCGAAGCTTCCAAAAATGTGGCTTTCTTCACGCTTCTCTAGCTCCTCCTGTTTAGCTAAAGTCTAAATGCAGCTGAGAGGTCCAGGCCTGCCTCAGCCTAGCCCCATCCATCACCTTCCCTGCCTGTCACCCTGCCGCAGCCACACTGCTGTCCACACTGCTGTCCGCACTGCCAGCCACATGAGGCCTGCAAGGATAGCCCTCCTCTGAGGTGGGCCCAGGGAGCTCGTCCTCTGAGCTGGGGTCAAGGTCCTGCGTGCCAATCCAACTACCACGGCTCAGGAGCCCTGGTCCTCTGCTGTGTGTCACCTCAGGGGCAGCTGTCCCTGAAGCTCCGGGCCCTCTCCACCCCCAGCCCCAGGCTCTCTTCTCCTCTTAAAATCAGTGCCTGCTCCTCTTTACGTTCCCAAACAGGACGGTATAGACTCTGGATCAGTTCACCCAAGAAGTCACACCTTGACTTCATTTCCCACCGGGTGTATGACCGTGGGCAAGTCCTTAGGCCCCAGGAGTAATGTTAATAGCAGCCCAATTCTCAAGTGTTTTTAGGTTAAAGGAGCTGTTGATGGAGCCTGGGACACGGTGTGGTTCCTCTAATCTTCTCTGTAGTTCTGGCTTGTCTGCTGTTCTATGTGTTGCTGTACAGCTATCATGTCACTAATCCTCGGGCCACAGGGTAGGTCAGGCTATCCTTGTTTTGTTACAAATGAGGAAAGAGCAAAGAGGAGTAATTTACCCAGAATCAAAGCCCCGGCCTGCCCGATACCAAAGTTGGGCTCTTCCGAGCGATAACCTCTTACACGTGCACACCACGTGCTGGGCTCCAAGCCCTTCACGTACATTTATCACATGTGTGAGCCTCACAATGGCTCTACAGGGTAGGAACTACTGTTCTCGTCCCCATTTCACCTAAGGAAACCAAGGCACAGAGAAGTCAAATCAATATGCAAGGTCACGCGGTGACCACCGCGGAGCCAGATTGGAACCCAGGCAGGCGGAGGCCAGAGCCTGTGCTCCTAACCGCTATCCTCTGCGTCTCTTCCCTACTTTGCCCTCCCGTCTCCCATGTGACTCTCCCAACCACCCCTCGAGGTAGGGGGTGGGACTGACACACAGCAGGTGTGAAATTAAACCAGGAGACAAGGCATTTCCGGCTGTGAAAACGAAATGGCTCAAAACTTTCCTCGGATGCAGGAGGCATCGTTGCATTCTGGAAGACCTCTCCCGGAGGCATGAGGCTGCAGCGAGTTAGGGACGGCGCGTTTCTTTCTTGTCCTCCTGGTCCGTGCTCTAACTGCACAGACCATTCTGTGCAGACTCTAGGCTTGCGGGAGGGCAACGGGTACCTTAAGGAGGCGGTAGATCAGAAACAAAATCAGACTCCAGAGCACCAAGGAACCCCACGCCTAGAATTCTGCTGAGCTTTGGGGCTTTGGAGAAGGACTGATCATGTGCCCGGCTCTGTTTGCAGGAACCACACCAAACACCTTGGGGACCCTTTGGGGGAGAGGAGCTTCTGGCCTTGACCAGCAAGACAAGCACGGGGATGCATGCTGTTGGCTCCATGCCCAAGCAAAGGGAGGCCCTGCTAACTGAGCAGTGTTCTTTCCCACGGAGGCAGGGTAGGGCCTCAGGATCCTTTACAGAAAGCAGTACCTACTGATAAGAACTGCAGTTCTCATCTTTCTTGAGGCGAAGAACGGTATGTGATCACATTTTGACCACTGAGCTATAAGGGGAAGCATGGTGTGGTGATTTTGAAACAACTTTTTAAGGGAAACAGTGCGCCCTCCTTCATCTCTTCTTCTGTCCTACTGCCTGAAGTGTGGGTGCAAAAGCTGGAGCTCTGGCAGCCATTCTGGACCATGAGGTACCTTTGGGAATGGAAGTCACAAGCTGGGAAGGTAAGGTAGCAGACAGAAGGAACCTGGAGCATGATCACCTCGCAGAGCCTCACAACATCACTGGACTGTCTGCTTCTTGGCTTCTCTTAAACGAGAGAAGTGAACCCCTATTCTTGTTTAAGCCTACAGTATTGGGATTTTTTGGTCCCAGACAACCAGGCCTGATTCATATTAATACACATCCAGCCCCCAGGTCCTCCCCCAGGTGTACTTCCAGCATGCTCTCCAAATTGTCGGCCCCTGAATCTATGAAGCTGCTTCATACCCCATGCCTGTCCCTGCCATGTGCTACTCCTCTGAAACACACACCTCTTCATTTGGCAAATACCAACTCATCCTTCAAAACTCAGCTTGAGGGATGCCTGGGTGGCTCAGTGGTTGAGCGTCTGCCTTCAGCTCAGGGTGTGATCCCGGGGTCCCGGGATAGAGTCTGCATCGGGCTCCTCGCAGGGAGCCTGCTTCTCCCTCTGCGTGTGTCTCTGCCTCTCTCTGCATGTCTCTCATGAATAAATAAAATCTTTTAAAAAATGTTGAAAACTCAGCTTGAGTTCCACGGTTACAGCACATCCACCTTCTGAGTTTCTCACAGTGCTCTGGGTCTCACGCTCAACTGTAGCCCCTAACCCCCTGTCCCGTAATTATATTGAAAGCTGTCTCTGGGTGCTCCTGGTGGTGTAAGGGCAATGTCCCAGCTTCCCAGCTTCCCAGCGGGCCCAGGCAGAGGAAGCATGGTAAATGTCAAATGAATGAACAATATATGAATGATTGCCTGGAGGGGTCAGACATTCCATGCAAAAAAGCTATAGTAGCTGCGGTAGCCAGGGAAGGCTTCCTGGAGGAGGGGGAGACAATGGCACAGAGCACACCAGCTCTGGCCAAGCTACTGCCTGTGGTAGAGAAAGTAGGCACCACGAACTCTCCAGAGATCTTTATATGGCTTAATGGAATGTCTCCAAGACAGTCCCTAAGTGTCTCTGAGAGGTCACGGCCCTCAGCTAGAGCCTGGATCACCGATTGGGAGTGATTGACAGGGCAGCTGTGTAAAGGAGCTCCAGGGCCCTGGGTCAGGCAGGGGAGGGGTCAAGCATTGTTAGAAGCTGAGCTTACTCTGCGCTGGCGTTGTATGGCCATCTGGTTCGGGTCAGAGGTCTCCAGGGACAGGTTTGATTTATAGGCCAGTGCGGTGGCCCGGGCGGCATGGAAGGGAGGGCACAGAGAGGCCAGGGAAGGGGTGTGTGGGGGGAGGAGGAGGCAAGGGCCAGGCAGAGGCCCCCTCAAAGGCTGAGCAAGGGTGGTACTTCTGCTCTGGGCCATGGGGCGCTTCAGGTTGCATTTAATGGAGAAACATTACAAAAGAAAGTACTGAAAAAAAACAAGAAGTCTTTACTGTGTGCCCACTATCTACCTGGGACTCTATGACATGCTGCTGCTGTCAGGGAGAAGAAACAAATCCACACGAGCTCTGTCCCCGACGCCAGGCCTTGGGAGCTGTGCTTGGCTTTTCACGTTGGCAGGCTCACTGGCCTCTCTGTGCCACCCTGCAGCAGAGCCATTGTTAGCCATCTTACAGATGGTGACAACAAAGCAAAAGTGCAGAGTCCCACAGCCTGGAATGGCATAGGTAGGATTCAAACTCGGGCTTTCTGCCCAATTCAGAGCCTTTCCCCTCTGACCTGAAGAGCCTTCAGAAGGTTCTGGAGCTAGTGGAGGGAGAGGACACAGGGCCCAGAGTCCAGCAAGGAGGAGCCACAGAGAAAGACATCTGAGGATTAGTCTCTAAGAAGGTGGTGGTGCCCTCATCTTTTCTGGGTTACAGAGCCCTGTGGACTCCCTCTATCCACCCAAACGTGCTCCAGGAGCACAGAATGGAGTTGCGACTATGGACCGAGACCCCCGAAGAGGACTTTATGTATTTTTTAAAAGAGATTTTATTCATTTTATTCATTCATTCATTCATTCATTCGAGACACAGAGAGAGAGGCAGAGACAGAAGCAGGCTCCCTGCAAGGAGCCCAATGCTGGACTCAATCCCGGGACCTTGGGATCATGCCCTGAGCCAAAGGCAGACGCTCCACCGCTGAGCCACCCAGGTGTCCCCACAAAGAGGACTTTAAAAACGAAGTTGGCATCTCTCTGAGCCTTGAGAAAGGCAGATGGAGAAGTGGGGCTGGCATCCAGGCAGGGGGCACAGCGTAAACAAAGGTGCAGGGCTGGGGGATCCCTGGGTGGCTCAGCGGTTTAGCGCCTGCCTTCAGCCCAGAGTGTGATCCTGGAGTCCCGGGATCGAGTCCCACGTCAGGCTTCCGGTATGGAGCCTGCTTCTCCCTCTGCCTGTGTCTCTGCCTCTCTCTCTCTCTCTCTCTCTCTATCATGAATAAATAAGATCTCTTTAAAAAAAAAAAAAAAGTGCAGGGCTGAAATATGCCTGGTGAGATGTAAATGATGGTCTGAGGACTGGAGGCCACACTCCTGTGCTGGAGGTTCTGAGCCCTGCTGAGGGAAGCCACCCGCAGGACACATCTCCTTGGCTTGGCCTAGAGAAAGGGACACTCCTAAGACCCCCTCTCCCCAGGGAAGAGCCAGCTGGAGCCTCCCTCCCGGCAGGAGGCTGAGAACATGGGGCCCATGCTTGGTCCATGTCCTCTGCAGGACATGTCCTGAACTAAGAGGGGTTCCACCCAGGGTTCTATTTGGGGTGTGAGGGGTGGGTAGCACAGGGACAACGGAGAAACCAGAGAGCACGGTTTCCATGGGCCCTGAAAACTAGCTGGAGGAAGCCACCCCTCTAGCTCCTTGGATACACAAGGTGTCCCCACTGTCCAGTGAAGACACCTGAGGCTTGGGCGGAGGGGGTTGAGAGTGTCCTGTGGCTGGCCCAGGTCACACAGCTCTGCAAAACCTGGCCTTAAACACACATCTAGAGAAGTTCTGATCGTTAAGCTGAGGCTAAGCAAGGAAAACAGGGACGCAATAGGGCCTAGTAGCTGGTTTAAGAACCCTGCTACAGCTCGTCGTGATCAGAGGAAAGATACCAGGAGCAAGAAAGGAGGCCTTTGGGACATCCTGAAAGGGAGCCTTCAAACTTGGAGTTAGACGGGTAAGGCTCCAACTCCTGTTCTGGCCCTGAGACCTTTCAGCTTCTCACAGCCTTAAGTTTCCTCATCCGTGAAATGGGGACGTTAATATGACCCACACGGGGCCGAAAGGACTGAATGCATGTGTGTGTGTGTGTGTGTGTGTGTGTGTATTGATATATGTATGTATATGTTAAGAACACTGGGGCAGGGAGATGTTTATCAAATGGTTTATCTCTGACTTGTCCTCACTGCCATTCTTCGGGAAGCACACCAGGTCTGTGGCAGGAAAGGTGGCGGGGGCTGGGCTCGGGCTCGGGCTCACCTCTGGGTCCTGCACGTCCATGGTGCAGACCTCAGGAAAAGCCAGAGGCAGCCTGAGTGACGAACCCACCCAAGGCTGGTGTGTAGTGGGCCATCCGCCCTCCACCAGCCAGCCAGCCCGTCACCTCGCCGCTAGACTCGCAGATGAGAAGCTGCTTTCTGCATGGGGAGGGGGCCGCATGGGGAAACTAGACACCAGGCTACTTCCTGCCCAGGGCACTCTGTGAGGTGCCGGGAAGCCCAGCTCTGGCCTCTGCCCTCTGCCCTGGATTTGTTTACACACCGTGGGGCTGGGGTCAGAGCCTGAGCGGTGCTGTGGGGTCAGAAAAAGACCAGCAGGCCTGGCCAGATGTGCCTATGTGTCAGGGACAAGGAGAGCGTCCGACGACTCTGGAAGCGTCTGGAAGGCTGCTGGGTCAGGAGCAGAGCGGCCAAGCCTGCGCGGCCCCTGCACGGTGGCCACCAGCACCCTTCTGTTCACCCGCATGGGGCAAGCGCCTGCGTGTTCGGAGCCGAGGGGACGCAGGGAGAATGTGCTGGTCCCCTTCTCCAAAGAGCCCATTTGGAAAGGCAGGGCGGACGCCCCAGAACCTTAAACTCACCCCTCAGCCCAGGCTATGGTTGCAGGTCAACGTGAAGAGTCAGCAGTGCTCTGGGACACTGTCTCAGGCGTGACTTGGCTGTACCATTTACGGTGGGCCTTCCAGAGCCTGATCTTAGTGCATTCAGTAAAAACCTTTTCTTTGGTCTCCCCTTTTACCCACGAGCAGGTGGAGGCCCCGTGGGCTCAGGAACTGGCCCAAGGACACAGATCTAGCAAGGGGCAGGCTGCTCCCCACCCCAACCCAGCCTGAATCCCGGGTGGCCTGGGCTTTGGCTTCCTTGCAGCAGCTGCCCCTCCCCAGATGGGGCTCCTGGCCCCTGTGGTCCCCAGGCCCTCCTCTTCGGCATTCCAGGCATACCTCCTGTCACCGCCCCACTGGCTCTCCCCGCCCAGGACCTTTGACATTCTCCAAGGTTTCCTGGTTGTGCCCAACACTCCCTGGAAGGGCATCTGTGCCAAATCTTCTTCCCACACCCACCCTGCTCAAGCCAGGCCCCCAGGAGACCCGACCCTCCTCTCCCGGCACTGACTCCAGGGTGATGGGAACAGGGGCCCACACCCCTCCGTTATGCTCCCTGGTCCTCCCCAGGGGCTCTGAAGCAGTGCTGGCCTCCAGAGCTTTGTGCAACGATGGAGACGCTCTGCATCTTCCCGCCCAACATGGTAGCCACCAGCCGCAAGTTGCTATGGAGCACATGAATGTGGCCGGTGCAACTGAGAAGCTGAAGTTTTATCTCACTTTAATGAATTTATTATTTTTTTAAAGATTTACTTATTCATGAGGGAGGGGGGCGCGCAGAGACACAGGCAGAGGGAGAAGCAGGCTCCCCACAAGGAGCCTGATGCGGGACTCGATCCTGGGACCCCAGGATAACGTCCTGAGCCGAAGGCAGACGCTCAACTGCTGAGCCACCCAGGGATCCCTAACTTGAATAAATTTAAACTCAAATGCAAGAAGCCGGCTGTGGCTAGTGGCTGCTGTACTGGATAGCACAGCCGTGTAAAATGTCTGTCATCCAAAATATCAGCCGTGCAGATAGTCTCCGAATATTAGATAGCACAGAATAACGGAGATCCTCTGAGGTCATCTTGTCCGATCCCCTCCTTCCTGCAGTGGAGGCACAAAGGCATAGAGAGGGGAGGTGACTTGCCCAAGGTCACACATAGCCGGCGGCTAAGCTGAAATGGGGCTGAGCCAGCTTACCTGGCTCCAAATCTAGCATTTTTTTCCAGGACCTAACCCCTTCTTCCCTCTTTGCCACCCAACACCAGATTCCGGGTAAATCAAGTTTAGTTCAGCTTGAGAATGCTTTTTCAACTCTCAAACATCGGAATACTCCATTTTGCCACAACACTTTGAATAACTGAGGGAAGCTGACGGTGCCAACCAAAAAGGAAACAGCCCTGCACCTGCTGTGTACCTCCTGAGTGGCTCACCCAGCCTGAAGTGACAAGCGCCCGAGCCAACAGACATGCCTATCAGAGCCCTGGAGCTCCCCAACACCAGGGGACAGAACACAGGGCAAAATCCACCATCCAGAACCCACCCAGCTGTCCCACTCCCCGAGGTGCAGCCAAGAATATGAAGAACGAAGCACAGTAGACAGTGGCTGGCCCAGACCTTGGCCATGGTGGTGGGGTAGGCTCCAGGCCCTGGGTCACCTACCCACCACCCAGATAGGGAAGACTGTGAGCCACAAATCCCCAGCCACGGCTCACTCAGGCTCACTGGACAACCCGAAGGAACAAAAGATCAGTGAAGGGCAGAGACCTGCCCAGGCCCACATGGGCTTCCTTGCTCCGTAGAGGCCCCTTCTCTTGGCTGGACTGCCAGATGGCTCTTAGTAGACCCATGGAGCCCTATTGTGTTCACACACACACGCCTAGAATCAGCTTCTGGAACAGTGACAAGGTGGAGAAATAACAGATGGGGTTCAAATCAGCTCTCCCACTCACTGCGCAACCAGGGCAAGGCTGCCAAACTTTCTGGGCCTCAATCAACTTATCTATAAAATGGAAATGGCGATATCCACCTCAGTCAAAGGCCACAAAGTTCATTCGGTAGAACCAGGAGGCATGCACCAATAGAGAAGGAACTTTAAATGCTGCTTCTTTAAAACAAGGTCATTGGCTTTTTTTTTTTTAAGATTTTATTTATTTATTCGTGAGAGACACACAGAGAGAGGCAGAGACCTAGGCAGAGGGAGAAGCAGGCTCCCTGCAGGAAGCCTGATGTGGGACTAGATCCCAGGACGCCGAGATCACACCCTGCGCCGAAGGCAGACATTCAACCACTGAGCCATGGCGTCCGTCATGACAACTTTTTAAAAAACAGTGAATCACCTGAGTCTGTAGGATGAAAGAAAATGCCACAGCCTGCAGGCCCCCAAGTCCAGCCTTTGCTATTCCCTAATTCCCACAGCCCTGGCTGGCTCCCCTCGGCCATAGACTTGTCGCCTTGTGCTCACCAACCCCGTTTTCCCCAGATCCTCCCAGGGCTGCCTCCACTTACCATCTGGGTCTCCAATTCCCCTCCCTGGCAGCAGCCTGGAGGACCCCCCCCCCCATCATGGTCTCCTGTGTTGCTCATTTAGCCACATTTCTATCTAGAATTATCATAGATTTGTTTTTTTCTGCTTCTGTCTCTCCTCCTAAATTGTCATCACAATACCCCCAGTGCCTGGTACATCGGAGATGTTTAAAAAAAATAGCCATTGACCGATCGGCTGAGTGATAGAAAGCCTCTCTCACTGTGACCATGGCTCTCCAGCTGACTGTGGCTCCATGGAGAGTGGAAAGGGGGCCTGCTTCGCTCCCCGCTGCAGCCCAGCTCCTGCCCCCGGTCAGCACAGGTCAGGCTTTTCATAAACACCAAGTGAAGGGATAAATCACCTCCTTATAACCGCAGAATAGACTGGCCCACGCAGGACCGTTTGTGGTTGAGGGAAGAGCAATGGCTTATTTATACGAAGATCAAATTAGTGGCTATGGGCAGAGTGCAACTAATTTCCATTTACTATTCCTGGCTAATTGGAAACTTCTGAGGATTCCCTTTGCCGCCGTTTCAATGGGAAGCTTGTAGACTCTTTTGTGCAGATGCTGTAGGAAGAAAGTGCTCTTGTCTCTGAGCCTCGTCCTCCACCTGAACCTGCGGTGGTTTTCACCCTGCCACGTGGACTCTGAGCTATCCAGTCATTCATTCGATAGATGTTCACCGAGAACTCACCATGTGCCAGATGCTCACCAGGACAGATGGGATGACATCGCCTCTGCCAGCAGGGAGAAAAACAGTAACTCCGGAGGTCTCAATACTGCACCTCCGCCATCCCAAAGGTGCAGAAGCAGCACACATTCCTGGACCTCTCAGTCCTCACACACCATGACACTCATTCCTTCCCTGAGACTTCTGGAGTCTCCTGAACCCCAGAGGTGCTGGACTAGCCATACCACCCCCACTCGGCACCTGGCCTCCAGGTGAGCCCTCCAAGTGGCCCTCAGCTGTGACTCTGGCCCCTCACCCCAGAGGCGGCCACGCTTAGGAAGATGAACAGGATCCCACACGCTCTCCCTAGCCAGGCCTCGGCACCAGACAGACAGCTGTCATCCACCTCACTGAACACCAGAAGCAAACCTGCCTTCACCCTGGGATACCCTCGTGAAATGCATTTTGAGGGAGAAACATCAACAGGGACAAGATCTGGAACGTGGCTGTAGCCCCAAATGGATCACCCCAAACATTTGCACTTAAATGGCTCCAAAGCCAAGGCGACAATATCTTTGCGGGTGGCTCTGGCCCCTTGCTGTTCCCCAGCGGGGTCACCGGCCTCGGAGGTGGGGAAAGGTGAGGAGCACCAGGTGCCTCGTCAGGTGTGGTCCAAGAGCATCATGACGGGCGGCCTGTGCCCACCGGGGCTCCCAGCAGGAGGGTCCCGAAGCAGGGCTCACAGCTCTATTTATAGAAACGCCACCACTACAGATGAAGAACTAGGAAGAACCAGCACGGCAGTATTTTCCAAGCTCACGCTGTCTCGGCTTAATTTCATCCCAAGCAAATAAATCATTAAGGAGGCACCGAGTCTTGGAAGATCTGATGAAGAAGGGCCATTAAACGGTACAGCCTTAACTTGAATTATGGAAGGCCTCAGACAAGCAGCCTTATTAGTGTCTGGGCTGGGCTGTAACTCATGCTAACTGCCCCCTTGCCTTAACCAAGGGACACGACTGGGAGGATCGGCTGGCTTCCTGACCGCAGCAAACAAATGCTGCTGCCAGCCTGGGAGGCTGTTGGCTCTCCCCAGTCGTTTCTACACCATCCTGCAGATTTGCTTACCCCGTTCATTGCTACCCCTGCAGCACCCACTCTGCCTCCGCGCGGCTCCCGTGCACCCAGGTGAGAATGAACACAGCGTGGCTGTCCTGTCCTTAGGGGGTTTAAATGCTGTGCCAGTGGGATTGCTGACGCCAGCTCCAGTAAACCCTTCTGCTAAGGCCCGAGACCACCAGGAAAGCTGAAGCAAGGCTCACGGTGACCCTGTGTGGCCTGGAGGTTTTGGGGGGGGGGGGTGCTGAGCCGGCCATCCGGATCCCGGTGCAGATGGCTGCCTCCGAGTTTGTGCTGTGAGTGGGCTCTTCATCCCCTTGGCCTCAGGCTCTTCGTGTGGGCAGTGGGGTACCAGTACCTTCTCTTCTGTGGGCACTAAACGAGCTAACATGCATGGGGCCCTTACTAGCATTCGTACAGGGCTATGGGGGTTTAAATAAGACGATGGGATGCATGAGCAGCACCAAGCGGTGTTTGGCCTTTTGTAGGTGCTCGATCAATGACTGTTGAACAAAGAGCCATTTCTATTTGCAGTAATCCTTTCCCAAACAAAGTTGGCTTCATGGGAAAGTCACGGATTTCCTTGTATATACCTTGCTGGTAATTGTGCAAATTTGGGTTCCAGTACAGGTAAACTGAGTCACACAGTGGTTGAGGGAGGATGAGAACAAGAGGGAAATGGGGCTGGGTAGGAAAGGGAGGAAGTGTAGAAGACACAGCTGGACAGTGGAAGAGTGGGGAGTGGGGGGAGGGCAGGGCACAGGAACTACCCTCCTGTCCACCAAGCAGGAGGGGTGGTGGGTAGAGCCAGGCTTGGTAACACTAGGCCTTGTTGGGGGGTGGGGAGGAAACAGGCCATATCCAACAAAGAGGTCGGCACAGACCAAGGCAGGGAGGAATAAGCAGACTGGTTTGGCTGCAGGACCAGACTGGGGGTTAGAGAGGTGGACGGTGGGAGTAGTGGACAAGCCATGCATGTGGAAGCCTCGCCCGGTGCCCTTCCCTCAACATTGCAGCAGCATGAGACTCACCCAGGGGCTTGTCGGAAATGCAGATTCTTGGGCCCTACACATACCTCCTAGGTCAGAACCTCATTTAACAACATCCCAGCTGACCTGAATGCCCAACAGGGTGTGAGAAGCACTACTGACACCAAGTCTATGGGGTGAGTCCAATCATCAAATCCACTTTACAGACAAGAATGCTGAGGAAACTTAGGCCTAGCCCATCCGGGTAGGACATGGGGGGACTGGTGATCCCTGGTCTCTGATTGTGCTGAACTCCCTGCTCTATGGTCTGAGCAGGGTCGGGACAGGGTCTCAGACATGCGGGAGGCTCGGGGGAGCCACAGAGGGTCTCAGTGCTGCCCAGGCTGCCAAGGCCACTTCCTAGGAAGGCGTCATTCTCCTCCTGAACTCTGACATGTCCTCTCTCATCTATGTCAGGGTTTCTCAATACAGGCTCATGAACCACATTGGATTCTCACTCTTTTGTTTCTGCACTTTCAAGGGGGACTGGAGGCCTGGGTTTTAGGTCTGGTTCTGCTGCTAATTAGCCAGTGACCTTGGACAAGTCTTCCCATTTCTCTGGTCCAGTCAGTTCCTACCTGTAAAATGGGGGTCTGGCATTGGCTACCAGATGGTACTTGTCTCATTCCAGTGCCTAGGGCCTGCTTCACCCTCCTGCCAGCTCCTCCCGGCCACCTCGTCTCCCCTTCCCTCCAAAGGCCCGACATGGGGCTCCCCCACAGCCGGGCCTAGTGACCATCTGTTCAGAGGCAGAGGCTGCCCCTCAGGCCCAGCACTTCGGCAGCTCGTCCCCACTGAATACATATGCGGGCCACAGCTGGTCAGTAGGCCGCTTATTTGGATCTCCTTGCTGAACACACGTTCACCAAGCAAGTCGCCCCCAGGAACCACAAAACACTTAAACCAGACACTTAGCTGGAAACCTTTGAAACTGCTCATGGGGAAGGCTCGACACTCTCAGCTCATTTGTGATAGACTCACAGTGGTCTTTGAACCTCAGGTGGTATTTCCATTAAGTATCTTTTTTTTTTTTTAAGATTTTATTTATTTATTCATGAGAAATACAGAGAGAGAGAAGCAGAGATACAGGCAGAGGGAGAAGCAGGCTCCCTACGGGGACTAGATCCCAGGACCCCCCAGGATCACGACCTGAGCCAAAGGCAGAGGCTCAACCACAGAGCCACCCAGGTGCCCCTCCATCAAGTATCTTAAAGAGAAAAGAGACCAAAACCTCCCCAAACCAACATATTCCCTTACACGAAACCCCTCAGATTTCACAAGGTGGACCAAAATATACTAACGACAATTATTTCCACATTGAATAACATTGACAGTAATTTTACCCATCTGTGGGAGCTGCGATTGTCATAACCGGATATTTTTAAACCTACATTTTCCCAGGGCCTACTATGTGCCAGGCATGCGCCCCATCACTTTCTGTAGATCACCCACAATCCCAATGCCTGTGGCACAGTATGTTTCTATTATCATTACAGATGAGGAAACTGAGGCTCCAGGGTGAACTGCCTTGCTCAGTGTCATGGCTCATGAGCAGCCCAGTCAGGAGTGAGCCCCAGCTCTTCCCACGAAGCCCCTCTGAGAGGGGGAGGGCAGGCGCAGATGGTTTCCAGTGGCCCTGCGTATGACTCCACGGCGGCCCACGAGCGAGCGACGCTCTCTTGACTGAGCCCGTGTTCCAAAGCCCCCTTCCTGCAGGCGGGACTTCCAAGAGTGAACCTACTCACGACTGTTCAAATGTGACCCCTCCCCCCCCAGAGCAGGGCCACTGTGTCCGAGCATGAACGGTTTTCAGCTGCAAGCCTGTGCCTTTTTGTAGAAAACAAAGGGTAGAGGCCAGTTTCTGAGTGTCCAGATTCTGAATTGAATTGCCCAGCCCATCGTGCCGCCTCCGCCTGGCCCGGGTGTGGGGACAGATGTGCTGTGCTCCACACACAATGCGAGGTGGGAATGGGTCACTCTGGGGTCACGCTTCAAGGGGGCGGCCTCTCAGGGCCAGCCTCCCTCTGTTCCAGCCATCTGTGACTCGGGTCCTGCTCCAGAATAGAAAAGCTCTACAGGTGGCGGGAGGCCAGTATAGTCACATGTACTTAACTCAGCACCTACTAGGTGCCCAGTTCCGAGGGTGTCACGGAGGGAGTCCCTGCCTCCAACGGCTGCCACCGTCAGCAGTGGCAACAGCAGCAACAACACAGCAACCCACACCCATCTGGCTCTGCCCCGTACAGGTGACTTAGCGCACTGACATTCACCTACATAAGGACTGACCAGATTACACAACTCCAATAGTCCGAGTCTAGCACTGTGTTTGAAGCCTCCTGAACAGCAAATTAATGTGATTCTACTGTATTGTAAACTACAAAGCAAATCATTCACAAGATTCGTCAAGTGGCCAGGATGACCTAGGCCCTGGACATGGTACAGTCAGTAATGCCGGGTAAGCACAGTAAGACCCACAGCGCCCTCCAGCACCCGCCCCCCCCCATGAGCCACGTGCTGGACCATGCTTCATTTCTGCCTCATTCCTCATACAGCAGCTATGCAAGGCACACATAATTATTCCCACTGCACAGATGGGAGAAAAACGAAGGTTCGAGGATGTTAGTTAGCCAGAAGGGGGCAGAAATGAAATTTAAATTGGAATCAAATGTTTACTCGCAAAGATTGGAAACTGCCTAGATGTCAAAAAAAAAAAAAAAAAATGGGGGTCTGAATAAAATAAAGGATGATACAACCATACCAAGCAAACCCATGCAGCTATTAATAAAGAATGAGGCAACTCTCTGGCAATCATATTAAATAATCGCCAAGCTCTGTTAAAGGGGAAGGGAGAGGCAGACCAATGTTTACAGCATGATCACATTCATGTAAAATTTCTCTGTCATAAAATTCTGGAAGGACACATGAGAAACTATTAATGGTGGTTGCCAGCAGGGAGGGGAGCTGGGGAGCTAATAGCCAGGGGGGTATTTCATTGTAATATTTAAATTTGTTGCTATGGGGGTGCCTGGGTGACTCAGGGGGTTAAGCATCTGCCTTCGGCTCAGGTCATGATCTCAGGGACCTGGGATCCAGCCCCACGTAGGGCTCCCTGCTCCGTGGGGAGCCTGCTTCTCCTGCTGCCTGCTGCTCTGCCTACTGGAGCTCTGTCTCTCTCTCTCTCTCTTTCTGCTAAATAAACAAATAAAATCTCAAAAAAAAATGTGTTGCTATGTGCACAGCTTGCCTTTCAAAAGTATATGCATAGATATTTTTAAGTCCCTACTGTATTGACTTCCGCACACGCGCCTCCTGGGTCAACACCGCTCGTCCTACGGAAACTTACTCCATATCCACTTGGGGAAAGAAGGTACACATGTGGAAAAGTAAGTGAATGGGGCAGATGGGGGGCACTCGGTGCTAAATGAGGGTGCAGGGGGCAGAGCCCTGGGCTGAGGATGAGTTGGGATCAGGGCAGAAGAATAGGGCAGAGAAGTGAAGGGGAGACCAGGCCTGGGTGGAGAGGGCAGAGGAGCAAGGGCAGACCAGGCCTGGGTGGAGAGGGCAGAGGAGCGAGGGGAGACCAGCCCTGGGTGCAGAGGGCAGAGGAGCAAGGGCAGACCAGGCCTGGGTGGAGAGGGCAGAGGAGTGAGGGGAGACCAGGCCTGGGTGGAGAGGGCAGAGGAGTGAGGGGAGACCAGGTCTGGGTGCAGAGGGCAGAGGAGCGAGGGGAGGCCAGGCCTGGGTGGAGAGGGCAGAGGAGCGAGGGGAGACCAGGCCTGGGTGGAGAGGGCAGAGGAGCGAGGGGAGACCAGGCCTGGGTGGAGAGGGCAGAGGAGGCTGGGAGGACTGTGGCACCCTGTAGACACATGGGAGTCGAGCAGGAAGGTGGGGAGTTCAGTGCAGACTGACTCTGGCAAGGGGATGGTGCCCTTGTACTCAGCCCAGTAGAAAAGTCTCTCTGGCCTTCATCAATACCAGAAGCCTTGGCCAGCTGCCAGCCTCTTCCCCTGAGCTGCTGCGCCAATAAATACTTGTTGGCAGGTCAATTAAACCATCTAGGAACAGCGTCTGGAAATACAGTTTCCCCGGTTCGATGCAGGTGGACAAGACCTCCCTGCCAGTTAGGCCTGAGATCCTCCGTTTCCTCCTCTCCACCCCCCAGGAAAGACACCCTGGCACCAACACCTGCTCTGCGGAACCGGGCCCTACGCGGTGGGCAGAATGGGGTCGGGGCTGGCCCAGGCGGCAGGGGGCAGGGCACGCGACTCTTCCGGCCTGGGTTTAAGCACAGCTCTGCTGCTGGCTACCTGCTTGGCCTTGAGCAAGTGCACAAATTCTTTACTTTCCAAGATTCCATTTTCCCATCTACGAGATGGAAATAATGGCAACATTGCCCCAACGTTTACTGTATGGGTTAAGAAAGATAGAGGACACTTGGCCCGGAGCACAAAACAGGGGTGGTATTTTAAAAAGTCTGACCGTTATGAGTCCCCTGTCAAAGCAGCACGGGGCTCCAAGCCCACCTGTCCCTGTCTGGGGCCCCTCTCCACTTCCTGTGGCGCTCACACACCACTCACCACCCAAGACCTCCAGGGCAGGAGACAAAGCTGTTCTGTCAACCTTCCTGGCCTCCAACATGTGGCAGGAGGAGCCAGGGAGCAGAGGAGCAGTTCTGGAAACCAGCCTGGAGCCGATTCCAAAGGCCTGGCCCACCTCGCAGCAGTTGGGCCAAACCTCACAGCAGTTGGGACATTTTCAGTGACATTCTCCCGTTAGCGACCAAAGCAGGCCTGATTCCCAGACACCGCTGGGGCTGTCTTGATGCAGCTAACTTTTCAGAACACCCCGTGGAGCTCTGTGCTGAGCCAAGAGCTTTGAGGGCTGGAGATGAAGGCAAGAGGGAGGAGAACAGCCGGGACAGCGTCTCACGGTCTCACCCGGACCCACCGCAGGAAGAAAGGACCAGTTGGCTGCGTGGCCACCCCGCCCGGTGGAGCAGCCTCTCCTTTTCCTTCTCATCCTGCCCCCTTTGCCAACATCTCCACAAGGGGCCCACGGGGCCAGTGTGCCTCGGTTTGAATGTCCTGGTTCTCCTAGTTACTGGCTGTGTGACCTCGAGCAGCTTACTCAGGTTCTCTGTGATTCCATCTCTTCATTGTAAAATGAGATAATAAAGGCATCAGCTGAAAGACTAGCTACAAGGATTAAATGAGTTAAAATTTGTGAATAGGAGGCCAGCCCAGGCTAAGTGCTACATAAGAGGTAGTTATTGGTGGTGTGTTATTACTGCTGTTATCATTTGGGCTGTGGACCCCATCATCCGGAGACAGCTTGCCCAGTTGCCCAGCCTCGGATCCATGCTTCGCTCATATGGCAGGGCCCTGGGCGTCCTGAAGCTCTTTACAGTAAACCCTGAGATGCAGAGCTGCTTCGCTCCATGCCGTGGCTGAAGAATGCATTTAAGACAGGACAGCATGCTTCTAGGAGCTCTGGCCCCAGTGCTTCAGAGTTAAACGTGGTTAGTCCTTTTTAAGTCTTGCTTTCATAGGCATAAAAATTCAAAAACTGAGAAAAGGATATCCATCAACTTACTTCCATCACATTAGAGGAGAAGCTTCCATTAAGGCCACTTTTGTTGTAACCCATAGGTGAAGCTTCCATTAAGGCCACTTTTGTTGTAACCCATAGGTGAATCCCAGGGCTTGGCTCAGCTCGCCTGGTTAATGAAAGCAGTGAGCACCAATTGCTATGTGTCTGCTCTGTGCCCACAAGCTTTATCATGTCCATTTTACAATGGAGAACACTGAGGTTCAGAGAGAGGAAGTAATCCTTGTGGCCAGCCTTCTGGTGAGTGATGAGGCCAGAGCTGATCATGGTCTGTGAGGGGCCCTGGGCACAGTTCTCTCCCCGATGATCTTCTGGGGAAGCCACTCCAGAGAGCAGCCCTGCCTTTCTGCTCCAGAGCCTGTCTCTGACTGTGCTCCCCCTTTTCCCCGTCAGGTCTGAGTGTGGGGACTTGACATCATGTCCACAACCAATGTTGGCTCAGAATTCTCACGTACAAAACCCCACCTTGGGTCACCGTCCCTGTCCAGGGACTCCCTAGAACCAAATCCTTCCCGGTATCCAGGGCTACCCCTGGTGGACATCAGCTCAGGTCACCAGCTACAGGCATCACACAGTCCCCTCCCAACCAGCCCCTATCAGACTCCACTGCAGCATGTCCTATGGCCCGTTCTATAGTCAGGGCTTATCCTAGGCTGACCATGGCCTTTCAAAGCCCAGAACAGCTCAGGCTCCCCCTTTCTGCATCATACCCTGCCCATAAGAGAGAATATCACTCCTGTCTGGAGAACAGGCCAGTGTCATAGCAGACAAGCCAATCCTGACATGGGACAACAGATGCTACAGGTTTGCATCACATGACATCTTGGCCTTCCCTTGCCTTCTGATGAGCATTCCAGCTCCAGCCAACCTCAAAAGTCCCTGCCAATGAGGAGGAGGATGGAACAGACCAAGTTTCAGCCTCACCAAGCTTCTCTAGCCACCTGAAGGATCCAAGAGCTCAAAGTGCCCCCCAAACAGCTGTCCTCTCTCATCCAGCTCCCCACCAACATTACACCAAGGAGGATATCGTGGCTTGACTGCTCCTGAGCCTAACATGCATGGGCGTGCCACTGGCTACAACCTCATTAGCACCTTAGCTTTGAACCTGAAAACGAAGCAACAAATAGCTGAGCATGAACTAATACCCAAGAGGAAGCCCACCTTGGGGGCCCAACCATTGGCTCAGGGAGCTCCTACTGGGTATCCATGTCAGCCCCTAATCTCAGCTACCATATTATTGGTACCACCATACCAACCTCACAGCAGCTGTGAAAGGGGCCTGATACTGTCCCATTCTACTGATAAGCAGAATGAGTTGTAAGGCATTAGAATGGCTCACCGGGGACACAAAACCATTGAGCATTGGGGATGCAGTTGGAACTATAGCGTGTCAGACTCCAAAGCCTTGTATGCCAAGTCCACTCCTCCACCCATGATAAATCCTGGCAAGTAAGTTTTCCAATTCTGCTTGAAAGGAGTGTTTGTTGTTGCTGTTGGTTTTCTCAGTACTGGGTTTGGCCAGTCCTCATGTCTACCACATTCTCCACAAGGCACTGGGATGACTAAACTAGCCTTTCTCAGGACACATTCATCTGGTCCTAGATCTAACCAGTTAATCAGAGAATACAGAACACTTTGCCATCGATGGTAATCTTTGTCTAACATCCGTGAAAATGAAATCTGAGCAAGAATGTCGCCTATTACACCAGAGAGCTGAGCACACTGGCTGGCCACTTTCTGTTGGCCCTCCCCCCTTGAAATCAGTCAACCTACCCTACACTCAAGGAAATACTAATTTTTCTTGAGTAAAATCTTCTTCTTGACTTCTTTTCTGGGATTTTATTCTCAGTCCCTCAACTGAAAGGGAGGGGGGAGCAGGGGAAAAGAATAGGCTTCGAAGGCCGATAGACCTACGTAAGGCCTGATTCTCTATAGCTCTACTCTTCAGTTTTCTCATCTCTGAAAAGGGGGCAATTACAGCTCTCATCTGATGTGAATAAACGGGAATTCTGGCTGCAAGCACCTGCCTCCATGAGCTTCATCCGGGCTGCGGCAGGAAGTGTCATGTGTGGATGAGAAGTGTATAAGCCCGCAAGGCTCCACTCAGCTGGCGGCCACACATGCCTCTGTGCAGAGGCCACCCTGCCTCCCTGAGTGACTCCCTCCTAACATCATAACCAATTTTGTTGCAATGATTTTTAAGCTGCTTCACAGCATGATGGTGCATGTTAAATGAGAGGAGGCCGAAGAGCTGCCAAGGATCACCCCCCAGTAGCCTGGGGGCTTGTCTGCAGCCTGCAAGGGTGTTTTGTTTGCCAACATGGTGATTTCAACAGCTGCCAACTTCAAAAATTGGGCTCTTTCACACAAGTCTAGATTCCTGGGTCCTCTTGGAAAAATCAAAAGACTCTACAACTTCTGGCGCTCGGTCCTAGGAGGCAATGATCAGCTATAGAGGAGGGGCAGGTGACCCCTTTTAACAGGCAATTCACCAGCAAGAGCTGGAAATTGGGTGTTTGGTCCCTGCCTTCAGCAGGCGGTCAATAAATGATAGTTGTTATTATCACTACTTGTTACTTATCAGTAACTCAGAGTGCATGGCATTCAAGTACAGGAACTGTATCTTCTACTGTCACTCTCCCCCTGCTGCGGGCTTGAGGCCTGGCACACAGGAGACATCATTTTGCACGACCCTTATGCAGGCAGCAAGATTCATGATTAGCAGCAGCACAGGAAATCCTTATTAGGTGCCACTCACCGTTCTAAGCACTCTGCGTACATTATTATCTTAGTCGAGCCCTGGCAACAGCCCTGACCCAGATTCCTATCCCTGGGCCACTTTTGCACGTGGGGAAACTGAGGCACAGCCTAAGATCACCAAGCCAGTAAATGAGAGCATCCCAGAGTCCGTGTCCTCTGCACGGGCAGGGTCATCCCAAGCGACCACGGAGGACAGGACCTCACCTGCTCCCGCCACCCTCCCGGAAGCCTCCAGCGCCAGGCAGCCTCCGCTCCCCACCCCCCGCCGCCCCCCTGGGCACTTACGGTCAAGGCCGTTGATGTAGCGCATGGTGACTTCGCAGTGGCCCCACACGGCACTGACCACCGGGTACAGCTTCTTGCCCTTGAGGCCGCGGAAGGCCACGCCCAGGTACTGGCCATCCACGACGAAGCTGAGCGTGCCCTCGTCCATGTCGAGCACCACGAGCAGCGAGTCCGGCAGCGCGAAGGCCTCCTCGGGCCCCAGGAAGGCGGGGTAGGCCACTCCGGGCCTGTTCTTCCCATCGTGGTAGAGGCGGCTGCGGCCCAGGTCCCAGCCCCACGACTCGGCGTCACTGCCCACCAGGGCCGTGTAGCCCACCGAGTGCAGAGGTGCCCGAGCAGTGGCCACGCCGACTACGGCGTGGGTGCCACGCTGCCGGGCCGGCCAGTTGATCTGCCAGGCGTGCAGGCCGCGCGCGTGGCCCACCTTGCCCCGGATGCCATCCGTGCTCTGGGCCACCGGGTGCCGGTGGAAGGTGAGCCGGTCGTCGTCCTTGACGAAGACGTTGAGCGAGCGGTCCTCGGGGTTCCAGGCGTGCCGCAGCTGCACCGCCAGCCCCGCGGCGGGCATGTCCAACAGCTGGTCCAGCCGCGCCGGCCGCCCCGGCTCCGGCCCCTGCAGCTCCCGCTTGGCCGGCCGCAGCGCCGGCTCGCGCACCTCCACCGACTTGAGGCCCCCCGACAGCTTCTGGCCCATGGTGCGCTGCCGGGAGGGGGCCGCCGCGGGCCACCGCTACCTCGCGGGGGCCTCCGGGCTGGGTACCAGACTTCTGGACCGCACACCTCCGCAGCCTCTACCGGGCTGGGGCAGGGGCCCAAGCTCCTGGAAGAAAGCAGAGGGCATGGGTTACGACAGCCACTGTGCCCAGGGGCCGGGCCCCTTTGCCTGCATTAATCATAACAATTAACATAATATCATCTGGCACTTATCTAGTACTTGCCATGTGCCAGACACTGTTCCGAACAGTTTACATCTATGAGCCCATTTAATCCTTAGGCCCTCCCTGTAAGACGTGTACGGTATTATTCCCCTTTTATAGTTGAGAAAACTAGATTACAGAAAGGGTAACTAATTAACTGGCGTCCCATGGCTGAACAGGTGCTGAGCTCAGATTCACATTGAGATCATCTGGCTCCAGAGTCCATGTTCTGCTCTTCTAGTGATCACAGACAATTTTATTTTAGAAGTAAGGACGGAGCCTAGAGGAGTAAAGGGACTGACCCAAGACCACACAGAGCCTAGAGAAGAGCCCAGGTGTATTTGGTCCCAGGGGACTAGGCCTGAGCCAAGACACAGGGGATGCAGAAATATAGGGTGTGGCGCATTGGTTCTCAAGCCTGGCTTTCCTGTATCTAAAATGTAGCCAGGCTCTTTTCTGGCTACACAGAGTGAGGATCCAACAAAATCACCCAGGGACATGAACATGGATACAGGACAACTATCTGAGGATGTGTAGTGTCTCCATGGGAAGGTGAGTGGGAGGCAGGGGAATAAGGGGGCTAGTGTCCAGGCTCTGGAGCCAGATAGAACTGCATCCAAATCCCTGTCTTCCTCTCTAAGCCGTGTGTCCAAAGAAAGGTCTCTGAGCCTCTCTCAGATTCTAGTTTCCTCATCTGTAAAATGGGGACAAATAGCACCCTCTGGGTAGTGTGGTAACCTGAGAGACAATAATATAAAGGGCCAAACCTGAGACTCTATGGGCAAGATTTTCCTCTCCTGCTCTATCCTCTGGATATCCCACAAGTACCCCTTCCCTTTGGATGGACATGTTCTTTCTTTGGGCACATAGACAAGGTCAACAACACTGACCCCGGACAACCTCCTCTGAGGCAGGATCCTGGTTTTCAGGGAGGAGGACTTGGCTACCATCTCGAGGAGGCCAGCCAGAATCCCGGATGCTTGGACTGCTTGGATGTGGGGAAAGATGGAGAAGTGAGCCTTGCAACTAGCTCAGAGCAGAGGCATGTACCCTCCCCTCCAGCCTAAGAGCTGCTGGGCTGAAACAACTTCCCCTGAGACAGACCAAGAGGTAGGCATTTTTCATGCCCTGCCCTGCCTGGCCACAACCTCCCACCCAAACAGTGGCACACAGCCAGCCACAGTCCAAGTGGAAAAGAAGAGAACTCCGCTGCCACACAGCATAGCAAGTAGACTATGGATTCCTTTTTAACTCTCCTATTTTACTCTCAACTCCCATTTTCTTTCCTTTCTATTTGCAGACCCCCGCTTCAGCACATGCCAATCCTATCCCGAGAGCCCTGGCTAATGTTTAATCTGGTGGAAACCAGAGCGCGTAAAAATGTGCAACACTAGACAGTTCTAAGATAGCAGAATACAGTTACTCCTTTTCCTATCCCAAATCACCTAAAATAAAGGAGAAAGAGAAAGAGAAATGTAAATGTTATCTTCAGCGAAACTAGAACACATTTGTAACCCGAACCACAACTTCAAAGGAAAGACTGCCAAGAACAGTAAAGGGCTGCCAGAAACAGTGAAGATCCGACGGGGGCGAGAGAGCACCTGTGGCCGCAGATCTCGGAAAAAGCTGGCAGAGCCGACCAGTAGCTGGCAGTCCCTGATGGAAAAAACCAAAGGTTCCTAAACAGAACAGCAGGAGCTGCCTAGGACACCCTGAGGATAGAGGAGGGCAGGGCTGGCAAAGGAAACCCAGGGCGCCATCATCACAGGAAGCAGTGTGTCACTGAGGCAGAGCGAAAGGAGGGCCTGGGCGGGGGGGAGCCCAGGGCTTCCAGATCTCTGCTGCCTGGGTAGAAGCAAGGCCAAAAGAAATCATGGCCACGGTCCTGGGAACAAAATTACAACAGACCAGGGAGCACTCCTGCTCTCCTAGGATACTTCCTGGCCTCTCCTCTACATAAATCCATTGCAAAATGTTGACCTAGAGAAGCCTCGCCTCTTTCAGAGAGGAACAAGCACACAATAGAGTCAAAGATGCTTCCAGGAGAAATAAAGGAGGAAAAGAAAAAAAAAAAAGGCAAACCAAGAAAATTCACCAGAAAAAGGCTGCCGTGAAGCATATGAAAATTGTGATTAAACGTGTAAACTAATTTTGTGATCACTCATTTCAGAAGGGAGACAATTAGCACAGTCTAAAAAAAAAAAAAAGACAAAATGCATCTTACATAGTTATAAAGGCAACCATCGGAAGAACTGAAAATAAAATACAAACTTTCCAAATTGTCAGAAAGAACACAAAATAAAACAGACCACACAGTGAAAGATTTTGCTGTAAGAAGCAATGGAAACAATAACACAAAGACATAAAATAGGATAGTAAAACTAAGCCTGAATAGGATAGTAAAACTAAGCCTGAAACACTAGCTATGTCAATGAATGGCCATGGTAAACTACCAAAAAAAAAAAAAAAAAAAATTCTAAGATTGGAAATCAAGACAAGACTCTCACTGTATGCTACTTAGAAGAGACATCTCCAAAGCAAAGAGACTCAACAGTATTAAAGATCTAACATACCAAGTAATAGCCCCAAAATTCACTACAAAAGCTACAGTAAACATACACAGTAGGGGCAGCTAACTTTACCTTTTTTAGCTTATGACAGGTCAATGAACCAAATTAAGCAAAGACATAAAAAAAAACAAAATTGCATAATTAATAAAACAGGTCATTTCCCATTTATTAGGCCGCAAATAAACCACACAAAAAAAGCAGAGATAATACAGAATCTAACAACACAAAATAAAAACTAAAAACTCATCACAAAACTATGATACAGAACCCTACCACTTAGATATTTTTAAAAACTCTCTTCTAAACAACTCAGAAAAAGAAATCTATATAGAATTTGCAGACTATGGAGAGAGTAAGAATAACAAAACACATTCCATATCTTAAAGCCCGTAGGATCCTACTAAAGTAGAAATCATAGCTGGTGTACTTATACTAATAAGTATTAAAAAATTAAAATACATGAATTAAGCATCATAAAATAGAAAAATAATAGAACTAATAAAAAACTGAGAACTAGTTCTTTGGGAAAAAATACCACTAAAACAAAACCAAAGCAATAAAACCATATTATATTATCTATTATAATGTTATTATTATATCATTATCATGTTGATAGTATGTAATGAAATGACGTAACGTAATGCATAATAGTACTTTATCTCTATGGTCTTCCACAAACCCATAACCCCAGTCTTATCATGCCAAAAACATAGGACAGATTCCAGTAGGGGGCATCCTACAAAATACCTGACCAATACTCCTCAACACAGTTAAGGCCATTGAAGAGAAGGAACATCTGAGAAACTGTCACAGCCAAGAGAAGCCCAATGATAACTAAATTTAATACGGTGGCCTGGAACAGAGAAACAATACCAAGTGAAAACTAAGGAAATCTGAATAAAGCCTGGCCTTCAGGTAACAATGTACCAATACTGGTTCATTAGCTGTGATAAATGTACCATACTAATGTAAGATGTTAATAATAGAGAGAACTGGGTGTGAGTATATGGGAACTCTACCTACTTTCTTTTTTTTTTTTAATTATTTATTTATTCATGAAACACACAGAGAGAGAGAGAGAGAGAGAAAGAGGCAGAGACACAGGCAGAGGGAGAAGTAGGCTCCATGTAGGGAGCACGACATGGGACTCGATCCCGGTTCTCCAAGATCACACCCTGAGCTGAAGGCGGTGCTAAACCGCTGAGCCACCTGGGCTGCCCTCTACCTACTTTCTACATAGTTCTTCTATAACTCTAAAACTATTCTAAAAATTAAAGACTATTAGAAAACATTAAATCAATTTTTAAATTCTAGAAAATTCAAAAACATGCACAAAACGTAAAAATCACCACCTGTCTTGGTAACCAGATGTAAACACTATTAGCATATGGATTATATAATTTTATCTTTTTTTAATCTACAAAATATTAGTGAATTTTCTTTTTAAATATTGGCATCGTAGACTTTTATTCACATTATTTCACTTAAATAATTAACATTTTCACATAAAAAAAAATAATTAACATTTTCACATATAACTAAATATATTTTAAATGTGGGGCTTTGATGACTAAAATAAACAATAAAATATACCAACCACTTAATCTGATCATTTAAGGGAGGGAGAAGACACAAACATAAGAAATAAGAAATGAAAATGAGAAAAAACCAAAAGCACTCATAAAAAAGGTTAAACTAGCTTGTTGTTTCAATGTGGGGAAACATTTATGACACAAATTACAAATATATGACAAACTACTGTAAATTGGTAAGAGAAGACCAACCCACACACGGAATGTGAAAGATACAACAAATAGTTCACACAAAAAGAAAAACAAATGGCTCTTTTGAAAAGATGCTCTACCAAATGCATAATAAAAGAAAAACAAGCTAGAACTACAATGAAATGCCAGTTTTGTTTATCAGATTAGCAAAGCTCAAAAAACCGGATAACAGCTTCTTGGAGAAGCAGACAGGCTCAGACATTGCTAAACCAAAGGTAAAATGCTGTATGTAACCTCAGTGGATGACGAATTAGCACCATCTCTCAGAATTGCAAATGTGTGTTCCCCTTGACCTAGCAGTTCTACTTCTAGTTATTTATTTAGTATTAAATACGCAGAACTACATACGTATGTATAATACACATGATATGTATTATATGTACACATACGTATTATGTATAGTACACTTGTAAATCAAATATATATATTACATATACACATAGGCAGCATTGTTTGTAATAGCAAAATATTGGGGAAAAAAACAACTAAAGACAGGCTAAATAAATTGTGATAATTCATATGATGGAATACTATGCAGCTGGAGAAAAGAACATACTGACATGGAAGATTCGACAGAGATGAAGCTCCAGAAACAAAAGTGCAGAGTATTCTGTGCAGTACACTGCCATTTACTGTGGAGGGAAGGGAGAGGAGGAAGAGGGCAGAAGTAGAGGAGTGAGGCGGTATTTAACCCAAAGGGCCCAAATGGAAATGAAGAGCAGTTGTGTCTACAAGAAAACTGGACACTGTAGTTCAGTTAACAAGACAACTTGCTTTTTTCTCTATCTTTTCTCTAGTCATCTTGGAACTTCATAGCAACTTTCACCCAGCCCTTGAGCCTCAACCAGATTATGAGGAATAAGCAAAATTGCACGTGAAAGGTTCAGGGGAGATTCAATTAATAGAACCAACACTCCTCCAGGGTCACCTCCCTAAGTCTATACTCTCTGCCTAGCGCATCTGACTGCGAGGGGGCTGGAATCTGCCCCTTTTATAATTCACTTAAAGGCACCTTATAGTCCCATTCTAACAGATCGGAAAACTGAGGCGCCAAGAGGAAGCAGCCTGAGCAAAGTGACATGGCTAAACCACAGCAGAGCTGATCCCACGCTGAACCCAAAGTCCCCACTACATGTGCTCCTCGGCGCTGTCTCCATCACTGACCGTGAGCATCTGCACTCACAGGTGGCATGACAGCTGCTTCACGGGAAGGCATGTGCCCCTTTATTCAAAAGGAGAAACAGGCTGAGAGAGGCTCCCGGCAAGTGGCAGGAATGAGATGGACCCGCGGGCCACGGTAGGACAAGCCCGTGCTCTTCCATCTTCTACACTGTGAGGAAAGGGCCTGTGCGCGATGCCAGCTGCAATCAGTGCTGTGTGGCCTGCACAGGACGTGTCTAAGGAAACTACTTTATCCCTGTACACAACCAGGCCAACTTTGGAGTTGTTGCTGTGTGTCCGAAAGCAATGGCCAAGCCACATCCCCAGAGGAGACTCCCGTGGGGTCACTGAGGGCCTCAAGCCACTGCCCCATCAGTGGCAGGTGGGGATCCCAAAGGCGGGCGGGGAGGCAAGGCAGACGTATGACAGTCAGCCCCTCTGCTGCGCCCCCCAGGGCAGGGCCTGACCAGAGTGCTCAGGTCCATCTGCTACTGGAAAACTAGCGACCTCGCAACGTAACAAAGGGCAGGTCTGAATGCCCGGCTGCCCACTGGGCCCCAGGCCGGGACGTAACCTCTCTGACACTCACCTGCAAAGTGCCGCTAACTCAGTGCTAACCTTGCCTGCCTCTGCAAGGATGTCTGTAGAGTCTGGAACGGCACAGGGCACCCAGGAGCTGCCCAGGAAATGGGAAGAGCTCCTTCAAAGTGTGTACGTTCTCCGACCTTGCCATTTCGGTGCCTGAACGCATCCTAAGGAAACGACCACGGGAGTGCGCTAGGATTCAGCTAAAGAGCAGAGGGCAGGATGGTTCATAGGAGCAAAGAACGGACGTCAGTGCACACGCTCAGCAACAGGGGATTACGTCTTAGCTTCCAGCCCAGATGCCCGGCTGCAGTGGGGGCTCTATCCTGCTCTCAGCAACCCTGCACCCCAGCGGGACTCCCTGCCTCAGCAGTCCTCACCCCAGGGAGGTCCCAGCTCCTATGGCCTCCTGCAACTGGTAACTGAATAACGAATGCAGGAAAGAGGGGCTAAGTCATTTGGTTTTGGCCCTGTGGAAACTGTCAAGGGCAATGGTCAGGACCAGAATCCAGGGACAGGGTGACCGGCTGACTCAAGGTCAGAGCTGGGAGAAAGGAAGCTCGGAACAGAGTCCCAGATCCTAAACCCCGGCTATAGGTCAGTGGTGGGTGGGGCTTCTAGTCCTTCCTGCTTCATCTCCCCAGTCCTGCCTGACAGCTCCACCTTCTCCAGGAAGCCTGCCCTGATCCACCAGGCCTCCAGGCACCTGCCCTGCAACTCTGTCCATCCAGAGCCAGCCTGGGCTCTCCGATCCTGTTGATCTGCTTTTTCTTTTCTTTTCTTTTTTTTTTTTCTAACTCCAGGAGTGTTCCTCTGAGGGCAGGAAGCTTTCACCTGGGCTTCTCTGCTCCCCAGGGCACAGACACAGGCACCGTGCTTCAAACACAGGGTAGAGTACACGTAGGAGTGTGGGGAGGTGACACTGAGCTTCAGGGGGGTCTCGCTTTCTGCTCTTTTTAGAGGATGTAGTCAGGAGATGGGGACTTGGGGCCTCATTCTGCCACTAACACTGTCATCTCCTCTGAGCAGCTGACGCTTGGCCATCTCCAGTCTGCCCTTTGTTAGATACAGCCGGGGCACGCTTCCTGCCCCGGTCCTCATTTATTCACTCAACAAACACTTGGAGGATAGCTGCCACGTGCCGGGCCCCGTGGTGCTGGGAGCCGGGGATAGAGCAGTAGCCCCGTCAGACTCCGTCCCTGCCTTCTCCCCTCAGCCAGAAGGAGTGGGCGCCTGTCACATTTCTCTTCTCGTCTCCACCACAGAACTTGGCCCTGGGCCAGGCACACAGGCGCTACAACAAAGTCCAACTTCCTGCTAGGAATCGGGTCGCCTCTGAACCCAGGCGGCAGAGGGCACACTGCACGGGGCCTAGCGACGCCTCTGCCGCACTCCCCGCAAACCAGACTTCATTTCCTAGTCGCTGCTTGCATGGGCTGCTTACTGACGTCCCGGGACGCTCCGCCCGGCCCTTCAATGATGCTGAGCGAGGAGACAAACCCCAAACTGCCAGTCGCCCCTCCCGGGACCCTGGTGGGTGTCGCAACCTGACAGAGAAATGAGGAAACATGAAGCGTGGAGGCCGCGACGCTCAAGGAGCCGCAGCGGTCTGCAGATGTGACACGCAGTCTCCAGAGGCACAGGACCAGAACTGCCACTGTCAGAGGCCGTCCGCCGGCTCGCCCGGGCACGGCGCCCCCACGAACCCCACGAGCCCCACGAGCCCCACGAGCCCCACGCTGCAGGACTTGGCAAAGGCCCTCAGGGCGGCCTTTGGCTTCAGACTTAGGGGTGAGTATGGATTTCATTCCTGCTTTTAACCAACAAAAATGCTGCCTCCCTGGGGATCTGGGAGGCTACAGGAAAGTCTAACACCGGATGGCTTCCCTCTAGGGAGAGCTCGCCCCAAAGGGGTCACACCCAGTGACAGGTCTGAATTATGACAAGGACTATGAAAAACAGTGAGCTCGGATACCATTCGAGTTCCTTTAACAGACTCGTACTGCTTTCAAGTATCTGCTATGGCATTTGTAAAAAAAAAAAAAAAAAAAGCCAAGCTAATCTAATCATGCCCCTGCTTACAGTCTTTCACGGCAGGATGAAGTGCAGACTCCTAACCCTAACCTCCCCAAGTGCCCCTCCACTAAACCCCTCCACTGCACCCCCATCCCCCTGCCGAACTTCCCAACAGGCACACGGCAGCCCACACATCCCTGTCCCAACCCGCCGCTGCCTCCCTTCCTTCCCTCTCCCTGCACACCACCCCCCCAACCATGCATACATCTGGGTAGTTCGGCTCGGTATCAACACCTCTGGGGAGCCCCCGCCCCTACCCGCAGAGCCCCTGGACTTGTCCATGAGTCTCCTTAGCTGCCTCCCTCCCACCAGCTAGGGAACCATTTGAGAGCAGGTCTGGGCCTCCTCATTGCAGGCCCCAGGACTCCGAGTGGCTCTGCCTCAGAGCAAGTGCTAGGTGAACATCTATCTACACAACGTACAGGCCTGAGCAAATGAGCAAAAGAACCTCCACAGAGGCATGAGCTGGAAGTACAGAGCTCCATGAGCTCATCTGTCATCTCCATTCCTGCATTTTTACAACAAATGGTGCCAATAATACCTAGCTGAACCTGGTTTGACGGGGATGTTTTAAAGATTTTCTTAGCACAAATATTAAGTAGAGGGGCTGTTTTATTAAAAGATGCTCATTCAGGATGAAACCACCAATGATGAATGAACTAAAGAACCTCCAGGGTTTTATCCACAGACGCCCATTATCTTTTTCCCGTCTATATACATGCATGGAATTCACACTACAACTGGCTGGGCAAGTCCTTTCTTCCCCAGCGCTCACAAAGAGAGCCATCTGTCCAGTTCCAGGTGGAACCGTCTCACGCCTGTCTTCCTAGAGTGCAAATCAATGAGGCTTCCCCCAGCCTCTCCTTCTTGTGGGGTTTCCATGGGAATCCTCCCACGCGTGACTGAGCCAGGAGCCCCCGAGGCAGAAGCTCAGGCTGTCAGCCAGCAAGGGGAGCAGAGGATGGGATGAAGGAGGTTGCCGGTCAGAGACCAGGCCAGCATGCTCTATCTACAAGGTCATTTGAAAGAGACACACTTCTGAGGCAGTGAGGCCAGAGGCCCTACGGCAAGGCCCATGCAGCCCTGGCAGGCAGGCCTGGTCACCCTGCAGCTGCCCCTGTGTGCAGAGGGCGGCCGCAGGCACATGCGGGTTGTTCCGGGGGGCAGCTGGCCTCTGTGAGGCCTGGCGTGGCTCAGGCTAGAGCAAAGTGGTGGGGGAGGGTGCTACACATTGGGACCCTCCTGGGGAACATTCTGTGAGGGAAACACAATAATCTTCATGTCCAGCCC